>NW_026126567.1:20032500-20287500 GCF_943737965.1 Phodopus roborovskii | reverse complement strand
AATTCCTTATGCCTCTGAATATAGACGGTCCAGGAAATACATTCCTAAAATGAAAAGTCGTTATGATATGGTTGTGCCAAGCCCAAGCAATGCACATACTGTGCAGCTTGCATCCTTCAATCTCTGAAAAGAAAGCATGCTGCACTCTCAAAGTTGGAGTACTCATTAATGTGCCAGCATGAATAACAGGGCCAGGGCCAAAATATATCGACACACATTAGTGGCTTCATAATGAACCAAGGCAAAACAGTAAAGGGTCTGTAAAGGGTTAAGCATTTCTGGCCATGAGTCCAAGCAGCCTAAATACTTATTTTGTAAAATCATGCAAACTATTGATGGTTAAAATTGTTGTAATGTTACAATAGAAATGAAAGGAAAGAAATAGAAAGGACAATTTAAGATTTATAATCCATTTTGGTGGTAGTGGTCTATCATTTGCTGGCAAACACTTTTGTGGGCAGCACTGATAAATAATGAAGGAGGATAAGCATAAGCTGGTTCTACACCAGCTAAAGAAGATTGTGTAGTTCCAGTACTTACCATTAGGAAAGCCAAGAAAAACAACAGTCCTTACTCTACTTTTTTTAAATCTTAGTTTAAAAAATGAAATTCGGCATATACCATTATACATATGTGCAAGAAAGAGAAAATGTATATATAGTATCTTTTCTGAATAAATTCCAGTCTTATTGTGCCCCATGTGGTCAGATGGTACAGCAAACTGTCACACATTTAATGACCAAAAAAAAAAAAAAAGAAAAAAAAGAAAAGAAAAAAGAAAACAACTAGAGGAAAATACATATTTCTTCACTGTATGACAATGCTAAAACCAAACAAAAATAAAATTAAAAAAAAAAGTATGCTGCTACATAAATTTTATTGCAGACCAAGCCCTTGTTATTATGTTCACATGAGGGCTTTAGCACAGACAGGGGGTTTCTGGAGTCCAAACACACTTATTCCAAAAGCCAGGACAAGAGAAATTAAAAATTAGAGCACATGAGGACTTCTTTACTGGTGACACAAGTAATTCCCTGCGTGTCCTGGCTAAATAGTTTAATTTGATGGAAAACAAGCTTACAACGAGAAGACTTGGTGACAGAATTTCTTCAAAACCTATCAGATGGTTTCTTAGAACCCAGGCACTTTCTATTTTCACTGCAGGGTCATTACTAGCTCCTTCACTTTAGCTGCAGAAGACAGAGCAAATCTTCTACCTCCTTTATGCTCTAAAATGGCACTGAAAGACCACACAGAAAACAGAAAGCGAAGAACTTTCAACCTGAAACATAAGTCACACTATATGGTTTCCAAACAAAAACTGCTCTAAATAATCTAGTGATTTTCATTGATAAATATCTATTAGTCGTATGCTAATGAGATATTTAGCAATCCAGAATTTCCATTTCAGTGACTTATGACTTGCACAATATTACTGCATACATAGAATCTTTCCTTTTTGAGGAGTTGAACTCATGTTTTTAGAGAACATTAAAATGATTTTCAGCTTTTACTCTTTTATTGTTAATATGTCATAGAAATCAACTTCACTGGCACCTAAAAACTGATGAAAAGTTGAGTTACACACTTGAAATAAGATTGGTTACCTAAGAAAAGTCTTAATATCAAAACTGCTTGATGGAGTACCCTTTCTAGAATGAATTTTCCTACAAGTGATGCATTGGATTCTAGTAATTTCTCCTAAAAAGCAATTCAGAATAAAAACTACTTAGTCAAATCTACAATGTCATTTTTCTGTCACTTCAAATATTGTAACTAATTTCTCAGCACAAATACTTAATCTTCCATGCAGCTACTCTAAACAAGAATCCTTTACTACTCACATAACATCCGAACCTGAAGTGGGTTATGTAACCGAAGGACTTGGAGCCATTGGCGTGCAGACCAGCAGAGAGCCTGCACCCTGAGATTATCTTATGATGGCAGTTCAGCTCCTCCTCCCATGAAATGCTTCAAGAAGGAAACTTTAATAATATACTGGGTTTTTCTTTTGCCTCAACATTAACTGTAATATTTTTGCCCAGGCACTGGCATTCCTTTTTAAGAGAATTTAAGAATAATAATAATAGTAACAACAACAACAGAGACAATCCATTCATCTAATCTAAACACAAAATAAAACCAAAAATTTTAAATGTGGAAACATAAATTGGGAATTGATATACTTGTTTCATGTTCTCCATACTTCCAAAATAACTATGTGCACAAATGGTTTCACTTGATCATAAAAATAAATGAAGCAGTTGATTGTTTCTGAAGAGCAATTTGTAAATTAATGCCATGATTTTTTTTTAAAGAATAAGACATTAAGAACATATAAAGGCGTGATTTGCTCTCTAAGTCAGAATAAATTCATTTATTTACTAGTATTTCTGAGAAAACTAAACAATATGGAGCACTAGAAATTTCACAACTTATTGTTTAATTGTACCAAAATTAAATGCCAGAATTTAATAAGAGAACTGAAATTATAAACATGTGAACAACAACACAAAATAAGGCCAGGGCAATGACAGAGTAATAGGGTACATTGCCAACACTTACTTCAGACCTGTGCCTCACAACTTCTACAGCAAGCATGGCCTGAGGCACACAGAAACTCTCCATCTCACAAAAAA
The DNA here is from genome assembly GCF_943737965.1 of Phodopus roborovskii. Classification (NCBI taxonomy): domain Eukaryota; kingdom Metazoa; phylum Chordata; class Mammalia; order Rodentia; family Cricetidae; genus Phodopus; species Phodopus roborovskii. Next base: position 20,284,861 of record NW_026126567.1, on the reverse strand, counting down.
GCAAAGATAAGACTTAGATAAGTCCTCATTATAAAACTCTGCTGGCTTGATCATGTAAAATTTTAGAAAGCCACCTACTACTTTTATTTTAAAATAACAAAATATATGTAAAGTGATATGCTGCTCAATAAGAAAACAATGTTTTAAAATGAAGAGCCTATTGTAGAATGCCCCAGCATTTCATACAGCATCACTCCTTAGATTAGTCTGAAAGTATAAAATGAAAAACTAGCTCATTCACTAAGAAGAGGAAAAAGAAAAAAGAAAAAAAAAAAAACCTCTATATACAAAGGAAAGGCCAAATATATTTGCCACCAAGAAAATGTTTAAATGACAATAGATTTTAAGGGCCTCCTTTTCACTTGCTAAATTAAGATGCAGATTGTATAATGAGGTTTTTTTAATCTCCGAAATAGGCTGCCTCACGGTTTCCAGAGATCCTAAAAGAAGCAGACCGATAAAACCACTCAATACTCTAAGCGCTATTAGCCCCCTGTCAATGTGGAGAAAATTTCAGAGTATTACTGTGTCATCAGAGTCTGTCCCAGTCCTTCCCCAGGTGTATTTCTTATTAATTATTATTACTAAGGAACTGGGGAAAGAACCTAGTGACAGAGATGCATTTTAGCACTCTCTTCAGCAGAATACCTCCGGTAGTGTCAGCCAGACAAGCCAGCTACAGCATATGTTCATAACTGAACAACCTTCACCACACACACACAAAAAAAAAAGATCAGTTGAAAGAGCAATAGAAATGTATAGTAAAGAATCCTCCAAAGTAGCCAACCTAACACAAAGCATTCCCTGCAGTTCCACAACGAAGCTTACTTAGGAGTGATTATTGATCCTCCCTGCATAGAGAAATGCCTCAGCCCAGAAATCGTCTTGTGCATGTTTCACAGGAGCATGCATGATTGCTTATTCATATCTCCAACAAACCACACATGCTTATACAGTGCCATGCTTATATGTGCAATGCAATCACAACATGATTGCAGGGAAAACATCCATCAGGTATTTCAAATTGATCATTTTATTTATTAGGAAAGAGACAGTGAAAGAGCCTGATCTGTATTATGTTTCAGAGGTCAATCTACTTACATTTAATATCCTCAATATGCCCTAAAAATCAGAAATTTTCCTCCTTAAAATCAGATTAAGAATGCTATGTAAAATACTGTATTTGATTTAAAAAGTAGCAACTGTATATTACTAATACCTCCAGGCTAACAATGTCATAGACATATAAGATTACTCCTCTGAAAATGATATTAGAAAAAATACAATTTAGCTTTACTCACCTTGCATTGTTCAGCGTTTGCCCAAAAAGCTCATTCTGTAAAATATTTGGTGGGGATGAAAAAACCCCATGGAAATGAGATAAAACAGAATTGCAGACCTGGCGCAATGTCTCAAATTGCATTTTCTTTCTTTTTATCCTCCTCTTATTTTTCCTTACCACCTGTCTTTAAAAGTCATCTATTCGCAGACACCATCAAATAAAAACATGCCAATCAAGTTCCATATTTCTCCTGAGCTCTGTAAGAACTGTGCTGAAATGAGCAGGGGTTGGTAGTTAATTGTACAGTCATTATTCTTCTAATTCAGTCGTAGAAGATTCAGTCCCCGTGCAGCTCCGGCTTCCTCCTGACTGTAGCAAGAATTCTAAACAGCAATGAGCTTTCTGGGCATTCCCAGCTGAAGTGTGAGGCTGAGCTGCTTTCATGGACTCTACTCATATTTCTCTGAGCCTATTAAAAACACGCAATGAATATATGCTGTCGTCAGGAGTTTCTGCACATCTGTCTGCCAGCAATAAAATCTCAGAAGTAATAAAAATGGGACAAGGTATCTTCTCAATGTTGCTACTGGGAAAGAAGAGAAATTATGCATTTTCTCCAGTCTCTTTCTCTTTTCTGAAAAATGAATGACTTCAGCCACAAAAATCTATCTCTTCAAGCTACTGCATAGGACCAAAACACTAAAAATAAGTGCTCTGCTCTCCTTTCAGTATCACGAAGTAATAAGAATATGACAGACAACAGGCTTCTACCACCCACGGCTAATGCTGTAATTCTACAGTACAGTACATGTGCAAAACCTGCACTTGAACACGTTAGTTTCTTATCTAATATGCCTTAAGTTATTTTTAAAGAAAAGTGAATAGTGTTCATTCTGGTCTGTCTCTAAAGGCTCTATACAGTGACTGTATAGTGGGTTATGTAAGTATAGAAAATATTTTTACCATCTCAATTAAAATCCAACTAAATGTACCAATTTATATAAAATCTTTCCCACATATTTTAACAAAAATGTGCCCATGATCAGAGATATTTTATCAACTATTTGCAATTTATTTCAGTAACAGTAGTCACAGCTTTATAAGAAGCTATTTCCTGAAGGTTCCAACGAGAAGATAGTCTCAGACCACCCTCAGATCAGCATCCATCCTCTGCCATGACTCTGTCTCAGATGAACCCTTAGGTGGCTCTGTATATGGGGCCATTTACCTAAGATGTTCACTAGAGGTCTGACCTAAACTAAGAGTGCCCTTATTTTGATGTCATTATTTCCTATTTTATGGGTGACCATCAATCTACTTGTCAAGCACACACATGTCCATTCATAAAGTACATTTTCAGCTTTTAAAAGACCTTGAAATATTCTTATTATCCAAGAAACATTGTGTCTGTTAGTTCTGCTACCATTTTACTGAGAATGCAGACTGGTGTTTTAACAACTACACAGTTGACAAAAGGGTTTGGAACGAGGGCCTTCACTTTGTCCATTTCCATGCACTCCCTCCCCGCTGTTGCCTATGTATTTGCACACTGCTTGGCACATATACCAAACTACTATAAATAAGCCGTTCTCTGCTGATGAACAGGAAAATCATTACCCAGTGACCTAACCACGGATATTTCAGTAAGAGAAAGCATCTCTAAAGTTTAATGCACAGTAATTTTAAGTATGTTTCTTCCATTTACTTCAATCAGAAGAAGCCCTACATGCCATGTGTTTTTAGGTTTCTGATCATAACTTGACAATTTTCATCTTAAAATGGTCCATTTTTACAAAATGGAAGCATATATTTTTAAGATTCTTACTTTTGATTTAATTTCATGGCTAACAATATATGATAAAATGTCTAACTGTTCTTGTGGATAGGCTTGATTTTTATAAATAATCAAAGCCCTTTTGAAACAAATCTGATAATTTATGTGAATATAGAACAAAACATGTTTTATTGTTTAAAATAAATGTTTCTTTTCTGTATCAGAATTGGATCTGAGGGTAGCTCATAGTAACAGTTTCAAAAGTGGCATAAACAGCAGAGATAGCATTGAAATGAATCTTTAAGATGGATCCTTGAATTCATCAAAGCTACACCATAATAATACTATCTTCATACAACACACATAATGCTGCCCTAGTGTCCTGTTTCCTCCTGTTTTCTCAATATCCCTAAATAATACTTCCTGCCCTACCTCCCCATCACTGACTTCCACTTGTCCCTAATTCTTCGTGGGTCAAATACCAAAGGAAGACTTCTGATTTAGAGTGTGTCCTCCATTGTGCATTCTCCTCATGACCTCAGTCACTCTTTAATGTATTTAAATAAAACCCGTGGATTTACCTGACAGAATTTGAAAGGTTTCACTTCTAACTCCATTAAGTTGTGTCTTGCATTCTGTTTCAGTCATTTAGCAGAGTACCCAATATAGAAGCTGAGTTCAATAAACATGTTTTGTTTTGTTTTTTGTTTTCTGTTTTTTGAGACAGGGTTTCTCTCTGTAGTTTTGGAGGCTGTCCTGGAACTAGCTCTTGTAGACCAACCTGGTCTCAAACTCACAGAGTTCGGCCTGCCTCTGCCTCCTGAGTGCTGGGATTAAAGGCCTGTGCCACAAACTCCCAGCTTCAATAAACATGTTAAATGAACAGATATTCACATTTTATAAAATTGTTGATTTTTAGTCACATCCATTCAGTGGACTAGAAAAGCATTGCAAGGTTTGATTTTCTGGTATGTCTATGTCCACTTGTTTGCTTCCTTGTTTTCAAGCTACCACGTGGTATCACATCATGAAATAAAGTTCATGAACAGAATGACTAATGCTTATAACAAAAATATTGTGATTTAATGGGCTTTGTAACCGGTAGTGGTCTCAAGTATTGCAAAGAATGTTACAGATGTTTGCCTCATGTTTCTGTTATATAGAAAGCAGACTCTGTACTCAAAGAGCTGGAGTTTAAGCACTGGCTGAACCCTTATTAGCTATAATACCCCAGATGTTCATTTTACATATTTCATATATAAGCATTTCTTCAAATCAAAGCTAGCACTTTCATTCCTCTTCTAGAGTTATTATTATTATTGCATACTTTAGTATGTAATGTATATAATGTATTTTATAAACTCTACAATACAAAGTATTTAGAAATCTCACTATAAACAACTAAAAGAAGCAAATTACTGACAAAAGAATTTGACTATTACATTCAGGTGTAATTTTTAACATATGTATTCATCAAAAAATATTTATACTTTTTTCATACATGCCTTTAGTGTGCTATTCAGCAAATGTCAGTAGCAGGTAACACTTAAGGTTTCCCTTTTCCAGAAAACTTAAATAAATTAAGAAATGCCTTACAACTAAGAGGAGAACCTTATCTATCTCTAGCCCCCGTAGGAATGGAAGTTAAGACTTGAATGTGATGAGGAGGTACCTTAGTCTCTATTTGGCTGTCCTACTAAGATCTTTAGTAATTCACTGCAAATAGCAGGGTGCTGAGAGTTCCCAGAGATTCAGGAGTGCTTAGAAATATTTGAAGGCAAAGACAACTCATGTAAGGAAGATATATAAAATGCCAATCAACACTTGAAGTTCAACCCAAGGCATTACCAAAAAAAAAAACGAAAACAAGGTAGTTTCACCTATTAACTTTTCAAAGTATTGACCAGGTGATCCTAATATGGGCAATACTAAACAGTATTTAACAGTATTTGTTGGGGGACCCTATATTGGTATAACATTTTGGAAAAATATTTAATGGTATGATCAAAGATTTGAAAAATGTTCAAAACACAAAAGAAAAATAACAATAAAAAGCAAATCATTAATATTACCTTAGGACATGAAAATAACAATCTTTTTTCTACAAGAAAAGGCAAACTTTCAACAGTTTGTACAAACAACCTTATAAATCACAAGATAATTACTAACCAGTAGAAATGGGAGTTAAGAGTGGGCCTGTAAGTATACGCTTAGCAATGCTTACATAAAGCATACACCATCTTACTACTTTCCTTCTGTGTAGCTATGAGTGCTGCTTAGCAATAGTCTCCTTCTTCAACAACAAATTCTGAAATTCTATAACAATGTAATGTGTTACTATGAAACATCTAAATGAGAAGAAAACAAAACAGGACACAATTTCTTTACATTATCTTCAAAAATATCAACAGTACAAACTCATGATCATTTATAAGTTTTGTTTTACAACTATGTAAGGGATACTAGTTAAATCTTAAGAAAACTAACATAAACTCAAAAAAGGAAAGACTCAGAATCTGGGGCAGTTTATTACCTGGCAAGAAACACAAGTTTCTTCCATGGCAAGGCACCATTACTCAGGCATACTTAGGTTTGTTATTTTAAAGATATGCATATTTAAGCTGGGCATTGGTGGCACACGCCTTTAATCCCAGCACTTGGGAGGCAGAGGCAGGTGGATCTCTGTGAGTTGTAAACCAGCCTGGTCTACAGAGCTAGTTCCAGGACAGGCTTCAAAGCAATACAGAGAAACCCTGTCTTGAGAAAAAAAAGTGCATATTTAGCTATAATTTTCAGGTGTGTGTGTGTGTGTGTGTGTGTGTGTGTATGAGTGTGTGTATACATTTGCCACTGTGAACTTGTGGAAGACAACTTGCAGGAGTCAGTTCTCATCCTGTCACATGGGTTCCAGGAACTGAACTTCAGTCATCAAGCTTTGTTGCAAGCATCCTTACCCACTGAGCCATCTCGCCCGCTCTACTACTTTGTTTTCTTAGATGAGATCCCACTCGATAGCAAAGGCTAACCTCATGACCTAGAACTCATCATGTAGCAGCCCAGGCTGGACTGAAACATCGATATCTTGCTGCTTCAACCTCCAAATAGGGAATAAAAGCATGATCCATAACATCTGGCTCACTTTGAGTTGCACAGTAACAAAGTAGGGCCAATAGGATGACTCAAAAAGAACTTTCCACACAACCTGACCCTTTGTTCAACTGTCCTCTGACCTTTATGCATGAACCATGGCATGTACATATCTGTACTCATACATGAACAACATCCACATATATACAAAAACATAAAAATAGGTAAATGTAAACAAATGTACCAAAATGTTTCTATACTGCCCTTTAACCGCAAATAACTAAACTAGCATCTAAACACAGCTAATGAAATTAGCTCCAGAAAGCATTGCTATGGAAATTGTGATGACACAAATATTTGGAGTCATGACAAAAATCTAGAAATGCTAACAGAGCTTTTCATTTCTTAAAATATGTCTGTGTGCATATAGTCTCACATCCACATATATTATGTATCACATCCACATTATTTATATATACATATAATTGATGCAACTCTATCAATACCCCGCTTCTCTGATCTTGTTCCATTGACTAACTGAAGTGTATGAGAGGAAAACAGATACAAGAGAACATCTGCAAAAATCTTATCCTCATGTTTTGCAAATAAATATCATCTATTAGAAATACATCCCTGAAGCTACAATCACAGAACCATTCACTTCAGAAAATACAATAAGAAACACGAGGCACAGAATTCCTAACAAATGTGGGGGAGCATTCAAAACGGGTCATTTTCCCTGTGCTTCCACTTAGGATGAACCAGACGGTATATCCGGGATCAAAGAAAGGATAAATTTAGACCTGAATACATGTATTCAAATCTAAAAACAACTACAACATTTGCATTCACAAAATTCTGATGAATGGGCTGGAACAGACCCACATGGAAGTCAAGTGGGGGTAACCCACACCTGAAATCCCAGAACATGGGAGCAGAAGAATGGGAACCCCAGGAGCAAGAGGGCTAACCCAACCAGTCAAAGAGCCAAGTCCCCGGTTCACCTAGAGACCCCTCAGACATGAAGACCAGTCTAGAAAGATGCCCACACTCAAGTGACATGCACATATATGAGCATAGATACACATGTAATGCACATAAAAATGATTTTAAAAAATCAACATGAAAATTAAAACAGGTCACCATGTGGGAGTGATGCATGCCTTTAATCTGCACTCAGGAGGCAGAAGTAGGCAGAGTTCTATGAGTTCAAGACCACCCTGGTCTATAGAGAGCTCCAAGACAGCCAAAACTACAGGGAAACCCCGTCTTTAAAAAAAAAAAAAAAAAAAAAAAAAAAAAAAAAACCACAAAGTATGTTGCATAATGATTTTAAATGTTTGTAGACAACTTCTCGGATATTAAGCTGTGTTGGTACATACTATTCACCATGGCTTCACAGCAGACTCTACTCTGAATCACCTCTGCCATCTCATTCAGAGAGCAAAGAGAAAACAAGGACAAGTCACCATGAAGCATGAAGTCCCAGTATCATGATCATCACCCAGGCCTCTTCCTTGCCGGAGGATAGGAGGGTTAATCCTGCTGTGCTTTGGCTCAGACATATTTTGAAGGATGCTTTAAAGCTGGCAGCCACCTAAGTTTACTTTTTCACAAAATGCAAGAATCCAGCTCTTGAGGACAACCAATTTTTACCTCCCGAATGAGAATATGCACATTGATACCTAGAGAGACTACCTGGAAGGAAGGAAATGAGTATTTTACAAAAGGTAATGCATGTCCAATGTTAGGACTGCTAGCTCCAAGCACAGCCACCAAGGAAACCACTGGTAGTAACACCACAGTCTCAGAACCTCTCTGAACATGAATCAGATCCAACTCAATTCAATTACTTGAGTTACATTTTCCAAAAGCCACAATGTGGGGCATTTAGAGCCTTGGGACACATTACAAAGTGAGTTCCAAAGGCATTTTTGCCACCTACTAACTCCCAAGCTTTCCTAGATTCTTCAGAAAAAAAATACTGACTGAACCTTGCTATTATGTGAAAATAACAACATTGTCACAACTATAAACATGTCAGAGCAAAATATGAGAACAATGACATCTATAATAATATTGGCTTAAAGAGCTCTTATCTACAATTCCTTTCATGACATTCTTTCTCCACCTGTTACATTATAAAAAAGAATGAAGGTTCTTTTTTCTCCATAGGTTATTTTACTCCACCAATACAAATTTTGTTTCAGCCATGATACAGGCTACCAGGAAATTATCTTCAAACACCAAAATGTTTTTGCTTCATTCCAGTAACCATCTCACTATCAGAGCATTCTACTGTAAACAATCTATACTTTTTTTTTATTATATTAGTAGGTTAGTTGTATAAAACAATGAGATTCAATGTGAGATTTTCACACATGTATGTATCATACTTTGGTTATAGTCACACCTTTTATTTGACTCTTAATTTCTCTTTTAAAAGAACATCAGTTAGTTTCTATCCTGGAAAAAGTTGTCAACATAGAAATGTAAGGATAAATTTTAACATTACAGTCCTGTTCTCAAATTAAGCTGCATTTTACAGAAATTTTCTCATAAATGGGAATACATTATCATTCTTGTCATTTATGTAAAACATTCAATTCAATATGCAGAATAAGTAACTAACAGCTTGTCTCTGGCTGAGGTCAAATGGGAAACAGAGAGCTAGCACTTAACTGTTTGTGTGTTTTTATGTTACCTTTCCTGCCCATTGCTTTGATCTGTCTACAAGCCCCAGTGGCCATCACAGAACTACAACTATCATTACGAAGGTTAAACTTAAGGCAATAGTAAAGGGTCCCAAAGGGCTATTTTCCCACCTGTTTCAGAGCAGACGCGAGTGCTTAAAGTCTCTAGAGAGAGGTCTTGTTACAGTCAGTCATGGTGAAAGTTCAGTCCACTGAGGTAAAGGCTGCCTTGCTATCTGTAAAAGAGCTCACTAAAAGTACTCACACAGAGGACATTAGAGGTTCATCTAATAAAAGACTGCATTATAAATAAAAACTAAACTGATTTATTAAACTTCTTTATGTTGTGAACATAAGGACAAATACCTAAAATGTAGTTTGCAGTGAATTTGAAAGAAAGACATGGAGTATATGAGAGGATTGTGAGGGAAGAAAGGAAAAGGGGAAGTGATATAATTATATTATAATCTCAAAAAATGATGAAAAATTCTAAAATTAAGTAGTATGTTGAACCAAAAAATTCAAAAGTAATAATACCAATTAATCTACTATTCCAGTATCTTAGTCCCCAGGTGTACTTAGCAGGACTACAGTTTCTTGACAAATGAATGTACATTCAGAATTCGTGTTTATCATTTTGGGCCTCCCCAGCTCTTGGACTCTTGGTCCTTCATCCTCTTAAAGGTATGTGTTAAGTATTAAGTCACTTGAAGATGCAGGCCAACATTCCCCAGCCAAAGGTCCCGAATCTCATTGTTAAGTGGTTCAAACTATTGTGCTGTGTAAAAATACTGCAAGACTAAACGGTTGTTAAAAACCATTCATTGGTTCATTAGAGAAGTTTCTGTTAAGTATTAACTACACTCTCATGAACATTTTTCTAACCCCTAAAGAGCACACAAGGAAGAAAAAAGGTAGACAGGAGACAGGATGGAATGAAGAGGGGTACAATATCATCCTAGTCTTCATGAGTTTTGACTTGTGGTCTCAAGGGATAGACAGTAAACAAGTAATATTATGTATGCCTCTCTGGGGATTCTGACTAGAAATACACAGAGAATTTGTGCCAGTAACCCTGAAACAACCTTGGACTCTTTAGTTCAGAGGAAGTTCTCTGGACTAAGTACCATTCAAGATAGGAATCATAGACAATAAAGTGTCAACTATGCAACAAGTAGAACAAGACAGAGCATTACAGGTGCAGTGCACCGCATGTGCAAACAAGACAGAGCATTACAGGACAGGTGCAGTGCATCGCATGTGCAAAAGCCAAGCAAGGACTGGCAGAGGCTAATGCAGGAAAAATCTAGTAGCTGAAGAGGAAACAGGAGACACATCTCACAAGACCTTGAAAACTAGGTGAGAACTTTTATTTTCAATCAAGTAACAGTTCAGTGTTATGCTAGAACAACTCTCCTATGTGCCAATATATACACAAAGTACTGATAGTCAGAATCAAGATTCAGGACTGAGCAACAAGCACAAAAAGATAAATATATCAAAATATTATCTTACTATGTGAGGATGCAGAGGCGTGAAGTAGAGAGATATTAATTGGCTTGGATTAAAGCTCTCACAGTAAGATCAAGAGAGGAAAGAATGGACGATGGAGAGGTGAAACCAACAGCACTTAGTCACTGGCTACAGGAGTAAGGAGAGGAGTGCGAAGGGCAAGAGGAGTCAGAAACGGCTCTTAGACTTCTTTCTTAAGTAACCAGGCATTAGTCTCAAATTTGCTGAGACAGAATGTTAAATGAGGAACAGCTTAAAGAAAGAGAAGGAAGAGATGTTGAGTTGAGCTTGAAGTAGATGCACATGATACTTTAAAAGGTAGATGGGTTAATAATCGATATGTCAGTACGGAAGTGAATTATCAGCAAAAGATGTAACTTCAGGAAACATTAGAATGTTACCAAGTAGATGGGATGACCCAGAAAGGAAATTAAAGTAAGAGGTGTGAGATAAAGCACCAAGAACCAGCAGGATGGCTCAGAAGATAAAGGTGCCTACTCTCAAACCTAATGGGCTAAGCTGAGTACCTCAGATCCATATGGTGGAGGAAGAAACTTTACTGTCATAGGTTTTTCTCTGACCTCTACATGTGTACATGTGTGTGAGCCCACACACATACACAAGTAAATTTTTAAAAATCCAAATAAAGGCACCAAGCAACTAAGTTCCACATTAAAACAGCAGGTGAAGAACTCGAAGCCAGAATATAAAGTGATTATAAAGGAATATGATTAACTCTTCATTACATTCATCCATTCTGAATTTGAAGAACTTTTGTTCTTTTGTTCAAAACAATTTTTCTGAAAATAGTTCTGTTGACCTGAATTCACTCACTGCACAGGATCGGGTCTTGTTTTGAAAACTATCTAGAAACAAACACTTTAGTTTTTGCAGTCCCCTTCTTCCCTCAGATTAAACTAAGCAGTCAAAAATATTTGTTCAACTGAAACAGACCTTTTGAAAATAAGATCCTGGAAGCCTACTATCCAATCTTATTAATTTTAAAATTATAATTTCTCTGTCCCTTAGAAAAGACCAGAAATAGGAATTAATAGATTCCAGCTAATTATGAATGAGATTACTTATGCCCTAACTTTGAAAACACAGAAGGAAAGTATTCTATTAAATCTGTTACCCATGGAATTTCACACAAGTTTCACATTTTCTTACCAAGTTCTACCCCACTGATTCTGCTATTGAATCATTCTTATCTTAAAAGAACCTCCCTTGAATTCAAATTTTCTATTCAAATTCATAGGAAATTTCTGGAAGTTGTACATAGCCACTGCAGTCTCTTCCTCACTTCACATTCTTTTCTGGGTTCAATGACCAAATTTCTGTTTTTAACATTCTATTGAGATCACTCTTAGCAATGACGTCTATATTGCCAAACTCAACAGACAATTCTTTCTTCTGTGCTGAATATGACCTATGTGTAGTATTAGATGCTAATGCTATATTCTCCTTCACAAGAAGCAACTTTTACTCTTCATTCTTTGCAAACACCCTTGGAACTTCCTCCTCCCTAATGACCAGTGTTTTCCTTAGTGTCTTTAGTTAGCTTAATAAATGTCTTAAACATCCTGCTATGACTACTTTGTATATTCATCCGCAGGCTTCCCCAAGGTAATAGGGGTCCCATAGCCACAATCATCCACATTTCCCTACCTTTGACCTCATCTTCTGAAGTTTCAAGTTCATTTATAATCATTGTCAATTTGGCCTCACAAGAATTCCTGAATGACCTTATCCAAACCGAGTTCCCACCAGGTTTTCTAAGAGCTACCCTTGATATTCTTTGTGTCACACTATACCACATACATCTAAACTATCAGTAGATTTTACCAGTTCTACCTTCAAAATTTAAGTTCACCAAAAAGTCCATGTCCACAGTGTCTTAACTTCTCTCTGCATATTGGTCCTTAAAACCTATCACACCAGAGAATGACCATATTTTTGAAAACACAAGTAGTCTGCTTAATCTCTATAGCAACATTCAGTTGTATGTCACAGACGCTAAACTCTCCTATTTAATAAGACAAACACGAGATGTGTTGCTTTGTCTATTTTGGTTTAATTATTTGTTTTCCACAGTGGTTTATGGAAAAGGTAGAATGAGCATCCTGAAAATAGCTTTGACTTTGAATGACTCTATTCATTCCAAAACACCCAAATCACACTTGACAAGATCTGAGAACAGACATCATCTGACTTTAGCAAACTCTTTCTTCCCTTCATGGAATTTCTGCAACTAAGATCATGGACACCAAATGCTCCTTATATAGAGGTCCCATGCCTCACTGCATTCAGCAGCTTCCTACAAAATCTCTCAATTGACTTATAAGTTGATGCTGAAGCTTTTAAGTGGCCCCAGAATTTATATGAGACAAGATAATGTAAAAATAAGAGTAAAAGACTAATTTAAGCCTTTATCACAAACACAATTCCCAAGCCACATTTTTTTCCTTAAGGACTAAAACATTAACGCACAAACTAAATGTCAGACTTTCAATTGTGTCAAATAACTCACATGCGTTTTACATGTACATGTGTCTATGATACAGAAATGGAAAATGTAGCACTGCCATTGAGTCTATAAAAAAACTGAGGTACACTCTTTTCTGAAAGACATAACTAAAATTTGTTAAGTCTGCTTTATTAAGACAAGTAAGTTGTATGCATACTTTAAAGTGGATACACAAATAGAAAACTCAGAATTTGAAAATACTAATGAGAAAAATAACTTTAAGAAATGGACAAAGTAAAATGCCTACACGGAAATATATTGGGGGGGGGAAGGAAACGATACAAACAAATGAAAAGGGTTGCTGTATCAGTAGGGAGGGGAGATCATACTAAAGTTTAATTTTCCAGTTCAGGCACTGTGTAATTAGGTAAGCACAGTAAGAAGTACTCTACATATAACCTCCAAACTACCCTTGAAAGACTCACAGAGTTCCATGTCATACCTCAACTGCTCCCCCTCAATTGGATCATGTAATATATATACACAACTAGTACACATGTATCTCAGAGAGCAAAAACCAGTATGTTCTCTATACCATTCTATTTTTACTGTCTTGTTGTGCAAAAAAAAAAATATAGCGTATCCAAAAATGTCAAGAATAATATGATATTATTAAACTATGTTGACATGCACAAGATTCATTCATTCAATTCATTCTCCAGAATTCCCAATGTTAAAAGAGACCACACAGAATTAAAACAGAAACAGCACACTGGTCACAGGACATTGAGACCATGTCAGTAGTAACCAGGAAGCTGCCGCCCAGCTGGCTACTCTCATAGCACTGGAGACTGTTATGCACACTGACAGAAGCAGGGCTGGCTCTTCAGCAGGCTTAGCCAGCTGTGAACCTTGTGAGCTACAATAATGACCAGCATGGCCAGGTGTGCCTATGGATGCACTGAAGGATGGGGGCAACCAAGCACTTTCTAGTTAGATTGAAAGCCCACTCCACAGAAGAAAACACACGCTTGATGCAGCAATTCTAGTCAAGAATCTATGGCTGGGAATTTATAGCCCCTAAAAATGACATAACAACCTGCTTTCAGAACTCATCAGAGGAGCTTCTTTGTGCAGTGGATTGTGGGTAACACAGAAACTCACAGCTGGTAAAAGTGCAGAGAATACACATCTGTCGAGTGCTCAGCCACAGTGAAACATACACGCCACACTCCCTCCCCTCAAGGCTGAGGGACCATCTTGGAAGAGGAAGCAGAAAGACTAAGAGACAGGTCATGGAGACAGAGCAAAGCTTGTCTCTGGACACGACAGGGCTGTAGCAGTGAGACACTGAGCTTCAGTGAAGATTCAACAATGAACACTACACTGAGGAGCAGGGCAGAGCTATTGACACCGTTAGCTTCTGCAGTGGGGAGGTCAGCTTTCCTTAAGGTAGGGGGATCACGCTCCAGGGCGGGGCCCCATACCCATGAGCACTCGGGCAAAGCAAATTATAGTAAGTGGGGTTTGGCTTTAGTTTTTGCTCTTAATTAAAGAATATGTGGTTGGAATTAAAATTATGAATATTATTCACATTATTCAGCTCTTCAGACTATTTACCTTGAAAATTTCAAGTCTAGTAACTATTTTTTGTAAGTGCTTAAATATTCCCTCCCCAGTAACATACTTTAGGAATTGCACATAGCTGTAGGAGCTACACATGTCCTAAGCAGACAGAATGGGAATGTTCTGCTCTGAATCTAGGGTAGAGAAAGACAGCTTTGTGTACAGTTATGAGAAGAAGGGCAGAGACTGACGTCTAACTAGGTCCAGAAAATGCTGCACAAGCTGCCAAAGGAGGAATCCTACTCAGCTCTGGGGCTTCTGAACCAGGGCGATGAACTGTATGATGAGATATCCATCCCTAAAGGAACAGCAGCCATACTCGTGTGTTTGTGGTTATCAACAGCTGTGTAGCTGGACTTAAGGCCCATTCACAGGTTGGAAATAATGGCTCCCACTGGAAGTCTGGCCAACTCCCTGGAGCTAGTGAGGTCATGCATCTTAGAACCTACTCCACCACTTTACTAGAGCAGCATAACTCCTAAGTTCCTTCTATACGTATGCTTACCCCCAGAGAAGTGGAGTCCTACCCACCACCACCACCAAAGAAGCTTTCTTTCCATCAAATGGAGACTGTCACAGAAAACCATTAATTATCACAATGCAGAGATCAACTCCAGCAGATACACCTGCAACATAATTCACACACCTGAGGCTCAGGGAACGTTGGGAGAGGAGATAGAAAGATTGTAAGAGTTGGATATCCGGAAAGTCTGCTGTCAGATTGTGTCTCTTAGAAATGACAAGAAAGCTTCACACATGATACCACAACAAAGTGGCTGCCTAAACAAGACCTAACAATGACACCACCGATAGGCATGCTAATGATAGGGGTAAATCTCGGGGGTGGGGGGGAGCCCACCAAGAAACTATAGGCAATTAATGACTGCTAAGAGGGGGAGAATTTGTCTTTCCCAGAGATGAGCCCCCTAATTAGTCATCCAATACAGAGCGGCCAGCCCTGAAATCATATACTTAGAAACAATTACAGATGGACTCAGCGAGTTAGTTGATTTGTATGTTTGTGTGTGTGTGTGTGTGTGTGTGTGTGTGTGTGTGTGTCAATACCAATTAAAGTCCAGAAAAAGTCATAAATTTGAGAGAGAGTGAGAGGGACTGGAGAAAGTGAGATGGAGGGGTTAAAAGGGAGTAAAGGAAGGGGACAATGGTATAGTTACACTTTATTCAATTTTAGAAAGCAAACAGTAGAGACTATGAAGTAATTTGGAATGTGAATGAAGAATGACTTCTCAATCATGGTCAAAGAAACAAAATATTAAAAAGAAAATGAATTTGACCATATCAAAATAAAAATGCAGACAACAAAGAAACAATAGGCAGAAATAATGGGAAACTCTTTTTTTTTTTTTTTCAATTAGGCAAATTCATAGCAACAGTAGTTCAAATAGCTACAGTGTGTAAGGAAAGATGCTTAGATTTAATATAATCAAGAAAGAGAACAAATTGCTGGCATGGGGAGACCATTCAGGGATAAAGTATTTGTTGATCCAGCTTGAAGGCCTGAGCGAAAGTTTAGGTCCCCAGCGCCTACATAAAATGACAGGTGTTTACAGTGTCTGCCTGAAGCCCCAACACTGAGGTAGAGAATGGGACACCAGCTGATACCTAGAGCTCATTAGCCAGCCAATCCAGCCAATTGGTGAACATTTAGTTAGGTGAAAGCCCCTGCCTCAAAAAAATAATACAGTAGTATAAAAGATGACTCCGGATTAAGAATGTTTGCTGCTGTTCCAGAGGACAAGAATTTAGTACCCAGTCCCCAGACTGGGTGGCTCACAACCACCTGGTCTAAATCACTCTTCTGGCATCCATGGGCACTTGCAAGAATATGTTCATACAAACACACACATAAATAATAAAATAAATCTTAAAAATAAAAGAAGCAGAAGCAACTGAGAAATACGCTGTGACATCAACCTGTGGCCTCCACATAGGCAAGCACTGTTTAGTGCACCACACCCACCGAAATACACGAATAAATGACTAAAACCCAAACATCGCCTCATACCTACCATACCACCAAAGAGTCTCCGTATGAAATATTAAGTAATGAATATAAAATGTAATAATAAAAACCATAAAGCTTCAGTACTCTTGGTAGGAGTAGGTAGGGTTGGAAGAATTTTTAAAAGAAGTAATAAAACAAAGTATACATACTCTGTGACATATTAATCACCACCTACATATGGAGATGACAGAGAAGTTTTGCATAGATCATAAGGAGACATGCCTATGCATATGAGTTCATTGATCCACTATAACCATGAGGTCTTTTAACACAGCCTTGACCTTCATTACTAAAGCAATAGTGAATAAAACAGAAACATACTAGGGTCTGCATTAGTTTGCTACTGTTGCTACAGTAAATAGCTACAAATATAGAGGTTAAATGACACAGTCTAATGGTTCAGAAAAAAAGTTTCAACTAAGTTGTTTTTGGAGATTTTAGCAATGAGTTCATATTTTGTTCACTAAAGATGCTGGCAAAACTGTCTGTGAATATAAGGCCAGCATTACCATTTGTTGGGCATAGACTGAAGACAATATCCAAGGTTATCAGGTCCACTGACTCAAAGCCCCTATCCTCCATCTTCAGAAATAAATATTGCCTGTTCTGCTTGGATTTCTCTTCTTCCTTCCACCTAATCTCTTTTGTTAAGACTTTTAAAGTCAGATTTACCACTTTGAAATCCACAAGAGATGACCACCCATGTAGATAACTAAGAATAATCAATGGCTGTGACTTTAATCACATCTGTAACATCTCTTGTGTAACATAAGTGACATACATAGTCACAAGATGCCAACATCAGGATATACAGACCACTGTGCCATCTACCACAGAATGATATGCGTATTTCTGGAGCAATAATCTAGCATCCTTACATGAAATCACAGACTAAGTCATGCCAAGGCTTCTTAAAACTTTTGCATTTTGCCAAAGAAATTTGTATACTACCTAGGTATACAGATACATAAGATAGATATACAAATCATTTATTAATAATAAAGTATATACTTTTAAAATATTCTCTGGAATGTATAACTTTAATATTTGTTATAGATGAAGGAAAAATTGAATACTAATGAAATGTTTTATCTATTTGTGTTTATATAAAGAGTTAAATCTTAACTGAACATTTGATACTCTGAGGCACAGACTATCCACAATGTTTTTCAGAGTTAATATCTTGATTGTATATCATCCATGCTTAGAATACTCCACTTCAACAGAAGTATGTTGCACAAAATGGTAGAAATATTTAGGGCCATTTCAGAAATGGTTATAAAGTTTGTCCTAATGGCAAACTAAAATTCATTTTAATGCTTTAAAAATAAAAGTCAAGTCAGTAACTCAAACAAATTTTTAAAAGCAAGCATTTTCACACAATAGAATCCAAAAAATAAATTCACTTGATCCTTATATGATGAGAACAAATGTTAGGAAAATGTTAGAAGTCTTTGTTTCTATATTAAGTCACTATGTTTCTATAAGAGCAGAAACTTTGGATGCAGCTCACAACATAGTACAGCCTTGAGTGTGAGCCAGGGCACTTCAGGCAGCATCTGTCAATGTAGAATAATGGGACAGCATATATGTACACATTGCACATGTTGTATATTCAGAACCCAAGGCTACGGTGTGGTTGCACAGTACAACATTTTGACTGCTGCCAAAAATACCTTGGTGTCATTATGCATGACATTTTGAATTAGATTTTAGCTACCACGTGTTTATAAACTTTTATTGTTATCTATTTCTTCACAAGCCTCCGTAAGGGACACATAACCCCACATCCAGCTGTGACCCACTGTCGAGAAGCTGAGGACATACTTATGGATATACTATTTGCCACACTACAGTTTCACTGGTAACTTTCAGTAAGTCTAACAACTACTGTGCAGGTTTCATCAGATATCACATGGGAACTCTAAAAAGATTAAGAAACCATATAGTGCACTGTCCACACAAGAATACTTTCTAATGTGCACACGGTGCTCGTGAAGCCAAAAGAGGCAGTGGGACCCTCGGTGCTGGAGTGGCAGCCATTACTGAGCTCCAAATGGAGCTGGAACCTGAACCCCAGCCTCATCCATAAAGCAGCAAGACTCATAGCTACGGAGTCACCTCTCCAACACCCAGGATGCCATCAGGAATGAGAATGGCAGTCCTCTTATCATTATTATATTATAGCACAACACTTTGAAGCCAGGCCAACCCAAAATAAGTACAGCTCTGAGAACATGGGAAATGAAAGATGGTCAATCAAATTCATGAAATCAATGCAAAAAATGTGACAAAGCCAAACAGAAAGGCATAAGAATCTCTGTGAGATTAGGTGTGCTGTCCAAAGTTTTTAAGGACATCACGACAAACTTTAATGCACATTAACATGTTCTAGGTGTGTTGTCCAATGTTTTTAAGGACATTGCTGAAAACTTTAATGCATATTAACATGTTCTAGGTATGTTGTCCAGTGTTTTTAAGGATATTACTATAAAAACAATAAGAGACCAACAATATATATATAAATTCAATTTTGGTAAATAAAGGATAATTGTAACACACAAGAAGTATGGAAAAGCCAAGCACAGTGACATATGACAGTGACCCCAGAACTCTTAAAGCAGAGGCAGGAGAACTGCAAATACAAGGCCAGCCTGGGTTAAACAATGAGACTTTGTCTCAAAAGCAATAAAAAATAATAAAAATAATAATAAACAAAAAGTATGCTAAAAAATAACTTGGAAATCCATTAGTTTTTACAGTGATACAATTTATTTCAATTCATTCTAGGCAACTGATAGTCAATAAGCGTCTATTATTCTTAAAACCTCAACGATGTATTAACACAAACATATGAAGGAAACTGTCCTTAAAGAGTTCAGTGTTCAGCGAAACTGTGTAACAGAAGCACTGGCAAGCACACTGAAAGCAAGATGTCCTTAAATACTTTAATAAAAGCACCTCCCTAGCTCCCTGCTGGCTAGGCCATCCCTGCAGAAGAGGAGCACACAGAGTCACAGGTAGAGCATGTCACCAACACACGAACTAACGGCAGCTGTGACAGCATCCTCAAGTCCTGCAGAAGATCTAGCCAATCAAAACCCCCAGCATGAACAGGAGAGGGACTTATGAAGGCCCACCCCTGGTTAAGGAGAGAGTCAGTTTCCCTCAGAAATATTCCCACGCTCCAGGAGATGGTTAAATCGCCATCATCGAGGCAGCACTAAGTGGACTCCATTTCTACCTTTTAAAGGACACAGGAAGTTGGGAGGGAACGTGGTGAGAGAATAAGAGAGGAAGCGAAGATTAAAACATGGGGGTAGATTTAATCAAAACATACTATAGGCATGTAAGGAACTCTCACATAATAAATAAATTAACTAAAAAGTACCCTTTATAAGGAAAAATATAATCCCTGCTGGACACAGGCAGATTTTTTTTAAGTAGGGACATTTGAACTGTGCATTAAATTAAAAAAACAGATTTAGACATCAAAGCACAGCCTCACTTCATCTAAGCCCTGCCTGGAGTGGCCTTTCCACAGAGGCAGCCTTGCAGGCCTCCTTCTTCACCCCCTTCAAGTGTTAAGTAAGGGCTTTTCCAGCTCTCTACGTAAAGTCCTTAACGTCACCCATGCCTTAGACTTCTATTTTCTTCCTCCTCTGTGATCTTAATTCCTCTCCACAGTTAGAAACTGTGAAGTGTGAAGCTCTGGATGTAGCACTCATAGTTAAGTAACGGGTGCCACCTAGAGTTCTGTGCACCGAGATGCACAGGCCCACAGATCCCAGTACACTAGGTATTTGTCTTCCCCAGCTAAAACAAGCAATCTCAGTGAGGACTCTGTCTGTCCAAAAGCCAAGGATTAAAACTTTAAGTATATACAGGTAACACCCGACAGATTCTGTATTTATATTTAGTCATCTATGTGCGCATACGTGTGTGTGTGTGTGTGTGTGTGTGTGTGTGTGTGTGTGTGTATGTGTGTAACAATAACTAAAGAGAAAGAGGCCATGGTTTCAAAAGGGAACAACTAAGGGAGTGCATGTGGGAGGGACAGGACGGAGGAAAAGAAGGGGGAGAAATGCACAAATTCTCTGAAAATCAGAAGTCTGGGAAGGAAATAAGATAAGCTGATGCCCAGACAAACCTAGCTACAGTATCTACAAAAATAAAGAGTTGGGTACAAGAGACATTGAACAAAATGACAAACAAATGTAATAGGAAAATCAACAGGAAAAAGATCAGAGTGAGATTTCATTATTTACACTTAAGGTGCAAAATAACCGACAGTGCCATCTGCTTGATTGGGGGTGACAGAAATCCAGGACTTTGGGAGGGACTGAACACTTCACACTAAAGGGGTAGATGCTGCAGTATTTGAGAAATTAAAAGCAATTATAAAACTTGCATTTGTAAATGCAAATCTGGTGCATGAAAGTCTCAGAACTGGAGGCATATATGTAGGCATTAGTACCAGTTTTGGATATGAAAAGGCAATGGTTTTGTTTTTCACAATCTTAGGTGTAAATGAAATCCATTTTCTAGTCTGAACTCTTAAATCGTCTTTACATTGAGTTTGGCTGGAACAGCTGAGTTGCAAAATCATTTTTCAGGGTGCACTTCTGCCATCTGGTGGCAAATACGATAAATACAGGTTTTTTGACAAAAACTACATGTCTACAAATATATTTACAGTGAAAGACTCTCCCGCCTTTCAATTCTATTTTAGTTGCCGTTTTTTCTTTTCACTTTTATCTGAATACAAAACATTCAAACTACAAGACTGGCAAAGTATTATTGGTGGAAATATAACGTTTCCTGCTCCTTAGGACCTTCCTAGTTCACTCACTATATCCTCCAATGTATATTTGAAGAAGTTAGTTAAATATCTATAAATTTACATATATTACCAACGCTTATGCTGCCAAGTTTTATTGCTTCCAATATCTAATAGCTGATATCTGAGCTACTTTGATAATTAGCTTCTTAAATAACTGGGCATTATATTTGTAGATTGAGTAATAGAACTGAACTGAATGTTATAAATATACCCTAGGATATAATTCAGTATTATAAATATGATATCTCAGGTCAAGAGAAGGAAAAATTAGCCACTCAGTAAAAAGAATGGCACTGAGCTAATTATATTTTAAGGGTTGAAAATTTCAGATAAGTCACTATTTTATAATTTCATGAAACCATTGTTTTTAGAAGAAATCTTCAGAATATGTTTTAATTTTGGTAAAGAGGATTTTTAATTACTTTAGTAAAGTACTTAACCAAAATCATCCAAAAAATATAAATAGCCAATAAGCATATGAAGAATGTTCAACATTAGAGAAATGCAAACAAGACTAATTTATGCCCACTGAGATAACTACACATGAAAAGAACTGAAAACATGTGTCCTTGCAGAAGGTGTTCATAGCAGCACCACTTACAATGGGGGGAAAGATGACTATAACAACCTAAGCAGCTGCAAAGCATTTCAGGCGATGGGTATCATTCAATGAATGACTACTTGACCATAAGAATGAATGAATTACTGGATTTGGCTATATAGTGAACAAACTCCAGAAAACAGTATGCTAAAGTATAGAGTTAGAAATGAAAAGCCACATATTTCATGATTCCATTTTTACAAAATATTCATAACAGGCAAAAACACAGAACATGAAACAAATTAATGGTAGCTGGAGCAGTGAGGAAAGGAGACAACAGGGAATAAGAGCTAATTAGCTTGGGGTTTATTTCTGAGGCTATCAAAATATTCTCAACTTGACAATAATAACGGCTGTCTATGAGCTCAAAGATATGTTAAAAATCATTGAGTTGTGTATTTTTTTTAAAGATTAATTTTATGGCAAGTAAATTATATTGCCATTTCCCAAGAAAAATCTCAAGAGCATGAAAGAAAAAACTAACCCATTATGACATGTATGTGTTAAGAAAGAATAGTATAAACAAAATCAAATGCTAGTAACAAACTGGTGATGGGGACAATTTGCAATCAAAGCCTCAAACATTGTCCCTCATCCACAAGAGTGGAGGTCATTCATCTGCCTCAACCTTCCTTCCCATAGAGTGTGGGCAGGGGCTGTGAATATGACATCACATCTTTGATTATTTAACAAAGGGAGGTAATCTTGCAGATGTGATTATTGGCACCAAAGATGGCTAAGGTAAACAAGAGAGATTATCCCAGGTAAATTAGTCAGGCATGTTAGCCGAAGAGATGTCAAGCAGCACAAACTATCTCCTGTGGGTGTTGAAATAAAACAAACTTAGAGGCTCTGTGGTGCCAGCACAGCTGGGGACAGAGTTTCTGTGATAGCTGACAGCCTGTCACATAACTGCAAGACAATGACCTACTGAGAGCATGGTGGAAGAGAACCTTGAGGGTCAGATGACATTACAGCCTTTATCAAAATCTGGAGTTTAGCCTGGTGAGATCCTAAGCAAAGGGACTGGTTAACCCACACCTTGACTTTGATCCATACAAACTGTGAGATAATAAATGTAAGTTGACTGGAGCCACTAAATTTGTGTCATTTGATACACAGAATAAAAATCAAAACATAATCTATCCTACAAAAGTTTCTTATTCACAATATAAGTAGAGATTATTTAAAACACTGTATTAAATATCAACAACTCAATAGAAAAAAAGATAAGAACAGTTCAAAAACTTTAAAATATTTTAAATGCATGCAGAAATGTCCAACTTTACTGAATCATGATAGAAAAATTATTAAGGTATATAATGCTATCTCATTTTGACAGGCAGGTTGGTAAAGATCAAAAGTTCTATTATATTTTCTTAGCTAAAGAAATGTTGGTACAAAAACAAAGAGTCTGGTACGTACTTTATACAGGGCAAATGTCAATGCCTATAAAAGTTTTCAACTATATTTATGTATTCTTTTAACCAAATGATTGCAATTATGGAAATTTTAGTTTATCTAAAAATTGACCCATGCAAAATTAAGTACAAGTTTTGTTTGAATGCATGTCCATGAACCATGAAGGCCGGAAGAGGGCATAGTATCCCCTGGAACTGGAGTAAGTTACCATGTGGTTGCTGGGTCCAAACTTCTGGAAGAACAGCAAATGCTCTTAACTGCTGAGCAATCTCTTTAGTCCCCATCATAATAGTTTTATGAAAGTCATGTCAACAGCAATACCATGAAGTCATTTTGAAAGATATAACTTTTAATTCTCACTGAGGAAATATCTTAATATTGTTTAGGCCTACACACAAAAGTATTTGTTTTTATTTATTTTTGTTCTTATGTTTTGTATATTACTTCAATTTTTAGCTAACCTATGAAGAAAATGAACAAACTTTTTACAATGTCAAAATTGACGTAAGCATAACACTGGGAAAGTAAGACTTATAAAATTTTAAGGTGTAAGTAAATTAAGAAGTTGTACTCTTCCCTGTCTGAAATATAAACACCCTTTTTAGGTGGGACAGTTTTATAACCATAAAACTGGCAAGATCAGTTATGACATATAATTTTCAAACCCCAGTGCATATAGCCCATCCTATAATACTTCTATATATGTCCACTAAGAAATTCAGACATTTTTCTATTTTCAAACAGCAAAGTTTATGTGCATGCTGTATCTCAATGCTAATAACATGTCCACATGGGGTTATGTATTGTCCCAGAACAACTGTATCTTCTCAGCTAAGACTCTTAAGAACTACTTATGGAGTTCAATACCAACTTCTGTACATGATGCTAGGAATCCAGCGACAACCAAAACACGCATGATTTCTACAACATTAGACTTGTCTATTTTGTTAGTCTTCCCTTGCTTTATAGAAGAAAATCTCAGTGTTTTGGTATAGAAAAGCATTCCTCTGACAGTGGAACTAGGATGTATCCCTGGTGCACGAAAGGACTTTGGGAGTACATTTCCCATGGAGGGATGCTCCCTTAGCCTACAGGCAGGAAGGAGGGCCTAGTCCCTACTCCAAATGACTTGACAGATTTTGATGATCCTTCCTGGTAGGCATCACCCTCCCTGTGGAATGGAGTAGGGAGTGGGAGGGGAGTTGGGAGGCATGGTGGGGGGGACTGGGATTGATATGTAAAATAAGAAAAATAATAAATATATACATATATGTGTATGTATGTATATATAAACTTGGGACTGAAATCAGTTTTAAAGACCAAGACAAAATAAGGGGTTAATTTTATATTTATATATGTGTGTGTGTGTGTGTGTGTGTATAATCCATTGTGTTGGTAAATTGATGTCCAGTAATGAAAATCGGGAGAAAAACTGCAAGCATTTAAATCCTTAAGAAAAGCCATGTTTCACAGAGTAAGGTATAAAATCTACCTTCTACATCTGTGTTACTTTACCTTTAGGGGCTTTCTTAACCTCTCGGCCACCTCATCCCAACTTCAGGGACTTTCTTAAAGAATTCGATTTTGTTATTGTTGTTTTAATTAAAGTCAATGGTGCTGTTTTTAAATGTATGGTCAGTGGCTATGAGCCTTCTAGTGGCCAGCAAGTGATGACAAAATTTTATGCAGGTTACCTAGTTATCAAGCATATGTTTTCAGTACCCAACTGATAAAACACTTATTTTAAGACATTTTCATTATTGGAAAAAATATATAAAAGCAGTGAATCTTCATATTCTACAATGACAAATCATTATGTAAAGAGCACAGGTTGCTTTCTACTGCCTGCACATACACACATGCACTTAGCCTATAACACCCGAAGTCTCCCAGGGACCGTGTTTCCACATCGGTGCTAAAGACTGAGTCAGGACTGAACTGTAAGTGGGGTAGCAATGTCAAACACACGCACTGCCACCAGACCCTTTCCTATTACTATCACACAGCACTTTACCCAACGGTGCTGCAACCCATCCTTAGAAAGAAAATGGTCAGTGTCATAAGAGTAGGGACAAGATAGATTGTTGCCAGTTATATTTTGGTTGAGAACTGTGTTCGCTACACATGTACCCTACTCGGGATAAAATCATGCCAGGAACTTTGAGTAGAGACCTTTCAAGTGTAATTCAGTTCATTTCAATTCAATCCTTACTAAAATAGATAAATATGGAACAAATACCAACCTATGCAGGATGCCAGAGTAACCGAAGAAAGCCCTGGAACAAGTTTCAATTATCTTCTTAGGTCAGTTAAGTGAATCACACATGCGTAGCATTTAAGATATTTAAATTAGGGGCTGTGGACATAGAGTGCCCATACACAAGCATGCTTACTTAGATCTCCAGTACAAAAGCCGGGCGTGGTCTGTAGCCACAGCATGAGAGGGCAGGGGCAGGTAGACACCAGAGCTCACAGGCCAGCCTAGGCCATCACTAAGGTCAAGGCTCAGTCTCAGAAAGCATGGCAGAGGGCAACTGAGGCCGACACCTGACTTCTGTTCTCAGCCTCCACGTGTAAGAAAGAGATTCAAGTTCATTGTTCTAAAAGAACACAATGTCTGCTACTTGGTGAAACTGATTTTTATAACTTATACATCTTTTTTTTTTTACTCTTTTTTTTTTTTTTTTTTTTACTCTTTGAAATTAGGAGATAGGACTCTACACATGCCTCTTAGAGATTATCATGATTAGGTTGAGGTTGGAAATGTGGGTGGCACCATTTCCCTAGGCTGGGCACAGAGATTCATAGCTCCCTGCGCCTTGACTGTGGGTGTGATGGGTTCAGTTGTCACAGCTCATGACCCTGCCACTGTGGTGGCTAAAGCCTCAAACTCTAAGCTGAAATAAACTCTTCCTCCCTGAGTTGCTTTTGTCAAGGATTCTTATCACATCAACAGGAAACTATACTAAGACAACTGTCTTTTTATTTCTTTAGATGATCTAGAAGGAAAAGGAAGAAATACCCAGGCATAAAGTTTATGAGACACATTTGCTTCCAAGTTGTTAAGATTCATTTTTCTCTTGAGGCAGTCATCAGTTACCTCTTATCATTCAATATATTTCTTAACCATACTTTGATTTCCTCTAAAAAGTATCTTACCTTGCCTAATATGTCTTAAATATTTTGGTGCCAAATAAAATTTCAAAGAAACCGGAAAGCTGAAATGTAGAAAACATTGAGGTAGAAAAAAACAGCACTAAAATCTCAGAGGTTATCTCTCCACATCAAGTATTTCTCAATTTGAACAGCAAGTCACACAGCAAACTTTCTTCCTGGCAGGTGTCTTAGTCAGTGTCCTATTGCTGTGAAGAGGCACCTCACCCACAGCAACTCTTATAAAAGAAAGCATTTCATTAGGGACTGCTTACAGTTTAAGAGGGTTAGTCCATTATCAGCATGGTGGGAAGCATGATGGCAAAAGGCAGACAGTGCTGGAGAAGTAGCTGAGAGTTCTACATCTTGATCCACAGGCAGCAGGAAGAGAGAGGAGACACTGGACCTCACAGCATGGCCTTTGAACCTCACCCCACCACTAGTGACACACCTCCTCCAACAAGGACACATCTCCTCCAACAAGGACACACCCACTCCAACAAGGCCATGCTTCCTATTCCTTCTCAAGTAGCGTCTGTCTCTGATGACCAAGCATTGAAATAGAGGAACTATGGAGATTATTCTATGATGGGAGATGTCATTCTGTATATGTTTCTCATACTGGTTAATAAATAAAGCACTGTTGGCCAATAGGAAAGGAGGATAGGAGGGACTAGGAGACAAGGAGGAAGAGGAAGTAGTAAGGAGGAGTCAGCATGGAGAGCCTGGAGAGAACAGAACTGTCATTCCTCCGCTCTCGGTAAGACCACGTGGGAATACATAGAAATGGGTTAATAATTAAGACAGAGCTAGCCGATAAGCAACTAGTAACTGGCCAACAGGATTATACCTAATACAGAGTCTCTGTGCATTATTTGGGGTTGGCGGCGTGGCGGCAGGACAATATCAGGCGGCAGGCGGAAAAACAGTACTCATTACAATTCTAATTCAAAATCACCACCGCAGGTATCAGACCACAGTGCTTAGTATAATAAAAGATACATCTTTGCATAAGGCAAGAAAAAGGTTACCCACATGACTCCTCCCCAGACTCCAAATAACACAGGATAGCTTGGAAAGACTAACCAAAATGTAGGAGTAAGAAATTAAGCCTTGATCTTAGGCTGGAAAATCTGCACCGCAACTGCTACAGTGAAGTTCAGTACCAGGCATAGCCTCCTAATCCACACCCTGAAGTTAGTACTTAATCACTGAGCCTTGGGAACCATATTAGCCAGGTAAGCACTGCTTCAGCACAGTGTGGAGCAAGATTCAATCTACTGAAATATCAAGTAGGAAGCACAAGGCATTTTTCTGGTACTCAGTACTAGGTTGGCAAGAACCTAACCTAGCCAAACCTTAGCTAAAGCCCCTATCACCAAGCCAGTACCCAAGAATGAAGTTCCTATAATACCTTCAATGACAGACAAAGATCCTAAGCCCTACCTAGTCCACCAGATTCTTTTCCAACCACCATTTCCTGTGGCTGGTTTGATCTTGGGCTAGGATGGGCCTTGGTCCAACCTCAGTGCTGCTGGTCTTAATGGGCTTTAGATTGGGGATATGATACAGCATTGTGGTACTGGTGCCCACTCCGCTCTTTACATGAGTTCAATTAGCAAAGCACAGGAAACCAATGCCTAGAGGAGGAAAATGGAATAGAGCATTAGCTCAGGACACAGGATGCTGAAGTATGTCCCTCCATAGCAGTTCTGTCCAGAGTCCGGCAGCATTCCACCCACAAGGTCAGCAACTGTAGACAGGATGTCTATGCCTACCTAGATCCAGAAGAGACTTGGAGGAACATCTTCCTAAAGAAATCACCAACTGTTGACTTGAAAGAAAACTGGACTGGACTCACTCTCCAGCACTGGCATAGTAACAATGTCCATAAAAATGAATCCTGTGGTCACCAGGTCTGACATTAGTATATTCCACTTGACTCTGACAAATGAAAACATGCACTTTTCTAGAGACTTCTGAGAAATCCACCAAGTGCTGAAGGAGCAGAAGGGACAACATATCCAGAGAAAACAAACAATCTGCTTAGAATTCGTGCATAGACAGGCATAAGTGTTGTAAAAATTAGAGTAAGTGCCTAATTCTTCAAACATCAAGAACTTTTAGTTGACATCAACTAACAGTCAAAACAAGGCAAGACACACTAAAAATTTGAATGGAGTTCTAAATAGCTGTTTTAAAAAGCCAGAACACAAAAAACTAATTCAAAATTCTAACACAAAAAAATTCTAAAAAAAAAAAAAAAATGGAGACAATGTTTAAAAATCAAACAGAAATTTTCAGTTGAAAATTATACTAGAGAATTTTAAAGCATGCCCCTACCAAAAAAAAAAGACATTAATATGAACATAAACCTGAGCAAACAGAGAACAAGGCTAGAGACATGCTATTCAAGAATACAGATGGAAGAGGAAAGAGGAAAAAAACAAGAGAAATGGAGTGAGCTGTGGTGGTTTGAAAGAAAATGCCCCCTATAAGGACAGGCACTATTAGAAGATGTGGCCTTGTTAGAGTAGATATTTGGGTTTTGAAGTCTCACTTCCCGTTGCCTGCAGATAAAGATGTAGAGCTCTTCAGCTACCTCTCCACCACCATGTCTGCCTGCATGTGGCACTGTTTCCCACTATTCCAATAACGAACTAAACTTCTGAACTGTAAGCCAACCCCAATTAAATGTTTTCCTTTATAAGAATAGCTGAGGTCATGGTATGTCTTCACAGCAATAGAATCCTAACTAAAGCATGAACATGCAGTAATTTTGAACAGCATTGAAGGGGTAGATATCTGTGATATTATGGTTAAAAAGAGACTTGTTATTGTCAAAGGGAAGAAAGTTCATTTGAAAAGAAAACAAATCAGAAAACTTAAACCTAACACACACACACACACACACACACACACACACACACACACACACACACACAAAATATACAGGGACAGGAAAATCAAAGGTCAACTAACTGGAATCAACTCAAATACACCTATCCCAAGATATATCATAACCATGCAAGACAGAGAAATAAACAATTCATTAATACATCACCTGACTGTAAACTTCTCATCAAGAAACTTACTGGATAGGAGAACTGTAAGATCTTATAGTATTGAATAAAAACACTGCCAATAAAAAAATACTTGATCCAGCAAAGCTATCATTTAGAAATAGAAAAATAAAGACATTCCCAGATTTAAGGGGGAAAGGCGCTGCAAGAAATGCTAAAGGCAGTTCTTCAACTTGAAATTATCCTTAATGAGTAAAGAGAAAAACAACAGAAAATATAAATGCAACTGGTAAAAAAAAAAAAGAAAGAAAAGAAAAGAAACAAAATGAAATTACCCTAATATGTAAGCATGATGCATCACCCATTCAATTTTTGATGGGCCATTAAAAAAAAAAAATCAAAATTGTGAAAAAATAGAATACAGATATAGGATGTTTCATTAACATATTTCTCTTTAGTCCTCTTCTAGTCTTTATTATCATAACATACTGTATTGTTTCAAAATAGATTGCTATAATCAGAAGATCATTTTTGTAAACTTTATGACAACAAAAAAGCAAGATTGTACAACTGACAAGTAAAATAATTCTCAAGCTCTCAAGCTCTCTTCCAGACAAAATACTTAACCACAAAGGGAAAGCATAAAAGAGAAGCACATGCTGTTTGCATACATGTATCCACCAAACTGAAATCCATTAATATGTACAATTAACAGATAATAATGAAAGAGTGCTATTGTACATCATGATAGCTACAATTAGTACAAAGATACTGTACATCTGAAAATTGCTGAGTAGCCTTCAAATCTTCTCACTGGGAAAATAAGTGATATAACTTATCTACTAAATAGCCAAATACCATGTTGTATACTAAAAATACAACATACTATCTTGACTATCAATTTAAACAAGTAAATAAACAACAAAATAGAAAAGGTAGAGAGAGAGAATGAGAGGTTAAAAAAAAGTTAAAGTGCTAGGAACCAAATTACAAAGTAGTTATAAGACCTTACCTAATCAATAATTATTTGAAAATTAAATTAAGTAAATTTCTCAATTAAAAACTAAAGACTAAAAAAAATCCAACTCTATGTTTCTTATAGTATTTCTACTATTCAGAAATGGCAGGCATTTTTCTATGACATGTATTTGTGGGGAAATTAGTCTAAATTTTACTTCTTACATGATCCTAAAATTGAAATAGAAACTTCAAATGACCATAACAGCTTTAAAAACAACACAGTTAGAAGTCTAACTCTATAAGGTTTGAAGACATATTAAGTGTTTAGCAATCATAACGATGTAGCTTGTCAGGCCCAAAGGCAGATTGGTAAAGGAAAAGAGAAATGACATGGAGGCCTATTCAAAGCTGACAACTAATTCTAGACAGAAAACAAAGATAGTCTGTTAAGGAAGAGTCACCTTTGTAAAAAAAAAAAAAAATAATAATAATAATAATAATAATAATAATAATAATAATAATGGTGGTGTAACAATTAAATTTTCATGCATTCAAAGAAATATACATAGGAAGTTTTTCTTTTTTATTCATAAAATTTTTAACCAAACCAAAAATGGATCATGTGTATAACTGTAAAATGTGAAAGCATAAAATTTCTAGAAGTTTAGAGAAAGAATTTGCAGATAGCTCCATGGAAGAGCAGTTGATTGCATGCATGAGGCACTGTATTCAATTCCCATTACCACAAAAGGAAATACTCAAGAATAGATCTTGCCTTTGATTCGGGCTACAGATATAAAGAAAATACTCAAGAACAGGTCTCACCTTTGATGCAGGCTACAGATATAAAGCCTCTATGGGTGGGCAACGACTTCTCAGAATCAATGATTTCCTTAGGAAGTACTAACCAAAAGCAAATCAACCATCATCAAAATAAGGATTTTGTTCATCCTAAGGCAGGTGAGATGGGTACTGTAGCAAATGACAGCACCGGAGGCTATGATGGAAGAATAAGGTAGCCGGGCCAGCCTGAGCAGCATGATGAACCATGTATATCATCAAATTATATTTCAAGAAATTTAGAAAGAAAACACTTATAATACATAAGCTGAAAAAGACATATAAAGCACTTTTACAATTTAGTGTAAAAGTATAAAAAAAAGAAATAAAAGCAGAATGTTCACCAAAAAATAATAATAATAATAATAATAAAGCCTATTAAACACAGGGAGAAATAGCCTCTGCCTTTACTCAAGAAAGACCATGGTGGAAAACCAATACCCCAGTAGGAAGGCTGCAATTTGCAGCAACAGCATCAAAACCCGTTTTATTAAAATCCATTTCTTTATTCTTGGAAATCTGTCTTATAATCTTACCCATATCAAACATAAAATGCTTTAAATATGTCATAGCTCAAATCCTAAACATTACATATAGTGCTTATGGGAGGGAGGGAAGAGGAAATCAAGGACTATAAAATGTAGGCAACTCACTGTTGCTTAAAAATTTCATATATATTTATTTCTGCTTGGAATGAATATTATGAACACTGCATTTGGGTGAGCAAGATGGCTCAGCAGGCACATGCCACACAGGCCTAATGAACCAGGTTCAACATCCAGAACCCACAACAAGGCAGATGGCAAGAACTCCACTATGTTGTCCTCCTCTGAGTTTCACCTGTGTACCATGACACACCATGCACACTCCTACACAAACAGACATGTGTACCATGACACACATCTGCACAAACAGACATGTACCATGGCATACACCTACACAAACATGTGTACCATAACACACACTTATACAAACAAACGTGTACCATGACACAATCCTACACAAACATGTGTACCATGCCACATCATGCACACTCCTACACAAACAAACAAACAACAATTTTACCTAAAATTACACTAAATGTTTACCTGTCTGAAGGTATGTCACCGGCAATCTGATGCTTCACACCGGACCCATTCTTAATAGAATCCTGTCTCGTGAGCCCATGAGACCGAGATTTCTCCACTGAAGGGACCGGTAAGTCACCTGAGGGTCCTTGGAATTGAGTCTGCTCGTGCAGTTTTGCTTTCTTCTCCTGCGGAGCCTCCTCGTTCCGAAGCCCTCGGGGAGCCTTGGGACCCGGCTGCTGTGGTGTATTAGATCCACTATTGTAAAACCAGGCTCCTGACTTAGTGAGGATTTCTTGTTGTTTTCGGCACAAATTACACACCCACATAACCTGCACACAATAACACAGGAAAAAGAAATAAGTCTCCCTCAGAATGAAAGAGAAACAAAAAAATTACTTGATTATACTTTTGAAGTTAAAATGAAATCAAGACTAAATGCTACTATAAATTAAATAATTCTTTAATTTTATAAGCATGATTATAATAAGATTACTTTGACAGAAAAACTCGTATCAAAATGATAGTTGTTTTTTCGCATTCTGAAATTATTTTTATTTATTTAGAAGTACAATGTAGTAAAAATAAAATGAATTTTAGAGTTAGTCAATTTTAAATAGTATCTTCAAAATAGGAAACCAAAATCTTCAGCAAGGAACTGAACCTCCATAACTATAGAACTCAGTTTCTTTTACAAAGAATAAAAATAAAATGATAGCATTTCTTATATTGTTTCTTAAAATAAAAATAATTCATAAAATGCAGGTTATAGACCAGATTTCCAGTATATTAACTGTTAATAGTAGGCAAAAGTGGGACTAAATAGAGAATTCTCAATGGAGGAATCTAAAATGGCTGAAAGACACTTAAGAAAGTGTTCAGCATCCTTAGCCATCAGAGAAATGCAAATCAAAACAATTCTGAGATACCATCTTGTTCCTGTCAGAATGGCTAAAATCAAAAACACCAATGACAGTTTATCCTGGAGAGGATGTGGAGAAAGGGGAACACTCCTCCACTGCTTGTGGGAGTGCAAACTTGTACAGCCACTTTGGAAATTAGTATGGCAGCTCCTCAGAAAAATGTTTAGTCTAAAACAAGACCCAGCAATTCCACTCTTAGGCATATACACAAAAGATGCACACTCATACAACAAGGACATCTGTTCAATTATGTTCACAGCAGCATTGTTTGTAATAGCCAGAACCTGAAGGCAACCTAGATGCCCCTCAACTGAAGAATGGATAAAGAAAATGTGGCATATTTACACAATGGAGTACTACTCAGCGGATAAAAACAATGGAATCTTGAAATTTGCAGGCAAATGGATGGAACTAGAAGGGGGAGCTCATGGGCCCCAGTCTGATTGCTAGGAAACCAGCATAGGACTGACCCAGACCCCTGAATGTGGGTGTTAGTTAGGAGGACTGGCAGTCTATGGGGCCTCTAGTTGTGGATCAGTATGTATCCCTAGTGTGTGAATGGACTTTGGGAGCCTATTCCCATAGAAGGATACTCTCTCAGCCTAGACACATGGAAGAGGGCCTAGGTCCTGCTCCAAATGATATGACAGATGTTGAAGACTGCCCATGAAAGGCCTCACCCTCCCTGGAGAGCAGAAAGGGGATGGGATGGGGATGGTGAGGGGAACAGGAGAGGTAGAGCAAACTGGGATTGACATGTAAAACAAGATTGTTTCTAATTTAAATTAAAAATCATTACAAAAAAAGAAAGGAAGGAAGGTATATTTGTGAAATGTAAGGTAATCACATATTTCAAATGAGCACAGATCATATGCTTACACTGACTCTCACACAGACTCCATGTTTGCGGATATTTTTCATATTAAAACAACTTACAATAAACAATACAGATAATCACAGAAAGCCTTTCTGCGTAGGAATCAACAACAAGGCAGAAATAACCTTGTGAGATAGGCAATTGCCTATCACTGCCTCCAACCTGGTGTCTTTCACTGAAATAAGGAAGTTTTTTATAAAATATCATTTAAATATTTCACTTTATGTTCCATTAAGCCTGTCATATTATTTGTATAGTTTGTACCACACAACATTACAACTATTTATTATGATCAAGATTCTTGTTCTTTCATTGCATGGGACATATATTCCTTCATTCACTATTAAATTTACTATTATTGTTGGAAGCAAAGACTTTATCTTCTATTAGCATAGTAAGACCATATAAATCATAGACTACTAAGATCTAAATGCTTAGCTTGAAGTCACTTGTTACCCTGAAGGAAATGTAATAAGGTATTTAATATTATAAAACCAAGATTTATGTTTCACCAATTAAATTCCCAAATAAGTTACTCATCAATAATGTCAATATTTTAAGTTGTCAATTTTATTTTATAATTAATAAGTATTTTTGACAAAAGCACTGTTGTCTCACTCTATTTTTAATAAACAAGTTCCATAGTTCAAATTTCATTTTCTGTGATGGATGTGAATAGACATTAAATAAAAATATATTCAAATGCATCAAATCAATTGTTTTAAAAATTATATTATGTCCAAATAATAACCAAAATATGACCACTTTTGAGGTGACTTGTCACTTTCAGAACTCTATTAAGTTACTTTGAAATAAATGAAAAACTATCACTGGAAAGCAAACGAAGGACATTTGCTAGGAAGATGCTCTTTCATTGAGCTAAATCCTCAACCCCTACTAATAAAATCTGCAATCCAACTTCTTTGTTTTAAACAGATTACTATTACTATTACAATGACAATCTGTTAAGGAACTCTAAATTTTAACTATCTTTGGAATAAGTCACATTCAAGACATTAAAGACTAACAGCTTTTTCTTGATAATTAACAATGAAACAAATGGATTTGGAAGGCAGTTGTCTAACCACTGTTATTTACCTCTGTAAAGAGGATCCAGAACTAATATATATTCAAGGTGACAGCTTGAAAGAAATGTAGCAAAAGAGTCATGGTGCAGTTTAATGGAGACAGAAACAAAGTGTCCTTAATGTGAAAGACTCCAGAGGCAACTTATTTTAAGAAATAACCTAAAGCTGAGAGATGATGCATACCTAGAACCCAAGCACTTGGGAGATAGAGGAAGGAGGGTCAGAAAGTCAAGGCCAGCCTTGCTACCTATCGAGTCTGAGCCTACCCTGGACTGCATGAGACCCGGAAGGATATGGGCACTGTGGAGAGAGAAGGAGGAAAAGGGGGACTGAACATAATTGAGGGAACGGTGGGAGTCAGGAAAGGGTGAGAAAGAGTAATTGAACAACAAATACAATCACAACACACTGTATACAAATATACAGTTGTGGGAGGGGGGAGGGGGGAGGGAGGGAGGGAGGCAGGGAGGGAGGGAGGGAGGGAGGGAAGGAGGGAGGTGCTGGAGAGATGACTCAGATGTTGAAGGCTAGACTCAACCAAAAATGTAAGAGAGGCTTTTGAAGCTAGCTGGTTTATCAGGCCCTTCAACAAATTAGCTATCAAGTCCAACACATTATTAGTTCTTTTAAGGAACAAAGTCTGGGAACAGGTGGAAGCTGGCACCACAGTTAACTTATATATAATCTGAAAGTGCTATGATTCAAGCTCCTAAAATAGGAGTGGGGCTTGCAGATCACGAACCTCAAAAATAATAATAATAATAACAGCACACCTGGGACCTGAATGAAAATGGTCATCACACTAGTGTGGACTTCACATAGAATAACACGTCTTCACTGAGATATAAAGATTTGTTTTCAATTCGTCGCTTCAGTTGATAGCATGGCCTTAAAGAATGGCCAATCTTTTTAAAGTATGTGTTCATTGAAAACGTACTACTAGAGAAATCTTTAACTGGGGTACTAAACAGTTAAACAGTTAACTGGGTACTAAGCAAGTCACAAGAACTCCCAACTCCCCATGGGACTTCATTCCATGAAGTGATGTGGGTTAGCTTGAAATCATAGACACATTTAGACTACAGAAACTGGAAAACATTACAAATAGTAGCATTTTCTAAAAGTCGGACGTCAGCACAATACTTACTCTACGAAAATAATGTCACTATATTCAGTATTCATAGACAAACTTGAAGGAAGCTATAATTTACAACAAAAATTAATTCAGACCAAGAAATCCCAATTTGTGTACAGATGGGAAAATAACTATTAAAACTAATTCATTATTTTTATGGATTCAGACATCACTCACTAAATGATTAGTATATGCCAGACACTAGGCAAGAAACTAGTGAATAAAATAATTTTGTGAATTTTGCTGTGGATTTTAAAGAATAGAGCAAACAATTCCATACAAATATTGCTTATGTTACACTCGGAGTGCTATGGTATGCAGCTATGTGCTACATTCACACCATGGATCCCTTTGTGCTCTCTTCTCTGTCCAGCACTATGTTAGGAGAAAAAACAGGGGTGCAATTAACACATACCTTTGGATAATAACTTTACATATTAACAATCTCGATTTTCCAATCAAAAGACATAGGCTGACTGAATGAATCAAGAAACAAAATGCACCTATCTATCTGTTGTCTACAAGGAAAGCATCTTAACTTTACAGATAGGCAGTAAAGTTAAAGGATGAGCTAGAGTATTCCACAGGACCACAAATCAAGCAGGTGTCACTCTTCTAGTGTCTGACAATAGGCATCAAACTAAAACTCATCAGACATCAGAAGAGGTAAACAGGCGCACTTCATTCTAATTAAGGGAACAGTTAACCAAGAAGACATTACTATCCTAAAACTATATGCACCAAATTGAATAGGACCCAATTTCATTTAAAAAAAAAAAAAACTGTGCTATTGGAATAAAGACACATTAACACTAACCCATTTATAGTAGGTGATTTTGATACCCCCCCTTTTATCCAATACACAGGTTATCTGCACAAATGTAAACTGAACCATCACAATTAAATGATATCATACATCAAGTGAACTTAACAGACAGCTAGAATCTTCTACCCAAACACCAAAGATTCTACTCAGCATTACATGGAAGCTGCTCTAAAATAGACCATATCCAAGGGCATAAAGAAAATCTTCAGAAATTCAGAGTTTTGATTACACACACTCTGTATGTCCTATCTGACCATAATGAAACAAGACAAAATTGAAAGAAATCTCTAGGAAGTATATAAATTCATGAAGATTAAATAACATATTACTGAATGATAAATATGTAAAAAATAAATCAAGAAAGAAAAAATTACTGGAAATGAAAATAAAAACAATTAAGTCTCTGAAACACGATTAAAAACCATCCTATGAGGAAAATATATAATTCTAGCCACTTACATTATAAAATCAAGTAGCGCACAAATAAGTGACTTAATAATGCAACTCACAGTTTTGAAAAAAACAAAAACAACCCAAACCCACTAAAAGGCAAAATTTAATAACAATCAGAGCCAAAATTAGTTAAGCAAAGAAACAAAGAAAACAACTAAAGAATCAACTAATCGAAAGTTGGTTCTTTGACAAACATAAGATTAGCAGACCCTTGACCCAATTAACTGAAAGAAAGAATCCAAATTAACAGAATTAGAAATAACAGGGAAACATTGCAACAGGCATCAAAGAAATCAGCGTATGTAACGGGACACTTTAAAGCCCTATGTCCATTAAGTTGGAAAACCTAAAACACATGGGTGAGTTTCTATGTTCAATCCAACCGCCAGAGCTGTTGGAAGGGAAGGGAAGATGTGGAAAGAATGTGCAGGCCAACAAGGGAGAGTGCCTAAAGCATGCCTAAAGCAACCATGAATTTACAGAGGTCATGGTTACCTGCATAAGGCCTGTACAGATCAAAGCAGCCAAAATTCCAGCACAGATGAGTTAAATGATCTCCAGGACTACTTCTTACTGAAGAACTAATATTTGCTGGGGGAATGACACTCATTCTGTTGGGTTTTTTGTTTTGCTGTGTTTTGTTTTGTTTTTTTAGATGTGGTCACATGATTTACTTGATGGACCCACACCTGTTCACATACTCACAGCATTCACTGAGCTTATTAAGTTATTAAAAGGGGAAAGAAGACTTAAGTTTGAAAAGGGAGGATGCTGGGAGACATGGGGAAAGGTTGAGCAGAAAATGGGGGGTAAATATGATCATATTTCATTGTATACATGTGTATAAATTTGTCAAAAATTTTAAAACTTTAAAAGAAGGACAAGAACAAACACCAGCACCAATCATGCATAACTAAACTTCTAAAACTGGTAACCACTAAAGATTAATAGGAATAATAAAATATTTATTGGTAACTATAATCACACTTCAGGTAAATTAATATATGGTATTAATAAATTAGTTAACTGAGAAATGACTTCTCAATTGTCATACATATATAATTTTAAAACAGCACACAGGTTATTTTCAGGAGGCATGTGTCTGTATGTCTGTGTCTGTATGTCTGTGTCTGTGTCTGTCACATTCAATGGTGGGAGTAAAGTGGCCAATCACTTCCCTCAAAAGTATCCAATTAACACACTTTGAGAAAAGAGGTCCAGGGAATTGAACCAAGGACTTTGCACATGCTAAGCATATACTCTACCACAGGGTTCCACCCTCAGCTCAGTAGTACATATTTTGTAGTGGTGATTTTTATTTTTATCCTATTTATCAATGTTTTGTCTGAATAAAATTTTAGGGGAAAAAAATAGGTAAGTGGTTCCCAAAGCAAATTAGTCATTAAGAAGTAGTTAATTCTGTATTGACTGTTATCAAAATAGGTAACTGCTGCCTTCAAAATAAATATGCAACATAAAAATCCTTGAATTTGAATTCTCTCTTAAATTCCTCTAAATAATTTTCAAAGAGAAGACAAATGTCAAAACAAAATGATAGGTTCATCTTAGAAAATAGAAGAAACTGAACCTTTCTGCAATTGTAATGTTGTACCACTAGTCTGCACTACAGCATCTTCCTCTGTCTCTCTGAAACCCATTCACTGCCTATTGGGACTACACTGTTCATTTCCCACATCTCCCCACCCTGGCAAAGAAGTAAATTGAACATCTATTAAAGATATAGCAACATTAGCCAAATATAAGCAATCAGGCTATGATGGCTATTCTTGGTTGTCAACTTGATTGCATCTGGAATTAACTAAAACTCAAAATTCTGGGCACAGGTATGAGGTTTTGTTTTGTTTTGTTCTGTTTTGTTTTCCTTAATTAAATGCCCTGAAGTGGGAAGACCCACTTCTAATCTGGATCTGTGAGATGGAAAGATAAATTTTCTTCAGATCTTCTGAGGTGGGAAGATCCATCTTTCATCTGGCCACGCCTTCTGCTGGCAGCCTACATAAAGGACATGGAAGAAGGAAGTTCTCTTTCTTTGATGGCTTGCCCTCTCTCTCACTATCAAGTCATTCCTTCACTAGCATTAGGCCTACTTCTTTGGGATTTCAGAACTTACTGAAGACCTGTTGAAACATCCATCCTTGTGGATTGAACAGCTACAGGATTCTTAGACCGTCCATTCATAGACAGCCATTGTTGTACTATCTGGACCACAGCCTGTAAGCCATTCTAATAAATATCTGTGTTTGTATGTGTGTATGTATAAATATTTATTTTTATGTATATTAAACACACATCAATATATACCAATATTTATACATACTATATGGCAATATTTAATTTTAAATATATATTAATTATATGTACCTAGTATATAATTGATATAAAATAAAAATGTATTAATTTTCAGTATCTTTTCCATTTTCTCCATGACACTTACATTTTCTAATATTTATTTCAGGTATTGTCTCATTCCTTTACTAGAATATATTTTCTAGAAAGGTACGAGATACTCACCTATTTTAGTTCACTGCCATCTTTCCAACACCTTAACAACAGTGAAGGGTGAACTAGTATATGAACTGTAGATAAATAATACCAGTGAGAGGATGAACTAGTATATGAACTGTAGATAAATAACACCAATGATGGGATGGACTACTATATAAACTGTAGACATATAAAAGAGTTACACACTGCTTCTCTTAAAATGTTTGCCATGCAAAGTTCTAAACTGTTTCATACATGTCTTAAAAATAATATTTAAGACTCTACAAGCTCAAATATTATTACAAAATATATTTTTCTGATGAAATGATTTCACAAAATGTATTTTAATGTTATTTTATGTATGTAAGATTGCTTATTTAATTTAATTTATTTATTTAATTTATTTAATTTATTTATTTAATTTAAAATATCATGGTTACCAAATTTGTTAAATTCAATACATTTTAATTTCCTTATTTCCTAATTGATTTTTACATAATATTTTGGTCTTTTATTGGGGAAATGGAACATTTATTTCTCAATATAAAAATATCTATTTATTGGTATGTATAATAATTCATATATACATATATTATTTTTCTTATTTTACATATTAATCCCAGTTTCCTCCCATCCCATCGCCCCCATCACCACCACTCCACAGGAAGGGTGTTGCCTTCCTGGAGGGATCATCAAAATCTGTCAAATCATTTGGAGTAGGGTCTAGCAATTTTTAACAAAAACCCTATGATTAGTTTTTAAATATATATGAGTAAGTCCTGATGGAATATAAATGATGATCACAGCTCTCGTATATGATTCATCTTTCCTACTTCGAAATTACACCCACAGCCAGTTGTCGAGACAACATGGTGATGAGATAGGATAAAGCACACAGACCACAGGGATAGAACTGGGAGTACAGATGTAAACCACACGGGTTTTAAACAATGACAAGACCATTGAGCACGGGAGTTCTTCAACAAATAGCATTGAACTACTGGGCAAACACCTACAAAAAAAGTAAGATTTTAATACCTCATACACAAAAATTAACTCAAATAGCTCAAAAACCTTATTGTAAAACCTAAAATCATACAATGATTAAAACAAGAATAGAAGTAAAACTCCCTGGCTTTTAGAAAGTTAAGAAACATGATTTCTTAAGTCTAACAAAATAAGCAACCAGATAAAAGTTTTGTTGTACCAAATGAAAAACAATCCAAAGAATAAAAACAAAATGTAATTATATATCGGATGAGCATCTGGTGTCCAATAACTGTTACAATCCAACAACAGCAATCAATCAAATTACAGATGTAATCATTTTTCTGCTGAATGTACCAACGAGGACATGAAGAGATGCTGAACACCATTAGTCATCAAAAAAAATACAAATAAGACATGCTGATTATGGTGGCATGAACCTGTCACCCAGCACTGAGTGGCTAGAAGCTAGGCTACTTAATGAGGTTTTAGACAAGTGAGCCTAGACAGAAAGACCTTGTCATAAGGGAAAGCAATGAGGCAACACTTAGAGCCTATTAGGATAGACACAAACCAGACACCAAAGGCCACATATTACATTATGTAAATAAATCTGTATGGTATGTCCAAACTAGGAACTCTCATAAACAGAATGCAGCATGGTGGTTACCACAGTGAGAGGGAATGACGGCTGGTGAGGGTGGAGTTTGGGGGATAGAGACAGACACAAAGGCAATGATGGTTCAGCATCCTCAACAAACTAAAAACCACTCATTTGTAGACTTCCCTATTACACAAACTACATGCTAGTTACAAACTAAAAAAGAAACACCTCCTTTGGAAAAGGTTTTCTGTAGAACTTTTGGGACTAGACTCTCTCCAAATAATCCAGGTTTCTCTTTAAGATTCCAAAAATTTGCAGACATAGTAGTTTCTTTGGTTGAAATTTGATCCAAAAAAGCACAATGCTAGTTTAAGAAATAAAACACAGAAAGAAGATAAGCCCCCCCAAAAAAATGTAAATAAACAATAGGCTATTTGGTGGAGGCAAATGAAGCCAGACCATGTTGGAATTTTCACAGTCACT
This sequence comes from Phodopus roborovskii, assembly GCF_943737965.1. Taxonomy (NCBI): domain Eukaryota; kingdom Metazoa; phylum Chordata; class Mammalia; order Rodentia; family Cricetidae; genus Phodopus; species Phodopus roborovskii. The sequence goes on along the minus strand of NW_026126567.1, from coordinate 20,242,604 downwards.
GCACCAAGGGTAAGGAGACTGGGACACTGATATGGTAACTAAGTGAAATTTCTGTGTCTCTCCTTTTGGTTAAGTAAGTTGCAAACTACAATGCCAGTCTCTGATAATTCAGGGTTAAAATTTTTAAAGAATGCTTTCAAATCAAATCAGTAGAAGAAAAACTGCAGGTAAGCAAATCTGTCAGACGATATTGTTTTTTCCCTTTTTGGTTTTTTTCAAGAAAAAGTTTCTCTGTGTAATAGCCCTAGCTGTCCTGGAACTTGCTTTGCAGATCAGGCTGGCCTCGAACTCACAGAGATCGGCTTGCCTCTGCCTCCCAGTGGAATTAAAGGTGTACACTGCCACCACCCAGCAGTCAGGCGATCTTCATCTGCATATGTATAATGATTTTTTTAACCTAGTTTCCAAATTCACCTGTATTTATTGTTATTTTATTTAAAAAATGAAAAATATCTTGGAAAGAAACATGTGATAGCTCCCTATTATAAATGTGAAATATAAATTTGTAGCCTTTATTGGTATAAATATATACAAAATATATCAACAGCTAAGGTCAATACTTGTTTATTAAATGTGCAGTTACATGCACCCGAGATTAAAACATAACACTGTATTTAAAACTTCACAAGTCGTAACTCTGACAGCAGAGATACTATAAAATGTGGTTTTAGGGTAAGGAATAATTCAGATTATAATTTTAAATGGTACGCTTCATTAATTACCAGTAAAGTAGATTGTCAGAACACAGTCTAAAAATAGAGTCATGAGCAGACAAAGAGTCTTGTGACCTCAGTTTCTTCAAAGCATGGAATTGTTCTTGGAACATGTTTTTGTGCCACTCAGGTGCAAGAGTTTATCTACCTCTATTGGAAAATATGCTTTTGCCATCTATGGCTTGTCCTTGAGATTGTACATTTTAGTCATGTAGTTTCTCTTAACTCTCAGAATATAAATTGTCTGATGCTCTATATAAAGTGGGCTATCTCATGAAACTTCAGTCCACTTTATTAATGAGTTTCAATCTCCCATGTCCCACCACCAACTAAAGCAGGTACACAATAGGCCATACTTTAAAAGCCTATTTGTGGTATGCAATTTTAAAATAAAATAATGCTTAAAAAAGCATACAAATTTAAGAAGGAATATATGAAACCATGCAAGAAAATGCCTGGGGGGAGAAGAACAGAGTTTTGTGTGTGTGCTTCTTTTTTCTGCTGTCAAGAAACTTGTCAAACTACACTGTAAAGCTATCTCCTTGCAGCTTTTATCTACAAAAATATCTAAACTCTAGAGAAAGTTTCTACTTACTAATACTGCAAGGAGAAAACAAAGCACTGGCAACTTACAAGCAGCTATTCATTGCTACTTTGAAATGCTTTACAATAATATCATTCACTGTTGAAGCCAGGAAACCCAATGGAAGAAATTATTATGAATCTATTATAATAGCATAAAGATGTTAGCTGATAAGCCCACTGGTGTGACTTTATTAAAGCAGGATAAAGATAGCACTAGACTTTATAGAGCTCATAAAATTGCAGGTGTTGTTACTTAGATTATGGTGGAAACTGTAGTACATACTTCTAGTCACCCCAAATCATAATGAAAATAGCATGTCTAATGGAATCGTGGTGCCCATGAAATACATCTGGTAATCAAGTGAAGATATTTCAAAACAGTGAATGCTCACCCTCAAATTGTTTTGGTTTGTTTAGCACCTTACATAAAGATCACTGTGTTAGTTTCTTTATCACCAATGTGATCAAATGTCTGACAACAAGACAACTTAGGGGAGAAAGGGTCATTTTAAGGGACAAAATCCATCAGAGTGGGAAGGCATGGCAGTAGGGCTTGACGCAGCCCCTCACAGAGTGCACACAGTCTAAAGAACAGCCCACGTCCACCTTAGAGGAAAGGGATGGAAGAGAAGCATGAGGCAGCTGGTCACAGACATCACCCGCTGGCCTCTGCATTACACCGATGGGAAAGCACACATAAACATGCATGCAATACACACATAACATAGCAAAGGATGAATATGAACATTTACTGAAATCGGAACGCAACATGAGACTTCCATTAACCAATTTTCATTGGCTGATTGTTTGACAACTAGATTGTCTTTGTCTATTAGCTAACATGCTCCACTTTTCTACAAACTGAGAGCAAGATAGGGAGTTCTGAGAGATATTAAAAATAACTAAGCATGGGAGAATGCAAAAATAATTTCACAATATAAATTGAAATTGGCAGAATACTAAAATTAACATTTTCCAAATATTTCTGAGGATACTGGCTTTCAACAAGGTATTTCTAAGTCAAAGAAAAATAAAAATAGTCATTTGATAATTATTAGTAATGCCTTTTTGGTATAACTCCCAGAAACTGACAGAATGAATCACTAACTCAGTAATAGAGTTTGCAAATCTAATGTTTTAGATTCTTTGCTTTCAGAAAATTGAAGAAAACCTGTATTAGTGGTCAACTGATATGTAATTTAAGATAATTTTTGATGATACACCGGCACACTTCTGTCTCATAACTTGGGAAAGATTCAAAGAATTGAGTGAATAGTTATTACTGAACTTCCATTCAAATGGCCTCATTACTGAGAAAAAATTTCTCAGCAAATGCATCTATTAAAACAAAAGAGAGCTGCTGTCAAATTCTATTTAGGTTTAAAAGTAAAATTTATCAAGAGATTTATGAACAACTTTGAGTGATAATCTACCCCTTTCCTTAAGAAATGAGCTTCTAGTAAACTTTTCTTAAATGTAACAATTCCAATTAAAATTTGTACTTGTTACTTTAATTGCGTATTAATCATTATTATGATTTAACTCAATCCAGTAGAAAAATATCCAGTCTTTAAACCTTCTACTCACAGCAAATTATATGATGTCCCATTTCATATTATACATATTTTGTTGTGATTAACTATGAGTAGATGTTTTTTCACTATATATATCCAAATATATTCTCTTTGGGTATCTCAGAAATAACTATCAAAAACATACTATATGTGGAAGGAATACTGTGGAGGAACATGAAGGAGTAATGCTCTCTTCAGAAGTCACAGATCATCAAACAAAAAGGCCAGTGAGAGGCTTAGGATACCGACCTCAAAGCTGTTAGTCAGGTGGTTCAGCGGCAATCTGGACTACTGTCATGACTCTTGGCAAGGGGGTGAAAAATAATTATCAGTGATGAATTTATTCTGGTATTCAATTATTTAAGATAACTTTAATCAATGGTAAGTTTTTAAAAAATGACAAAGTTAAACCACATTCATAAATGTTGTATCATAGAGGATGTAACATTTATGAAAAATTCAAAATGAAAACATGAAATTGATAAAATAAAATAAAACATTTTCTATAAAAATACAGAAAAGTGTGGTGGCTGGGGGGTCCCTGGTAGAGAGAAGCTCTGCAGGCCGGGTGGGGGGTGTCATAGCAGGGTTGGGATGAGCAGGAAGGCTAAAAGACAGCAGGACAGAACTAGATGGACTTGGTTCACATGAGGAGGTGGAGACAGACGCTAGGGATAGAAGTCAGTTGGGAAGAGGGGCTCCTACAGGCAAACAAGAGCAGGAGAGTTTATCATTAGAACTTTCTTAGAAAAAAAAATACTAAAGGGAGATCCTAAAATTGCAATGAGAGAATCCTCAAATGTGAGTACATGAAAACCAGGAAAATATAAAGGGACCACAGGTTAGGAGTGGAGAGGCTGGGCTTGAGAGGGGAATAGCAAGGCACAGGTGATATGAAGTGAGAAAAGAAAAACCAGGGAGGGGCTCCAACTGGAGAAGAGAGAAGGAGGTCAATATAGATGAAAAGGAGGGACAAGGGACAAATAATCCAGAGGCTGTTTGATAAAGCCTTACGGAATCATGTTATTTATATTTACCTAAAGGATACTCAATACGTGTGTGTGTGTGTGTGTGTGTGTGTGTGTGTGTGTGTGTGTGAACGATAATGCTTGTATGCCTACTGCTAGTATTCATTTACTGCTAATATGAGTATGAAGGAGCATATTCCCTCAGGGGCTGAATAGATAATATTTTCTATCAAGATTAATTACTTTAGCCATTAGCTAGATATGGGTTTTAAATTTAAATTCATAAAAATTGAATTTAGTCATCAAATTATCAGTAAAACCTTTCTCAAGAGTTCAACAGCTACTTGTGAATACAACCTACCATGTAAAGAGTCACTAAAAGGCCTGCCCAGCTTCATTTGCATGTTCCAAATACATACAAACTACTATATTTTATCTACTAGTCAACCCTTAACTTAAGCCACAGACTGATAATTATGAAATCCTGCCAGTAACATTTCCATCATTAAATGTCCAATTCTGGGATAAGAGCCATGATAAAAAGGAAAAGAAAGATAGCAGCTAGACCACCATGATCCTATATTAACATACACAAAAGTCACCAGAGAGTCCAAAGATCAATCTCTGCATAAACTGCCTATCTGTGGGTAAGCTATGGTAGAAGATGGATGGTAGAAAGCTTGTATGTTCTCTGAAGAACCATGCCTGAATGAAAGATGATGAACAATTTGTGCATTAATTGACCTATTGATCTTAAAACAGCCTCTAAAAGTTGCTAGGATCCCTACAGGATTTTAAAAAGAAAGGAAAAGGCTTTTAACGTCCTTTCTTGTACTCTTGAGATTTCATTCCAAATCCACATTCGATATTTACCACAAAATGCACTGTGCTCAACTGACTAGTTGAAGACTTTGAAAGAAATCAAAACATTCCAGGTGTTTAAGAAAAAATGGTACTGTGTAGATGTCTTCAACTACTTTAAATGTGTGCCATTGGCAATGGAAAATCTGAACAGGCTCAAGGCTGAGTTTGAGTCTTCAAAAGTTACTACAATAGAAAGATTTTTGTCTTTATATGCAGAGTCATCAGCCTTGAGAGCAGATCTAAATGCACATCAGACATTCCTGGGAAGACACCAAACTATCAAAACCTAGAGTGTATTTTACTACTCATTAAACAAATTATTGAGAGAAACAGAAATATATTAAATGTTTATGATACACTACATGATAATCATTTCAGTAAACCCATTTTGATGGTATTGTAGTTATTACTGTTGGCATTAACTCTGGATATTAAGTTGGAAACTTTATAAAGCCTGAATAATATAAGAGTGACTTTAGGAAAACATTGTAAGGTAAAGAAAGGCTTAATCATAATGGACAATGCTGTGAGAGAATAACAAAAGTATTAAGTTATAAAAATTCAGGCCTCTATAAAAATTAATATTTGTCATCGCTAATACAAGAAAATGCAATTTGGTTTATATTTTCAGTAAATCAGCATGCTTAAATATGCTATAATGTTTAGCAACTATCATGCAATATAACTAACAAAATACTTAAGATAAAATTAAATATAGCTATAAAATTAAACTGACAATAACAGCAAGAAAAACTACAGTAGACAGAAAGAAAAAGGCTCTAACCACTTTGTCCTCCTGGTGTGAATATCCACGAAAGCGAGTTTAAAAAGACAGAAAAGACAAAAACACAAAAAGAAATAATTAATTCCATTCTTAAGTAAGAGCAGATTTAAGAGTTTCTCAGTGAAACAGAGTACAAAAAATGTTTACACTTTGACTCATTCTGAAATCTCAACTTTAAATTTAAGAGGGAAAATTTCCCATTTATTTCATTAAATTCAAGGAAAAGCATGCCAAATATTTGAATATACTGAGATATAAACAAAATAATTTCCATAAGAATAATTAAATATACAAACATCAGAAAAGAGAAAATGCCCTTTTCACAGTTAAATCTTAACTAAATACTGAACTTAGAAGAAAATGGAAAAAGGTTTAGAAATCAACCTTTACATATACAAATCATTAGTGATGAATTCAACTATGGTCAAAAGTAGACAAAATGAAGTATTGCATAAACTATGCATATTTTCTTCACAAATTATTTCTATTAATTTAGATTTCTTCTAAATTTACATAAATGAAAAGAAAAATTAAATAACTAAAGATAAATATTACTTATAATAATTAGCAATTGCACATCATAGTCTCAATATTGTAAATGAATAACCAAAACAAAGAAGAAACACAGTCAAAAGAACTTCAGTTTCCCCTCAAAACCCTCCTAGATATACTCTTTATTTCTTCATATATGCTACCCAAAAGATCAAAGTCTCCCTCTTCCTTGGTGCTTTTTAAATCTCTGTAGTTAAACTACCATCACTTTCTCCTGAATGTTGCCTTTTCTAATCAAGTGAAAGGCCCCACTTTCATTCCATCATAACAGTCTCTCTTTAAAAAAATTAAATTCTGCCTCTATACAAAAATATTGTCTACAGAGTTCAATAGAATAGGACTGGGACCTAGCTCTAAGTCCAAGCAACTATAATTACCTGATTGTTTTAAAGATGCCAAAACTATACATTTCAAAAAAGACAGCACCTTCAAGAAATGATGCAAGTCAAGCTACCTTCAATGTGCTGAGAAAGAGGGAGACTAAATTTTTATCCCTCACCCTACACAGAACTCAACTCCAATGGATCAGGGATCTCAACATAAGAACCAACACCCTAAGACCACAACAGAAAAAAGTAGGAAACACTCGTCAACGTACAGGCCCAGGAAGGGACTTTATGAATAAGATTCCAATAGCACAGGAAATAAGACCAACAGTCAACAAATGGAAACTCATGAAACTCAAAAGCTTCTGTACAGCAAAGGAAAGTGTGAATGGAGGGCCCAGACAGCCCACAGAATGGGAGAGATCTTTGCCAGCCACTCATCTGACAGGATTAGTATCTAGACTATACAAAGAACTAAAAAAGACTATATATTAAGAAAACAAACAACATTCCTTAAAAAAAGAAAAAAAAAACAAAAATGGGTTATAGTAGTGAATAGAAAATTCTCATAAGAAGAAATGCAAATGGCTCAGAAACACATTTTTAAAACTGTTAACATTCTTAGCCATCAGTATTAAAAATGCTTCAAGATTCCATGTCACCCCATTGAGAATGCACATCATCAGGAATAAATTTTCGTGTGGAAGTGAACAAAAATAAGTGTGGGGGAGAACTGTAAGGACTCAGACATTATGCTGGCCCACCCCTGTCACCTGGCAGAATGCACTCAGGCAGTGCTCTGGTCAGCCCAGAGTTCCATGAGTACTAGTCTGCAGCAGGTGCAAAGGACCCCTTTAAAAGTCAGGCCCCTGCCCACTTATGCTCTCTTCTGCTTTCTCTTTGCTCTTTGCTCTCTTTTCAGCTTGCACTCTCCCTCTCCTCTCCCTCCCCCCTCCCCCCTCTCTCTCCTCCCCCCTCTTCTGTTCCTGGTGCCTCTAAGTCTCTTCCCTTCCCCCTCACTCCCCATTCTAAATAAACTCCTCACTTAAGCTCTATCTTCCTGGCGCTTATTTATTCCCTCTGTCTTGGCCCCCTCACCTGCGGAACCGCTATGCTCTCCCACGTGGTCCTTTACCTTGGGACCCCCACTTGGGACTGCCCCCACCCCTTTCTCCAGCTTTATTCCTATAACTGTAACAAAAGAACAACAGGACTCCTACAGAGTGTGTGGGGGGAAAATAAACCAATGCATCCACTTGGGAAGCAGCCCATGTGTTTCTCAAGAAACTAGAAACAGAACTGCCCTATGACCCAGCTATGCTAGTCCTGTGCATGTGCAGTTAAAAGAACTTCACATCTTACTACTTGCACACCTAAGTTCACAGACACAGTATTCACAACAGCTGAGACACAGAACCAGCCCAGACTTCCATCAACACATGAATGTATAAGAAGGTGGGGGGGGGGGTGCACACACTGTAATGTTACTGGGTTGTAAATGAAAATGAAATCTCTAGGTAAATGAATGGAACTGGGAAAAAATGCACACTGAGTGAAATAACAAGGCCTAGAACGACAAACTCAGTTTCCTGTCTCATATGCACATCCTAGCCTCAAAACTTTGTGTATTAACTTGCAGCAAATGTAGAAACCAAGACACTAGAAAGGGGTGTTGGGGCAGGGGATACTTTATGAATAGGAATAGTAACTGATAGCGAAAATGAGAGCAGAGAGGTGGAATACTGAGGCAGGTAGAGGTGCAGGAGTACAAAAAAAATAGGGGAGGAAGATCTAGCCCAAAGAAAGATACAGACAGCCATCTGGATGGCGACAACCTCACAACACAATTAAACAATACAGTTGGAGGCTTAGTAGAATACATACTGCAATCAAGAACGTGGGGAGTGCTAAAGTTTAACTGATTAAGTGGGGTTAGTGCACTGGGAAAAGGGGTTAAACAAAAATAAGGATGCATTTTTTTTTTTAAAAGCATTATGAAAACATAGTAGTTAGCAAGCTAATTCCAAAATATAACCTAAAATTATTATTTAAGAATTCAAACAAAATTATCCTGCATTCCATGCAATCTTCTGCTTGCCCAAGAACTACACAATCAATCCAGCCAAACTTCTCACAAAGATAGGGGAGGTAATCTTTAAGCCCCATCCCTTACTGGAAAGGTATTGACAGTTGAGAGCTGCTGGTGAGGAAAAATCTCTTTTTATATAATATGTACCCACTAGTATCTTTCCTATTCTCTAGCAGATAGCCCACACCTTTTAATTTTAATTATACACTGTAATGTGATGTTATTACACAATGTAATGTTTTGGGAAGGACTGGTTGTGGAGCATTTGGGGGGAGGCAGAAAGGATGGGAATATATGATAAAGATTCATTGTATAAATGCATAAAATTCCCTAGGATAAAGAAAAGCTATTATTAAAAATAAATTAAAATTCAATGTTTAAACAATTATGGTGATGATATGTATCCCAAAATAGCATGCCTATGATATTTACACCAATATTTTTCTTCCAGTCATCCACTCAACAGTTAATATACTGACCCATTACATACTAAGTACATAGAAACATGAACTGAATAGTCAAAGTGAATTAAGATGATACAATCAATTAACAATAAAATATGAAAATACTAGATTAGAGATATCACAAAAGAATAAGTAGTCAAGTCACACAGACTACCCACAGACGGATTATGAAGGAATGATGCTTATGTTGACAAAAACTAGTCATATGTTTGAGTAGGTAAGGATTTCAAAGTGAGGTCTAGAGGGAAGACTATTTCTGACTGCATAGAAGGATGAGCCAAAGCATAGCAGACACCGATGGAAATACTTGAGTGCTAGTAGTGCTAGTAGTATGGCTTATCTGGAACAAGAGAACCTAGTGAAATGCTCTAAGGCACTCAGGGAACAGACCACGAGGCTCTTTATGACACAGAAGCTTCAGTCACTCGAGAGATGAGGAATCACTATAGCAGTGTGTGTGTGTGAGAAGCCAAGACTACAGCAGACAGACCAGTTAAGACACTAGAATTAAATGAATCTAAAGACACCAGTCAGCAATTTATACATACAGAAACAAAATTATTAAAATGTTAAAAGTTGTGGGGGAAAGTGATAAAGCCAAGAAATCTGAGGCCTGGCTTTCTGGTTTAGGTGACAACATTATATCAATAAATTTAAGCATTTCTACGAAACTGGACAAATTCCTTGAAGATACAATTATAAAAACTTATTCACAGACACAAAACAAAAAACACTGAATCAAATAAAAAGTTGAAAGTGTACTTTAAAATCTTTCCTATGATAAAAACCGCATGCCCAGGTAACTTCACAGATAAAATCTAATATATATTGTAATAACTAAACTAGTACTTGTGTAGCACAAGCATGTGGATCAGACATCAAAAAAATGAAGTGATATCAGTTCTATACAAACTCTCCTATTAGAGTAAAATACATTCTAATCTTTTCCATTAGGCCAGTGTGATGCTAATTCCAAAATCAAGGAACAACATTTGCAAATCAAACTCATTAACATAAAATTGATTATATATCATGACCAAATGGAATTTATTTCAACTCCATTTATTCCAAACAGAGTTAATTTAACATTCAAAAGTCAGTCAATACACCTCACCATCTTAAAGAAAGGAAAAAATAAAAATTAATCTCAATAGATGGCAAAAGGCATTTGGGGAAGTCCAATGCATATTCAAAATCTTAAAAAAAAATAACTCTGCAAATTTAAAGGTAACATTATAACTAGTATTGGAGACTGAATACATTCCTTCCAAGACTAAGGATTTCTGCTTATATCACTTTTACTTAAAATTATATCAATGTGTTAATTCATATATATATATATATATATATATACACACACACACACACATTCATACATATAACATAAATACATACATTCACATATACACATACACATATAAGCATGAACAAACCATCATCAAACCAAGAAGAAGCACGAGAAGAAATAAAGGATTAGTTCTGGGCAAACAAAACACTGTAAGAAACAATAAGAAAATGAAGACGTGAAATCACACAGAACTAACTCCTACAATTATTCCCAAGTAATGTGCATACAGATTAGCTCTGTATGTAAGAACTATCTAAGTAATTAGTTGGTGATAAGATATTAATTAGGGGCTGGGTGGTGATGGCGCATGCCTTTGATCCCAGCACTCTAGGCAAAGACAGGTGAATCTCTGTGAGTTTGAGGCCAGCCAGATCTACAGAGCTACACAGAATAATGCTGCCTCAGGGGGGGAAAAAAAGGATTAACTAGGAAATAAATTCAAAAGAATTTAGTGAGAAGAGCATCTCGATACTGGTTTTGCTAATTTGACAAAGTGTTCTATGAATAACATTTACATATGCACGAAAGTGGATAAAGCTTAGATAAAGCCTAGAATAACTATGAAACAACAGATCTTTAAATTCCATAGCTGAATGCTATTTCATCAATACAAAAACAAAAACAAAGGAAAGTATAGCTTCCAAAGCTACAAAATGAAGAAAAACATCTCGGAGCTGAAATGGTCCCGTTCCAAATGTCCAAGGAAGAAAAATGACTACAGAGTTTGTGAACATGTCATAGTCATAGAGAAATTTCTATCAAAGCTCTGCTAGTAATCCGAAGTGTGGCTATGAAAACCAGTCTTAGTCTCCCTGAGTCAGAGAGTTCTCATTTTCCATACAAAGGACAGATAATTGATCTCTAAGTGTCTTCACTGTGAATGAAAGTAAAATGCCCTACAATTCTAACCAAAACTGTAAGAGATTACCTCTCACATTCAGTAAAAAATTAAAACTTTTATCTAAGTGATTTCAGGTATGTGTTCCATTCCATTCACAACAAGCTGACCTACTGGGACACAATCACTTTTCAGGCCTGTACCTTGTTTGAGCGCAATGACACTCGACCTCCACAGCGAGCACAGAACTTGGTTTGGCAATATGAACAGTTATGGCCACAGCCATCAGCAAATTTTGTTTTGTGGCAGATCCCACAGGTTGGAGCATCGCCCTTCTGCTCTTGCTGCTGTTGTGACTCTTCCCCCATCTTCTTCACTTGCTCCTTATACATTTCAAACTGTTGATGCAGTTTTCTGTGGGGGAAAAAAGGAGGGGTTTTAAAAAGTGGTTTTCTGATCATCAAAAAATTTTATAATAAGAATACACAGGATGAGATTACAAGAATACAAAGTATAATTTTATAAACTATAGAATAATAACTTGCTTGAACAACATATTAATCATTAAAATGTTAGCATTAGTTCTATCTTTAATATACATGCTAATTATAAAATTATGTTTGTGGAACATTTCCTTGAATATTAAACAAAATATTAAACTAAACTACCAATACTACTCTTATTTTTCAACAGTTTAGCTTCAGATATACAGGAAGACAATTTTATCCCCACAAAGAAGCCATAACCCATTAGGTTAAAACCAGAAACACAATGTCAACTAGAGTGAACTAGACTCTCCACAGAGAGATAAACACATCTCTTCACCAGTCTGAACACAATTTAACTGTAAAAAGGAAACACTATCAAATATTCTCAGCCTATCAGACAGAGTTGTGCAAAAAAGTAAACCCTGGTATAGTTTAAAACACTGGAGCTATCTCAGCAGTTAAGAGTGCATGTGACTCTTCAAGACCACACCAGGGTTCCCAGGTCCCACACATGGATGGTTCACAATGGCCTGTAATTTCAGCCTAGGAGTTCTAATGCCCTCTTCTGACCTCTGTGCACACACACTTGCTCATGATAGATAGATAGATAGATAGATAGATAGATAGATAGATAGATAGATAGACAGACAGATAGAATGAATCAAAACTAAAACTAGGTTAAGAAAAAGGATAGCCGGGTGTTGGTGGCACACACCTTTAATCCCAGCACTTGGGAAGCAGAGGCAGGCGGATCTCTGTGAGTTCAAAACCAGCATGGTCTACAAGAGCTAGTTCGAGGATAGACTCCAAAGCCACAGAGAAACCCTGTCTCGAAAAAAAAAAAAGAAACAAACAAACAAACAAAAAAGAAAGAAAAGAAAAAGGACATCTAGAAAGTTATATCATTTATAGTAATTATTTCTATTGTATTCATGAATAAAATTTTAATGTTTAATAACTATAATTAACTTAAGATGTAGAAAACTGATAGAAGTATTGACACAGTGGTACATCCCTTTCATCCCAGCACTAGAGAGGCAGAGGCAGGCAGAGTGTAACCTCAGTGATTTTGAGGCCAACGTGAGTTCCAGGAGAGCCAAGACTACACACAGAAACCCTACCCCAAAAAACACCACTAAATTTTTTTTTTAACATTTAGAAAACTAAAAATGGTATCACTCCAAACCTAACACTGACAAAAGGATGACAATCTACAATACCATATTGAGCTCATCAGAAGGGAAGTTATCAGGCAAACAATCTAAATTCCAAAGAACACCAAGTCTAATTGTTCCATCTCTGGCAATAACATAGGAGAAGGAAGTAGCATGATACTGATAGGTAAAGGGAAGTCTTCATTATTTGGGGGGGGTTATTTATTTGTCTATTTGTTCTTGAGATAGAATCTCATATACATGGATGACCTCATACTTGCTATGTGTCCAAAGATGACCTGATCTTCTGATCTTCCAGCTTCAAGTCTCCAGTGCTGGGATTACAGGCACACACACTCACATCCATTTTATATGATTGTGGGGACTGAAATTAAGGTTCACACATTCTAGGTAAACTATCTATAAAGCTACATCTCCAGACAGAGATCAGGTAAAATTTTAGTAAATTGTGCAATGGGAAGATTAATCTAATATGACAGCTGCAAACAGCTAAAGATCCAGACTCAAAGAAGGCTTTTAATCACAAGTACTTGCCCACATCCCTCCCTCCACAAGCACTCTGGAAGACTTGAAAACACAGCCAAGAAAAATAAATCCCTGCTTCTGGGGGAGTATATATGTGCAGACATTAAAAGGTAAGTTGTGGCTGCTGAGGTACAGACATGGTTTCCTGATTTTGCTAAAATATATTTGTAAACGTTTTATTTAAGCCACAAGGAGGAAAAATAAGATGAAGACAAAAGGCCATTATAGCTATGGACAAGGATGAATAAAACCCTTTATCCACAGTGCAGAAAAATATCTTGGGTCCAGAATCCTACACAAACACACAAACAAAACATCTTTCATCACCAGGACATGGAGGAAGATCCTGCCCCAAAACTGGATACAGAACTAGAGATCAAGGCAGACATGTTCCCATGAGTAGGAGAGACCAAGGACTCATAAAATGACCCATTCTCAAGACCAGGTGATAGGACCTGTCAAAACTAGAAGGGAGAAAACATCGCAGAGAACACCCATTCCCTGTGCAGCAATCACAAAGTAATAAGGATCAGAAGCCAACCACTCACAAAGACTCAAGTGCATGGGGAGAGATACACACAGCCCTCACATGGGGGAGTGGGTGAGACAGCAACTTCTAGTACTCTGGCATCTGTTACAAGGGAATGCAGAAGTAGCTCACATCCTTTGAAGAGTTTTATGACTATGTTGCACTAAAGACAATGAATGCAACATCAAAATCCAAACATTACTGAATTGTTGATTTGCTTGATGTTTGTTTCAATTCCCAACACCAACAGCCTGATGGAAAGGGTATCCACATCAAGTTATAAATACAACTCAAAGATATAGCACAGAGATGAAAACAAAAAATAATCTATTACAAGAAACATAACACCTAGATTCAGCGATGGCACGGATTTGGGAATAATTACATTTGGAAGGGAGTAGGGGTAGAGCATGGAGGAGTGGGAGGAAAAAAGAAGGAATTATACTTTAATTGAAATGTTGAAAATTATTAAAATAAAAAATCCATAAATGTGAAATTTGAACAGAAAATAGTAAAAATGAAATAAAGGGTCAGAAGGAAATTCTAGAATGAAAACTACGCTATCAAAGATGAAGAATTCCTTCATGAGAAGACTCTACAGTAAGTTAGAAAAAGAGTTGATGAAAACTATCCAAAATGAGACCAACAGAGGGATAAGAGAGCACAGAGAACAACAAATGATTTCACAGTTAATATAGTAGGTGAATTAAAAGCCCCAGAAGAAAACATTTAAAGAGATAAGAACAAGGAATTATACAAAAATAATTTAAAAAAAATACACTAAGACTCATTCATTCCTACACCAACCCCCCCCCCTCATCAAATGGCTGGAAACCAAAGATAAAAAGAAAACTCTGAAGGCAACTAGATAAAACTAAGTGTGAATGAAAAGGTCATAAGAAAACATGTTACTGTGTATGCCAATTTAAAAATTAAACAGAAAAATCTAAAAAACAACTAGAATAAAATTAAGGCACATAACCATTCCTCATCTACCAATGGGTATCTTATGTATAACAGATAACATCCTTTTGTCAAAAGAAATGAAAGATTTCCTTTAATGCAAAAAAACTCAACTGTAGGCTGCCTATAAGACTCACTTCACCCTAAAGATACACAAATTAAAAGTAGGACTAAGAAGATATTCCAGGCAAGTGGATGCCCACAAAGCAAAAAAGGGTTTTATACTTTACATCTGATAAGTTAAACTACTATGTCAAAAACTGGAAAAAGCTCTTTATTATAATAAATTAATCAAAAATATATATGAATTTTGAATACTGAAGCAGCACAATAAGGCAAATATTGGGGATTACTAATGAAATAGTAAAAAAAGAGTAATGGGCTCCATTAGCTCGCTGTCAACAATTTATATAGAGCATATAAACAGAAAATCAATATGGAAATAAAGGTCTTCAAGTGCACTTCAGATCAAATGGGACAAAAATAAGTAATTTTTCTATCCCAAAATAATAGAATACACATTCATCTCAAGCATGCACAACATTCCAGGATAATCTACAAAGTGAGCTACAAACAAGTCTGAGCCAATTTAAGAAAACTAGAACCACACCAAAATGTTTGTTTGGGATCTAAGAAGCAATGTAAAAGATTTAAGAAAATTCACAAATATGGGGAAATTAAATAACATGTTCATTGTTAACTCATCATCCACTGGTATAAAGAAAATTCTTAAAATGACCTACAGTCTTGCATATAATATAGGCATGTGCCAAGTGATAATGCTTCAAACAACGGTGAGCTGCTCATATAGGGAGTTCCATGAAATTATACTATAGTCTAGGTATACAGTAGACAATCTGTGTAAGTTTGTATAATTATACTGTATGATATTTGCAGAGTGATGAAGTAATCTAATCATACATTTCTCATAATATAACCCCATTGTTAAGTGACATATGACTGTACAAAGGACAAGTCCACATCTTTAACCCCAGATTTTACCTTATTTCTTTTGTCTCATTCTAAAGTCATCCTGTCTGTCCTTTACCCGCATCATGATGCATCATTACACATTCTCTATGCCTTTGGTTCATATTTATCTCTCTAATCCTCTATCTCTCTGTGTCTACCTACCTACCTACCTATCTGCCCCTTCATCTGTGTAGCCCAGGCTTGCCTAGAACTCAAGACCTTCCTGCTCACATGTCCAAGTGGTAAGATTGAAGTGTGTGCAATTTTATGCAACAGAAGAAAGACTAATCAACCTGAAATCATACCTGAACCACAGCTCATTATACACAAAGAACATCACATTTTTCTGGTTTCTAATGAAGTTCATTCAAATGGACTGCCGCTCATATCAACTGCTTATTTCTAAATTTACCAAATACTATGGATTCGGCTTTCTATATTTTTCTTCCAGGTTTGAAGAAGTATCATAGATACCTCACATATAATCCTTTATAAATTTAAAAAAGTAAAAGATTTATACTATCTGAAGAAAAACCACAGTGATCCTTTATAAATATAAACAAAGCAAAGTCTTCTCCAAGTTGGTGGTCTAATTCTTACTTTGAAGAAGTCGATATATCAATTTCTTCTGTCATCATTGTGATTTAACTGCTGGCTCTTGCTCTGTGTGTGTGTGTGTGTGTGTGTGTGTGTGTGTGTGTGTGTGTCCGCACGCGTGTTCGTGTGCGCACAGAAGGGCGTGGGTGTACGGGCACGTGTGTGTGTGTTCACATATACATGTGTGTGCATTTACCTGTGTTTGACACAAAAAATTCTCCAGTCTCTTCTAAATAACCTTACAATTTTACCTCTCACAGCTAAGCTTTTAATCAATCTAAGTTTATTTTTATATGTGATAGGGATTTAATCCCAATGTTCTTTATATAGAGATTCTATTTCCCACCATTATTGACTAAGCAGTTAATCTCTCTTCACCAATTTGTGCAATCAGCCTATCGTACTATTAAGTTCCAAACTTACATTAATGTACACTACTGTATTCCACTGGTAGTGGTGTCTATTCCTACTGTACAACACTATCAAAAGCAAATTTAGAAGACAATGAAAGGTCTAATAGATCTTAAATAGATAAATTTCAATATATGACTTTCTAAAAAAGAAGGTAAAAAGTCACCACACTTTGCAAAGGGCTGCATTATTTTTTAAGCATTGAGGGCCATACATTCTTTGTCATGGCAACTCATCATTGGGACATGAAGGCAGCCATAAATAATGTTCAAATAAATGAACTTGGATATATTCCACTAAAACTTTATGCACAATCCACATTTAGCAAATTCCTGGTATAAATACAACAGTCAAGGATATAGTGTTCTATTTAAAAGTACTTTACAAAATCAATATTTAACCTATACACAATAATGTATAAATTTTGAAGTGTTGGTATTTGTATTATTTCATAAAAGCTTTCTAATCCAAATTTTTGTGTATGTTCTATATCAATATTCATCACTAAATAACTCATCAAATTTGGTATTTTCTAAAGCAAATGTTATTCTCTGTGAATTAACAGAACCCATAAACCTTGTTTACTACTATTCCTGAAAACCTTATCCCCAGCCTCATAGTTGTGTTGCTGTTATTTTACACATTTGGTGCTTTTAAGCTCTCCACAAACCAACCATTTACCTTCCTATTTTAACAGACATCTGAGGCAGGTGTGCTCCTTAAAACTTCATATTGATTGTGAAGTCATACCTTTTCTTATTTCTAGACTGATGTTAATATTTAAGGTAGTTTTTAGATGTATTTTTGCTATAATTGAGATATGAAGTATTGCCCCTAAAGGATCTTGCATTGAATGCTTGGTCCTTAGCTGAGGAAACAGTTGTGGAGGTTATCAAAACGTTGGGAGGTAGGGTCTAACTGAAGGATGCTTGTCATTAGTAGATCCTGATGCAGTGATTCTCAACCTCTGAGTCCAATTGCGGATCGTATATCAGATGGCCTGAGCATCAGATATCTACATTATGATTCATAATAGTATCAAAATGACAGATATGTAGTAGTAACAAAATAATTTTATGGCTGGGAGTCACTAAAACATGAGGAACTGTATTGAAGGGTCACAGTGTTAGGAAGGTTGAAAACTGCTATCCTAAAGGATAGTGAGAGTATCTTCTTTCTGATCCTTCCTCCTTCCATCCTCTCTCTCCGTCTCCCCTGAACCCTGTATCACCCATGTGCCTGCTGTCAGATACGTGACCTCTGCCATATCCTCCCACTGCTATGTTCTGCCCAAATGATGGAGACAGCCAAGCAATCACGGACTAAACCTTCTGAAATCCTGAATCAAAATAAATGTTTCCTCCCTTGGGTTATTTCTGTCTTATGTTACAAAAACAGTAACAGCAACAGTTGATTCAAGCAGTATATTATAGTTCAAAATAAAAAACTGAGAGTTGGGGAGGGGGGTCTGGAGAGATGGTTCAGTGGTTAAAATCACTGGCTGCTCTTACACAGGTTCTGAGTTCAATTCCCAGCAACCACATGGTGGCTCACAACCATCTGTAGTGAGATCTGGTGCCCTCTTCTGGCCTACAGGCATACATACAGGCAAAACAATGTATACATAGTAAATAAATATTTTTAAAAAATGAGAGTTGCTTGCTTTATCAATTTATGGACTCAAATCAGAACACCTAACTCCATACTAGAGAGATGGCCTGAACAGGGGGAAAAAACTCTCCATTGGATCTTTTTAAAGCATCATAACATACTACATTTATCACAACTGCACTTTTCATTCATTACATGATTTTCTGATTACTCCTACTTGTGTAATAAAAGAAAGGAATCAATAAGGATTTTGGTTTTGCTTGCACTTTTATCCTAGTGACTAGTTTAACACATATGTTCCATAGTTAACTTGTGCTTAATGTTTGAATTAATGATAAATAACATTGCATGTAACCTCTTCGGTAGGTGGATGAAAACATGTAAACTTGAATATAACCTAGTTCTATAATATAACCTAGTTCTTGCCTTCAGTAAAATAAGACACATGGGTGGATAGATATTGGGCAGTCATGGAAATAAGCTAAAAGTCAATGAAACACCTGTGAAATAAATGTAAAAAAAAATGGTTCTAGAAAGCAGGAATTAATTATGAATACTATTAGCATAACTTCACAGAATAGAGACAATTTTTAGTTTTTAAAATCCTGTTCTTGGAAGTATGGTAGATCAACTGAGGGATAAATTTCTTTATATATATATATATACATATATATATGTATATATATATATATATATTTCTTATTTTACATATCAATCCCAGTTCCCTCTCCCTCCCTCCCATGCGCCCCAACCCCCCTCCCATCCTACCCCCCCCACTCCACAGGAAGGGTGATGCCTCCCAGGAGGGATCAACAAAATCTATCAAGTCATTTGGAGTAGGGACTAGGCCCTCCCTCCTGTCTCTAGGCTAAGGGAGTATCCCTCCATGGGGAGTGTGCTCCGAAAGTCCTCTCATGCACCAGGGATAAATCCTGGTTTCACTGTCAGAAGTCCCTTAGACTGCCCATGCCTTCTAACTAAGACCCACATACAGGGGGTCTGAGTAGGTCCAATGCTGGTTTCCCAGCTATCAGTCTGGGGGTCCATTAGCTCCCCCTTGTTCAGGTCAGCTGTCTCTGTGGGTTTCTGTAGCCTGGTATTGACCCCATTTTCTTATCACTCCTCCCTCTTTGCAACTGGATTCCAGGAGTTCAGCTCAGTGTTTAGCTGTGGGTGTCTGCTTCTCTTTCCATCAGCTACTAGATGACGACTCTATGATGGCACATAAGTTAGTTAGCAGGGAAGGGTATTTAAGGTAGTCTTTCCACTGTTGCTCAGATTGTTAGTTGGGGTCATCCTTGTAAGTCTCTGGACATTTCTCTAGAGTCAGTTTTCTCTTCAAACCTATAATGGCTCCCTCTATTATGGTATCTCTCTTTTTTTTTTCTCTCTCACCTATTCGTCCCCTGATCCAGTCTTCCTAGTCCCTCGTGTTCTCCTCTCCTCCCTCTCTTTCTCCTAACTCCCTCTCCACTCACTGACCCCCCCACTCCCAATATGCTCAGGAAATCTTGTTCCTTTCCCCTTCTGTAAGGGACCTTGTATGAATCTCTTAGGTCCCTCCTTGTATCCTAGTTTCTCTGGCTGTGTGAATTGTAGGCTGGTGATCCTTTGATCTATGTCTAAAATCCATATATAAGTGAGTACATATGATTTTCCTCTTTTTATAAAGGCAACTTAAAAGAGAGTATCTATAATTCCATGCTCAGGATTATTTTAGATTATTACATATCTACCCTCATTTTTTCACATCACATTAGAGAATCAGTAAGTCCCTGGAAATGCTTAACAAAGTGATCTCAAATGAATCAGATATCCCACTGATTTTAGGCTAACAATACAGCCAAAACTTTTTCTAAAATCTGAAATTTTTTATGGCAACAAGACAACTACATGAACACCAACCTCTAGTTAAGGGGACCCCAGAGTCATCCCCCTGCCCCAGCTTGCTTGCCTATCATGCACCATTTGCATGCACCATTCTGGGACTGATTAAAGCCAAAGCCCAGAGTCACATTGAGAACTTCTGGTAGGAATTCCCAGAGTTTGTTTCCCCACAACACTCCTTCCCCTCTTTCAGCAGCCCCCCCCCCCCCGCCACTGAGCTCACGTCCTGGACCATATACAGCAAAACAGATCCATATTTAAGAGCTTTCTAGGAACAGAAGGGATTGGGTGGGAGGAAGATGGAGGGAGAGAGTGCTGGGAGAGACAACTGGAACTGTGGGGCATCTCAGGGATGAGCTACAGACCTAGAGCAAACTCCCAGGAATCTACAAACTAAGAGCCTAGCTAAGATTCCTAGCAATGAGGTATACAGACCTGAACTGGCCATCTGCTATAACCAGGTAAGACTACTAGTGGAAGGTTTGGGACCCCAACCCAGCCACAAAACCTTCAACCTACAAACTGTCCTTCCTGAAAGATGTGCTAGGTAAAGGTGGCATAGAAATTGTGGGACTGGCCAACCAGTGACTGGTCCAGCTTGAAACCCATGCCATGAGAGGAAAACCGCCCCTGACATTGCCTGGGGAGCCAGGAACAGCCCAGAGACCTAGGGTAGAACCAAATATTGCATGCAAAAAATAAAAATAATCAATGAAATGATTCTTAATGATACTCTGCTATACTCATAGATAAGAGCCTAGACTAATCACCATCAGATGGCAACTGATGGAAACAGATGCAGACCCACAGCCAAGCATTAGGGGGAGCTCAAGGGGATCCTACAGCAGAGAAGGAAGAATAATTGTAGGACCCAGAAGAATCAAGGACACCACTAGAAAACCAACAGAATCAATGAACCTGGGCTCTTAGGAGCTCACAGGGACTGAATTGACAACCAAGGAGCCTGCATGGGTCTGAGCTAGGCCCTCAGCATATATGTTATAGTTGTGTAGCTTGGTATGACTCCTAACAGTGAAAGCCAGATGGGCCTGGACTGACATTCAACCAACCATGAAAAACAACAGATAAGAACCCAGACTACTATACGCAGCTGTGGTGGGTTGAGTAAGAATGCCCCGACCTTAGGCTCATGGATTTGAATGCTTGGTCACCAGGAAGTGACAGTATTTGAAAAGATGAGGCGTGGCCTTACTAGAGGAAGTGTGTCATTGCGAATGGGCTTTGGGGTTTCAAAAGTACATGCCAAGCTCTCTCTCTCTCTCTCTCTCTCTCTCTCTCTGCCTGTCTGTCTCTCTCAAGTCAGGCTATAGCTCTCAACTACTTCTTCAGCACCAAGCCTTCCAGGCATGCTCCCATGCTTCCTACCACGATAAGGGACTAAACATCTGAAACTGTAAGCAAGCCCCCAATTCCCAATTAAATGCTTTCTTTTACAGGAGTTGCCGTGCTTATGGCACCATCAAAGCTATCAATCCAAATAAAACAAAATTTAAAAATTCATGTCCACAAATCCAGCTATAAGGAAACACTAGAAGAACATTTTAGCATAAAGAGAAGGTTAACTGCACCCAAGAGGACACAAGGAATAATCCCAGAACATTTAACCAAAAAAGTTCTAGAAACCACAACAAAGTAACAGGAATTAATACACTATTCAATAACAACTCTCAATATTAACAGTTTCAATTCCCCTGGATTTGAAAACAGGATCTGTCTTTCTACTGCCTCCAAGAAATACACCTTAACATCAGAGACAGACACCACCTTCTGCTTCCTAAAACACACATATATAAAATGAATTTAAATGAAGTTACCAGATAATACCACAACTTAACATCAGATGCTACCCAGTTATCAGGAATGATTGGCCAAAGAGGCCCTGCAGACTCTTCCCAAGCAGTAGCACAGGTTATTGCCAGTGGTCACCCTCCATGACCAGACACGATTGGGGAGGATGCCACATTCTTACCTCATCAAACATGAAGAAACTGGCTGCCAACCAAATGGGAGCTTTGCTACTGCCACCTGAAGTTCAAATGCTATAAGGTACTATTCACGCTACTAGAAAAGAGAATTTATCATCACCCTCACCCAGCTACAAACACAGTGAGCTAAAGCAGGAACCTGTCTGCAAGATATGCCCACTGACTCAGCAGCGACACATGGTGTGGAAGGAAAGGAACCAAGCCCTTTTTATTGGAGGTAAGGCCCACTCCACATCATAGAACACACACCTGGCAATGCTAAGAACTTGAGACCAGATAGGTCATGCATGGGCCACAGGGGAAAAATCTACATTAGTGTGAGCCTCACCAAAGGAGGCTCTTCTTGCTTTAGATGGTAATTAACAGAGACCACATCTGAAGAGTGTGAAGAGAGAGAGAAACTTTGGAACAATCAGCCATAAATGGGATATCTTTATCACATCCCTCCCCATCAAGGCTCTAAGATCTATGCAGAATACAGGACCCAAAGATTTCAAGACCCAGAGGTAGCGGACAACAGCAAGAAAAAGTGTTTTCAAGGCACAACAGGACCGATGCACACATGAATTCACAGAGACTGTAACAGGACACACAAGAACTGTGTAAGCTCGAGTCAGACAAAATGCCAGCAAAGAGAAAGGGAAGTGGGCACAAAGCCTCAGCTCTCGCCAAGAAGCTATTTGCAACTGGTAGCTGCTGGAAGAGGGAAATCAGCTTTTTTCAATTGAATGATACTAGATACATCAACCAAACTCCAGTACTGGCTCAAGACCCAGGAGTAAATGATGATCACAAAATGGATTCCATGACTTTTGTGCTTGTGTGTGTGTGTGTGTGTGTGTTGTGTGTGTGTTTTCTTTAAGAAAGAGAAAAAAACATGAAGTTGGTAAGGAGGGAGAATCTGGGAGGAGTTAGAGGAGGGGAAAGAATATGGTCAAAATACATTGTATGAAATTCTCAAATTAAAAAACGATTTTTAGAACAGTGAAAATACTTATATCAAAGCCACATAACATTCTCTACTAATATATGCTTTTCTCTTTGAGATCATGATATAATTACATTTGTCCCTTCCTCCTCCTCCTCTAAATGTTCCAATATACCCTTCCCTGCCTTCAACTTCATAGACTCTTTTTTCACTAGTTATTTCACACACACACACACACACACACACACACACACGTGTGTATACATACATACATATATACACATATATACATATGTATATATGTATATATTCCTAAATACAGCATGTTCAGCCCATGTGTTATTTGTACGTACATTTCAAGGGCTGGCTGGCACTGGATAACTGATTGCTGTACTCTCCCCTTAGGAAGAACACCCCTCCCTCCCCCAGCTTTCCTCAGTTGTCTGTAATTCTTTGTGTAGGTTGAGACTTCATGGGCTTTTCCCCATCCACTTAGGCATGTCTACTGTGGTGTCCTTATTCAGTCCACATTTGGGCTGTCATGTCAGTGAGACTTTATTGTTGAAGTTGGGACATGACTAGGAGACACAAACTCACAGCAAACTTTCTGACCGTCTTTGCTCTTAAGAGCATCTCATTAATACAAAGACCTTGCCTCTCCAGCTTCTTTTTGTTTGGCTTGGCTTTGCTTTGCGTGTTTTGGGACAGGGCTTTGATAGATAATGCAGGCTACCTTCAAACTTGTGATTCTCTTTCCTCAGCCTCCCACATGCTGGGATTACAGGAGTGAACATATGCAGCTGCTTCTGTTTTATTATGTTACCATAAGATCTTAAAAGTAATTAAACTGAAGCTATTGAAGTCGAGCTCACAGCAATATGCATATAATCATTAGATATAAAGTTTTTAGAGCATTTATCCTATTCAGAATAAGAAATAATCCTAACATTAGAGGCTGGCATTTAAAATAAGTAAAAATACTTTCAGTTTGTGATTATAATGAGGGCAAGAATTGTCTTCAATATATGCATAATCCTTCTTGACTCCAGAGAAAGTGCTATTACAGCTTCTCTGAAACCATCTTCCTAACAAAATGACTTAACAAACTCAACTTTGAATCTCAGAAGATGGAGATGAACAGAACTCACTCTAAGGGCACTGTGGGCACAGATACGCTACCTCCAACTGGAAAATCATCTTTTTAAAAAAGAGTATTACGAACAAGGAAGGTATTAGAGAGTAAAATGCTTTCATGACCTGCCACCTAGATAAAATGCCATGCATTTAAAAATAAACAAAACTCTGATAACATTGTTTGTATTTCTAAAAATTGGTATGACTTAATTATACTTAATCATGGATACATAATTAACTATTACCAGAACACAGTCCAAGAGTGGAGTTATGTGAGGAGAATTCTGAAAGCTTGTGAGAAGACTCCAAGAAAACCAGACAAGAGTTTTGTGAGCTCAGTTTCTTCAAAGCACAGAACTGATCTTGGAATGTCTTTCGTGACCCCAGGTGTAGCTGATAGGCGGGAGTTAACTTTGTGTTGTTCATTACAACTGACTATTGCTATTTGTCTACATGTCTCTATGGAAAACATGTTTTTGCCACACGTGGCTTGTCCTTGTGATTGGTCACTTCACTCATGTGACTCTTCTGAACCCTCAGAATACAAACTGTCTGATGTTCTCAATAAAGTTGGCTTCTTGACTTTCATGCTCATTTCCGGATATGCTCACTATCTAACAAGTCAATTCCCTACATACTGTCCAATTGTGCATCTCTCACTAAATGCACGTTGTATAAAAACAGCAATTAGCACTTTCATCCCTTTTCTTTTTGAGTGAAAATCTTGTTGTGATCTATGCTAAGTCATATGACCATATGACTGAAGTGATGGAATTACAGGCATGGACCATGAGAGAAATACAGAATAGTCATGATTCTTATTTATTTATTTATTTATTCTGCGCTGAACCACAAAGCACACAACAGAGGAGTCAGTTTAGGTGATTCAGAATGAAACCCATGTTGCACCTGTAAATATATGTGTGCAGTGACTGCTTGCACCACTTCATAGTTGCCTATCAACTGTTTTGACCATGTAGTACGACAGTGTCTGTATGGAAAGACCTTTTGTCAATATTTTTTTTTTTTTTTTTGAGTTATGGTCTCTGTTATGTAGCTCTGACTTCCTAGAGCTTGGTATGTAAAACAGGCTAGCTTCAAACTCCCATAGAGAGACTTGCCTGCCTCTGCCCTCTACTGCTTAAAGATGTGCACCATCACACCCAGACAAAATTAACATTATTTTCAAAGTCTTCAATTTTCTCTGGCATTAGCCTTCAAACAATATGATCGGTACTTTGAAGGGCCATATCTCCTCTTCTGAATTAATAACAGGCTGTTCTGTTATCTTAAATTTTCAACTCTGATCCTAGATTCTGCTATATTACATATTAAGTAAACAAGCAAAAGAGTCCTTGTAATGCATTGTCTAATGTTCAACAGATACAAGCACGAAGGAACTCGCTGGACCTGGAATCAAAATCTAGTCTTCTGGGAGAGAAATGAAAGGAAGGGCTAAAAGAGAAGGGGGGTACAGAAGAGGGAGGAAGAAAGGAGGACAGGGGGGAATGCGAGAGGGAGGAGAGACAGGAGAGGAAGAGATTGTTTAACAATTAGTCCTTTGATAAAAGCTCCCAAATACTGATCCTCGGATTCATATTCATTAGCTAAAAAGACAATCCATTTTTCCTGGGCTACTGAAAATCACTGTCAGGAGATGTGAAACAGGAGCATCTTTAAAATCCTCCCTAAAGTATATACTCTTTAGGGAAAACAGAAGTGAATGGCTCTTGACTAAAACAAATGAAAAGACATGGTAAGCAGCCTCCAATACAAAACAGCATTCTTTTAGAAAAGCACTAAAATAGGAACTAATATTAGAGTTATTCTTACTGCAATAGCTATTCATTTGGCAAATTTCCATCAGAAATAAATGAAAATCAAATGTGGACTAATTATAGTAGATGTTAATATTGCTCGTTATTTAGAGGTTTCCTCTCTTCCTGCGTACATGGTTAGACATTTTAGACTCCCCTGCATGTAGTTAACATCTTGTAATAAATTTGCATCAATAAGCTGTAAGCACAAGTGACTTAACTCACTTTTCTCTTATGCAATTAATAACAAGTATAACCTGTGAACACTTCTTTAAACTGTTTTAAAGTCTATTAACAACTAAATGAAATGGAATACATGTTTTTAATGTTTCAAGTCATTGTTAGAATATATTACCATATTCTCAAATTATGTTTTATAGTCTAATAAAGTATTCAGTGAAAACAGATTTGATGGTCAGATAAGTTCTGTTAACAGTGTTAGGGTCTAATCATGCTTGGGTTCTCAGGATTATTACAATAAACAAATACTCTTAGCCACTAAAAATAACTCATCCAAAAAATTTTGACCAAACAATGATTTTAGGAGTTAATACCTCTTACTGTCTTTTAGCATTTTTTGTCTAAAGACACTCTAGAATAGTCTACATTGTTGGAGAAATATATTTTTCCTGGGCAAATATGACTTACATATTCATTAAGCAAGGGGATTACCCGTCCTTTCCCATTAGCCTCTGTTATCCTTGTTTTCTCTTTAGGTTTCCATGGAGGAACTAGTGAACTTTACTCTGGGTTTCCCATCTGCAGACACATCACTGCACAGGAAGAACTCTTCCTTACACTCTGCGGTTATTGTGCATCAAAGGGAATATCTGGTCTGTGCAGACCAGCTTACTTACGTCTGGGGCTCCTTTGCATTTTGTTGTTTTTGCTGGGGCTGAAGAACGTTAGTTACCAGTTCAGTGATCCCACTAAAGGGAAACCACCTGTTTAAATAAGCAAATAATGTGACTGAAAACCAAAATAACAATGGAGACTCAATGCTCTCTACCCAAAATAATTAAACACACCCACACACACACACACAGGCACAAAAGCTACAGCCAATGGAAATATGAGCTCCAGTTATCACCAGGCAATCAGGAGGAAGGGAAATTTAATTTGAACACTTAACTAGTCCACAAGCAGGCAGCAAAAAACTACATCCAGTCACTATGTGGATGAAGTAAGAAGCTGCAGGCAGCTCTCTTACAAGCAGAGAGTCAGAAAGCAGAAGACACACTAGCTGCAGCCTGTCCAGTATTAGTGGGAGCTAATACCACCAAAGGTGCAGAAAGCAGAGGGGGCAGAAAGAAGTACAGAAGTCCAGTCTACTGCACTCAGAACACATTTACTTACTGTGTCGCCTGTGCTTTGTGTTCTTCTTTGACCCTAAAAAAATAAGTTTGCACAACTGAGTGCACTGTTCTAAGCAGCAATTCCTACCTACGTATCTGTGGTCACATAGAATGGACCCGAAAATTAGGAGTATTACACAGAAGAGTTTAGTGCTACACCATACATAAGGACTGAGCATTCCAATCAATTTTACACAAGGGGGAAGACAAGCTGGCTCATTTGGTTTCTGCTTCGCTTGCAGTGCTAGGGGTTGAACATGGGCCATGCACATGTTAGACAGGCACACTGCTGCTAAGCTACAACCTCAGCCCAGGAAAAATTGTCCTTCTACTAAAACTCGGTTACTCTCTAAAGCAATGTTTTATTCACAGATTCTGCCACATATTTTTACATTAAGGTGCCATAGTAATATAGTAATAGTAACTAAAAAATAATTTCTATTTTTCTTTTTAGCTTATTTTTTAAAATAAATTGAAGGCTAAATATTTTAAATAAAACATAGGATTTTATAAACGATTGTTTAAAGTCTGTAATTAGTTTATTTATGCCTCAAAGAATAGATAAAAGGAACTGGAGGGGGTAATAGTCAATATCTCATAATAAAAAATACTACTTAAATACTGTATATTAAACTTAAAATAGCCATGCCAACAAAACTTCTTCATATAACTACAGCGTGCTGAAGATGAAGTTAAGCAAATATTATGCAAGTAACTATAATCAAATCAAGTGTTTCATTCTCAATTCTTCCAAATTCTACAGTCATCCAGAACTGAGCTGTCTCTCTGACTGGAGTAAGATTTTATATAAGCAAAATCCCGGTACGAACTGATTCATAAACACTCAGTCAATTTCTAGTGGATATGATATGAGTAACTAGACACACTCAACAACAAAACCTCCCACCTCAGGTGGCACCCTTAATGAATCACCCTTGGGATTAATATTACTCACTTCATATGTTCCCTTATTAGAGCCCAATTATTCACACCATAGACATTCATCTGCATACTCTTTTGATAATTTCCAGGGAATGAAGAAAAGATTGAGCCAATATACAGCTGTAGGTATGAAAATAAAATAGGACTGAATACTGAAAAGACTGAGAAGGATCTTACACAGGGTAGTGAAGACTGGTAAAGTGGACTAAAAACCTTCTTGAGAGATGCATCTACTCAAAGGAAGACCAAAAACTGGTAAATAAAATTTACACATAACATGGGATTTTTCATTACATCAATAATGTAAGCTAAGCCGTCTCTTTAAATTCAATTTGTTAGTTTTATAGTATGCAGTGGTTCATCATGCAAACTGAATTAAGCAACACTGTAGGACTCGTGAGGCACATCTCAGAAGGGCACTCCAGGACGGAAAGACTGCCCTGAGTGTGGACAGAACTGATAATACAGCAGACTGAGGGCACAGATGAGCAAAAGGAAGAGAAAGCCCACTAACACCGTGCTTTCCATTCACAGTAAGGTGAGCAGCCCTTCCCATGTGCTCCTGACACCAGGTAGTGTCAGGATCAGCAACAGATCAAGATAACTTTTAACCGAAAGCTATAGAAAGGATATAGAGGGCACAAAGAAACTGTCAGAATGTCAAAAATTTAACCCCTAAGCTGTCTGGCTAGAGCCTAGCAGGCTGTGGAAAGGAGAAGCAGACGATCAGAATAGAATTCTGAAGCACTCTGGTGACAAGTCCTGGAAAAGGAAACACTGTACCATTGCCTGGGCAAGCTACAAGGGATTGTAGGAAGTGCATTGCAGAAACTGTTGCAGTCTTCCAGGCACACACCAGGAAGAGACCTCCCAGACACAAAGGAAACACAGGCAGGCAAGCCTCCATACACCCTCACAGCCTCAGTGTAGAAAGCACCAGAGACAGGCTGTAATTGGCAGATGAAAAGGAGGAGCTCAGACTGGAAAATCTGCTAAAAGGTGACATCCTACACGGAAAATCTTCTAACTGGGAAAGCTGAATTACTGAGACAACCCACATGTACAGAATAAAACAAAAGTCAATCCCAGGAAAAGGACAAGCGGCACCATCCCAACTAGAAAGAAATGCTAAATGCCTTCTATTTAATCTTACTGTGTTTGTTTTTTGTATATTTTACACTTTGTACTTTAATTGACAATTGTGTTTTAGCTTCTGTGCTGAATGAAAAGGCATTTATGGATGTTCTTTCTTTCATTACCCCTGCTCAGCAAGGTTTTCTCTATTTCTCATATCCTAGCTTCTCTGTGTTAGAAAACATGAAAAATATACAGACATTATTTTTGGTTTTCAGCTTTCATTGGTGTTTGTGTATTTAATGAGTGACCCAAAAGAATTTTTTAATCTTTATTTATTAAAAAAAAAATGTAACTTGGAAGTGGTGGCACACACCTTCAATCTCAGCACTCTGGAGGCAGAGGCAGGCAGATTCTGAGTTCAAAGCCAGCCTGCTCTACAGAATGAGTTCCAGGACAGCCAGGACTACACAGTGAAACCCTGTCTCAAAAAAAAAAAAAATTATTTTAATTTTAGTTAATGTGTATGAGTTTTTGGCCTGCATGTGACTTGGAAGAACAGCCCATGCTCTTCACCTCTGAACATCCCCAAATTGAATCTTCTTTATCCAATGTGGCCCACAGAAACCAAAAGGCTAGATACCTCTGTTCTATACAACGATATTCATTTTTTTAACGTCATACAAAGTAAGAAACACATTTTATATGCAGCATATGCATTTGCACAAATGTAAACAACTAAAACGAAATTCTATTAAATTCTATTAAATAATAGTGAGTGAAATAGGCAGTAGCTTTGTCTTATTTTCCATATCATCTCTGTTCTTAAATGTTAGTTTTGGTGCTACTAAATTGATTTCATGGCCCTTAGTTTAAAAAACGCAATCTGTAATAACAGGTGAGTTGTAGCTTATTTACAGGCCAGTCTACATGCACTGGGTGTTCTTTGTGGCTTTCAGAATATTCCTAAAGTTCAGGAAACAGGCTGAAATTTTCAAACATTCAAATGATGAGGTGGCTTTATAATCACTCTTACACACGCATATAGACATGGCAGACTACTGTGTGTAGGTTCTAAGTCACTGTAATTCTGTGAGTTAAGCATTACAGAGGAGAAAGGTCTATCAAACCAGAAGGGAAGCAATAAAGCTGAACACAGAAAAGGAAATGAACATCAGTAGACAGAGAGGCAGGAGGTATGGGACCTACAGGGCTGACAGGGAAGCAAATCCTGGAAGATAAACACAGCCAGCAAGACAAGTGGAACCTGAAACAATCAGCTAAGCAGAGCTGGGGGAAGGAGGAGGGGAGCACACAAAGGAAGGAAACATGGCAAACAGAAAATACTGCGCACTGCCAGAAAGAAAATGGCACTTGGCAGTGGTGCATAGGACAAAGGGTATGAAGCTGTCTTCTATCTCTGAAGCTAGCAAAGAGCTAAAACTTCCTAGGTAGCTCAGTCGTTTGTTTTGTTGTTGTTGTTGTTGTTGTTGTTGTTTTGTTTTTTGGTTTTTTTTGTTTTTGTTTTTTGTTTGTTTGTTTGTTTGTTTTTGGTTTTTTGAAACCGAGTTTCTCTGTGTAACCCCTGGCTGGCCTAGAACTCCCTCAACTCACTCTCTAGAACAGTCTAGCCTCGAACCCACATGGATTCCCTGCTTCTTTGCCTGGGATTAAAGGCATGTGCAACCACCAACCAACATTATCCGTTGTTTTTGAAAACTCTGTTGAGTAGTACTCTTTTTCTACCAATATTTTTTTTATTAATGTATTTTTTACATTCCAATCCCAGTTCCCCCTCCCTCCTCTCCTCCTGCTCCCCCACTACACCCCTCCTTCCATCTAGTCCTCAGAGATGGTAAGGCTTCCCCTAGGAAGTCTAAGTCTGTCCCATCATCTCGTTGAGGAGGACCAAGGCACCTCTCCACCCCGACGCCCCTGTGTCTAGGCTGGGCAAGGTATCGCTACCAATAATTTTGACATGTTTGTATTAGAATGCTCAGCTGAAAATGTATGCTCTTTATCCATTTGATTCTTTCCACTGCCAGACTTATAATTTAATATCAACCACATTATTTTCTAATTCTTTGCAGATACCAAAGCTTCACACAAACAACTGTGTGTGGGAAGGAGTGATGCCCTTTTCATGAACAAACTATTAGTTTCCTATTACGGGAAACAGAGGTGTACTTAGCGGGTAAGAGTGCACTGCTCTTACAGAGGAGAGAGCCTGAGTTTGGTTCCCAGCACCTACACCATGTGCATCACAAATGCTGTAACTCCAGTTCCAGGGATCTAGGCCTCCCAAGACACACACATGGAGCATATAGACTCACATAAACACATGTTTTTTTAATTCATATTAAACAAAAGTTATCTTTTCACTTTTATTTTAGTAGTAAAAATTATTTCAGTAAAGTTCAAAAGATTAGTAATATAACTATTACAAAATAGGTACCGTCCAATAAAATAATTAAGCTTTGTCTTTAAAGAATTATTGAATTGTCTTTTCATTTTCGGTTTTTGTTTGTTTGTTTGTTTGTTTGTTTTTTGTTTTTCACAATCAATACTTATATAACATATTTAAGTTCAAATTTAAGCCAAATTTGAATTTATCAGAATCTTTCAGACATCTACATTTATAAGCAGAGCTAATATGCAACTTAGTAACTCACCAGCAGTTAGCTTGGTTGGCATTATTCAAATGCACCACAAAGAAAGGCCTATATAATAGTGATTTGCTGTAACTTTAGTTGGCACACTCCTAAATTAACTGACAGTGGGTAACCAAGTATTACATACAAGTAAATAATCTCAGTAATCAATAAGTTAGCAACATGTATATAAATATCAACTAAATAATTAAATATTTCATAAATTTATAAAGCACTAGTAATACCAAAGGAATTTTGAAAGTCAGAAATTATCCCTAATCAATTGACTTATTATTGAAGTGATGCATAAAGTTTTTTGTAAAATAATGTTGATGATGATAAGGTAGAAACAGGTTAAGATTCCAAAAGAACTATTGAGAAAAAAATTAAAGGAGTAAAAGGTACGAATTCCCTACAGCCCAATAATGTGCAACTGTGTATTCTGAAACATGGTTTGTAAAACAGAAACACTGAAAATAAACTGTCAGGTCTAAAGCACTAAACTAGTGTGACAGTCAGAGTGAGAACGACCCCACAGGCTCACATTTGAACACTTGGTCCCCAGTGGCAGGATGTTGGGGAGGGATTAAGAGGTGTGGCTTTGTTAGAGGAGGTCACTAGGACAGTCTTTGAGGTTTCAAAAGGCATCAGCCATTCCCAGAGAGGGCTCTCTGCCTCCCACATGTAGTTCAAGATGAGCACTCTGGGCCATTCTCAGCCATGCCTTTTCTGTCACCACACACTTTAACCCTCCTAAAACCTAAGTTAAACCCTTGTTTTATAAGTTGTCTGGATTGTGGTGTTTTGTCACAGTAATAGAAAAGTAACTAACATACCTAGTATGCATGAATGAATTGAGGGAGAAAGGAAAGGTGGAAAGGAGGGAGAAAACTATCAATAGGAGAAGGATTTACGAAAAACTTCAATAACAAGCGCAGTCAAACCCTCCACATTTAACCACACAATAATAGAAAACACACGGGGGTGAGGGAAGACTGATTTTCTAGTAATATGCATGGTGAGAGTAGAAAGCCCTCCTTTCTTCTAAGATTACACTATAAATACATGCCACACTAGCTGGAGGGATAGTTAAGACACACCAAGGCCAACAGTGCTCATGTTTCTTTCATTGAGATAGTCCACTGCCCCTCAGAATAACCCAATTGCTAAGCACAGAAAAGTGTAAGCTCATCCTTTAGTATCTATACCATAGCTAAGCTTAAACAGAAGCAGCTACCCAGGTCTCGAACCTTCCCTTACCCTCAATGCTTTTCTTAGCCAATTCACGCAAGAGTCTATCCACATCAACCTTAACCTTTCTTACCTCTTTAAAGACTCAGACACCAGAGGTCCAGAGTCATTTTTATTTAATTATTCTTTCACTTCATGAATCTGGATCTATGAGTGCTACCAAACAAAAATTGCTTTTTCTTTTCTCTAAAAAGTAAATGCAGACGATTCTCATTCTTTATAGAACATTCTATGTTCTAGAAAGCTGCTGTAAACCATGAATTAGAAAATATTGGACCATTTCCTAGGAGCAATAGTTCAATAGAAGCAATAGATGCCTCTGTCCACAACATTTTCATCAACCAATCAGTTCACAAACTCATTGTATATCCATTCACTAAACATATGGCTCATCTATGCTGGTCACAAGGGTGTGCTGGTAACCAAGATGAGCACCATGCCTGCCTTCACAGGGCTTACAAAGAAGTAGAAAAGATAACAAAATTGTGATTACAAAATGCATTTGAGGTTAGAAGACTATAAAAGTGCAATATGTGGAGAAAGGCTTAATTCGGTGAACACAGAACAGTTGAGAAACTGCTTCCTCAGATGGATGATAACTAACAGGAGACCAAAAAGAACGTGAGCTTGCAATATCATTAGGAACAATTTTCTGTACATTGAGCATTTAGTGGATATTTGTCCAATGCTAACTATGGTACAGGGTTCTGTGCTAAGCACCAAGAAACCCATGATAGACAGGATAGACTCTGTTCCTATCTTTATATGTAGCTTAAACTCTAGTAAAATCCAAAAAATGTTGAAGACCAGCAAAACAGTTTGTAGACACAGAGGGGTTTTGTTCATTTTTATTACTCCTGGCTAGAAAGGTGTAGACATGTTACTCCATGGTCTAAGGCAACTAGTCTTGTAACTGTCTTGAGATTATGAAGCTTTGGCATTTGAGACGGCTTGCTTAGATGGAAAGTAAGCCTACATCTGAGTCAGAAATCACTGATTATCTCTGAACATAAATAGACACTTGGATTTCTGTTCCTTAATTATTTACAAAATACCTCTTTGACTTCCAGCATCCTTACAATTGTATAAGGACTCTATTAAGAGTCTTACTTTCAAAATGCCTTCTATATCCTAAAGCAGGTAAATCTGGCAAAAAAAAAAAAAAAAAAATCTGGGGGTTAAAAGCACATACTGCTCTTGCAGTGGACCTGAATTTGGTTCCCAGCACCCACATCAGGCTGTTTACTTCCCACTGTAACTCTTGCTCAAGGGGATCCAAAGCCTTCTGGCCTTTATGCCAATTGTACTTACATGTAAATATACCCACTCAGAGCTATACATACATAATTTAAAACAATAAAAATAAATATTTAAAAGTTAGTAAATAAAATAAATTCCAAAAAACTATTAGGCTATTTCTCTAATGTTTTATTAAAAACACATTTAATAGTATTAAAAATTTAAAACAAATATGTGAGCATACACATAAACACATAACCTACATTATATAACTAAGAACTTGCTATTTTCACATAAACATTAAATATACATAGCTTGAAAACATCTTGAAACTTCACAAACAGATTTGTTTTTATAAGCTTAAGAGCTGCATAATTTAGCTATACAATAAACAACTAGCAAATCATCTTACCTAACAGAAACACAATGAATTCAATTATTTCATAATCAAAACTGTTTATACTATTAGCCTGTGACATATGCCACTTTTCACAGTGTTTGATATGGAACATTCTGTTGCTAAGCAGCAGGGTCAACAAAATGTTTACTGTGTGTGTGTGTGTGTGTGTGTGTGTGTGTGTGTGTGTGTGTGTGATTGCTTTCTTTAGAGAAACCCTCTGCTCCGTGAGGAACTTAGAACGACTGCTCTCCTGGATAGCATGGCTAGTCTGAGAATAGGCACAACTGAGGCAGAAAAGGCTTTCTTCCGGATAGACAGGCACAGACAGTAGAGCACAGAGATAATCACACAGAGCCAGCCTGGATTGTAATTCTCAGCTCTTGTCACTAGCTAAACGATCAAGCAAGCTACTTAATTTTAACGCTCATTTCCTCATCAGTATAGCTATTAGGTAGGGTACAGATTAGTTAGCAAAGTGTGAACATAAAGTCCTGAATTTGGCTCCCACCACCAAAGTGAAAGCCAGACACAGTGGTACACATCTGTAACTCCATAGCTGGTACAACAGAATCAGGGGACCCCTTATGGGCTCTCTGGTCAACCAGTCTAGACAAAAGAGAGATTTCCTGGTGTAGCATGAGAACCCATCTCAAGAGTAAGGTAGAGAGCAATAGGGAAGACATCCAGTGTACTGGCCTGTAATCTCCACACATACACATGAAAAGGCAGGTGCAGACATATGCAGTCTGTCCTTACCATTTTCAGAGTCAGTAGAAGAAAAATTTGAAACCAACCTCATGAACTTCCTAGTTAGAGAAACCAACAAAATTTTCTTACATTTTTTTCTTTAAGTTAATTTAAGTTGGGTTTTTGGTTTTGGTTTTTAAGTCACAACAGTACTAACTAGAGCTAGGGGTATGTCTCCATAGTACAGCCTGTGCAAGACCATGTATTTTATCCCGAGCACTTCAAGGAAGAAATGAGGAGAGGGAGGAAAGAAAGAAGGGAGAGGAAACGATGGAGAAAAGAAGGGAGAAAGAAAGAACCCCCACAAAACAATTGGAATTGAAACACACATGTGCACACATATAAACATATACATACGAGATATGTGTGTATATACATACATATAATACATATATAATACATATATATGTGTGTATATATATATATCATGTATAAGCCATATGTCAAACAATCAAGTTTTTGCTACTCATTGTCACAGTATATACACACACACACAGGAAACCAACTTTATTCTATACTCCCAGGTGAAAATTTAATATTCTTTTTCTATTCATGTCATATCAGAATTTTCAAGACATTTTCTATCAGACTAGTGTGAATAGAATATAGTTAAGACTGAGAGACTTCATTACACTATCATGGACTTCATGTGTCATAGGGATTTAAATGTACATTTTGTTGAAAATAGGAATTCTTACTTGTATAAGGGTCATTTATTTATTCAGCAGACACTTATGAGGACCTACTATTGTCAAGAATTATACTATAGTCCATGCACATAACAGTTGCTTTTTTGGAATTTACTTTCTATTTAAAAAACAAAAAACAAAAAACAAAAACCTAGCACTAGTAGCTAGGTTAGGGATGCATGCCTTTAATCACAGCACTCAAGAGATGGAGACAGGTAAGTCTTTGTAGTTCTGGCCAGCACCTATTGATATAGTGAGTCTAGGCCAGCCAAGGCTACTTAGTGAAAGTTGCCAACAAACAGCACAGATAAGAGATAAGGATGATGCACAGAGCTGGTGATGTACCTATCTCAGAGGCAGAGTGTTTGTCTAGCAAGGTCACAGCCCAAGGTTCAATGCCCTTGCCATTAAGGTACTCACAGTACACAAGAACATTCTCAGTCTTTTCTACCTTTCAACACATTTACATTCTCTTACACAGATATTTTCCTGAAAAGAAAAAAGCAAAGCATTCAAAATTTAATTAATTAAAAAGAAGTCATTCATTTAAAAAATAAATCAGCAAATAAGTTTGATTAACTTCTTTAAAGAACTTATGGGTCCAGTTATTCTAGACTCATAGACCCACTACTTCACACATTCAGGAGTCCATAAAAGTACTAAACTTAAAGATGGACGAAGAGGACATGATGCA
Source organism: Phodopus roborovskii (assembly GCF_943737965.1). Lineage (NCBI taxonomy): Eukaryota > Metazoa > Chordata > Mammalia > Rodentia > Cricetidae > Phodopus > Phodopus roborovskii. The sequence goes on along the minus strand of NW_026126567.1, from coordinate 20,205,414 downwards.
GACCCATGTAGGCCCTGTGCTTGCTGCTTCCGTCTCTGGGAATTCATACAACCTTTCCTCAGTTGATTTAGAGGGCTTTATTCTCCTGATGCCCTCCAACCCCTCAAGCTCCCCTACTCTTTCAGCTTCCTCTTTGGAGTTGGAGGGATTTGATGGAGCTCAAATTTAGAGCTGTGTGTTCCAAGGTCACTCTCTGCATAATGTCAGACTGTGGGTCTCTAGAAGCCTCTTTGATGATGACTGAATAAGGCATTGATCAATAAGTACAAGTATAGTATAATATCATTAGGAGTCATTTTATTGATTTTTTTTTTTAAGACCAGTAGCATCTGTTTTTATCCTAAGTCTCTGGACGATCTAGTATGGTTCTGGCTCACCTAAGCAGTATCAGGTAGTTTCAGCTCATGGACCAGATCTTAAGGCAAATGACATTGGTTTGTTGGTTACTCCCACAGGCTTTATGTCACCATTGTCTTGGTGTATTTTGCAGGCAGGACAGATTGTAGCTCAAAGGATTTGTGGCTGGGTTGGTGTTTGTATTCTCTTTTGGTAGCCTGCAAAGTACCTTCCCTTACTAAAGACACTAAAACATGGTGGGGCTTCTCCTAGGGCTCTTTTCTTTCTATTGGTTTGCCTTGCCCAACTTTGATGTGATGTGTTTGTTTGTTTTTGTTTGTTTTTGTTGTTATTGTGTTGTTTTGTTTTTGCTTTGTCTTATATTTTGTTTGAAGAAGAAAAAGAAATAAATTGGGGGAAAGTGGCTGAAGAAATAGCTCAGCAGTTAAAAGCACTTGGTGTTCTTGCAGAAGACCCCAGGTGTAGTTCCTAGTACCCACACTAGGTATCTCACAACCATCTGCAACTCCAGTGTCAAGGGTAGACTCATACACTCGAATAATTAGTCAAAAGAGAATGGTTCTACTTGAGAATGATTGGAGAAAGTGTGTCACTGGGGGGTGGACTTTGGTTTTCAAAAGCCAGGCCCAGTGTCACTCCCTTCCTGCTGTAGATGAATCAAAATATTGAACTCTAAGATACTTATTCCTCCAGCACTATGTCTGCCTGCATATTGCCATGCTCCCCATCATAATGATAATGAGCCAAACCTCTGAAACTATAGACAAGCCCAAATTAAATGTTTTCTTTTAAAATATTTATCTTGCTGTCCCTTCACAACAATAGAACAGTGACTAAGGCAGGCATCCCATAATAAAACCAAATTCAAGCAGTACCTATCCACAAATCCAGCCCTACAGAAAGTACTAATAGGAACACTTCTACACCCTAGAAAACACCAAAAATAAATAATCTCAGACCAGCAAATCAATAAAGGTGAGAAAAACCACACCACAACAATAAAATAATGGGGCACTGCTCCTTGATAACTTTCAGTAAGAATAGTCTCAGTTCTCCAGTAAAAAGACACAAATTAACAAAATGGATTCAGAAACAGGATCCATCTTCTGCTGCCTCCAAGAAACACACCTTAACATCCAGGATAAACACCACCAAGGGTAAAAGGATAGAAAAGGATATTACAAGCAAATGAACCTAAGAAGCAAGGTGGTGTAGCCATTTTAATAGCTGACAAAACAGACTTCAACTCAACACTAACCAAGAGTAATAGGAAAAAAGACCTGTTGACTAGTCTATGTCAACTTGACACAAGCTAGAGCCATCTGAAAGGAGGAAACCTCAACTGACAAAATGCCTCCATGAAATCCAGCTGTAGGCATTTTCTCAATTAGGGATTGATGCAGGAGGCCCCAGCCTATTATGGGTGGTGCCATCCCTGAGCTGGTGGTTCTGGGTTCTACAAGAGCAAGCAAACCAGAGGAAGTAAGCCAGTAAGCAGCACTCCTCCATGCCCTCTGTACCAGCTCCTGCCTCTAGGACCCTGCTCTGTTTTAGTTCCTGTCCTGAGTTACTTTGAGGATTAACAGCAATATGGAAGTGTAATCCTTTCTTCCCTAACTTACTTTTTGGCCAGTGTTTTGTCTCAGCAATAGAAACCCTAAGACAAGTCTACCTACTCACCAAGGAAAAAAATAATGAAGAGGATATTACAGTTCTTAACATCTATACACCAAACACATGGGCATCCAAGTTCCTAAAAGAAATACTACCCCAACTTAAATCACGTATTGACACCCACACACTGATAGAGGGAGATTGCAATACCTCACTCTCAGAAATAGACAGGTCATCCACACAAAAACTAAACAGAGAAATGTTGGCACTTACTGATGTTTAAACCAAATGGACCCAACAAATAGTAACAAACACAAAACAATATACCTTTTTATCACCTCGTGGAACTTTCTCCAAAATTGTCCATATACTTGGACACAAAGCAAATCTCAAAACATACAAGAAAATTGAAACAACTCTCCACATCCTATCTGGTCACCATGACGGATATCAACAAGAGAAACAACAGAAAGTCTACAAACTCATGGAAACTGAAAAACTCACTACTCACTGAAAAATGGATCAAGACAGAAATTAAGGAAGAAATTAAAGACTTTCTAGAACTAAATGGAGATGAATACATAACATACCCAAACTCATGGAACACAACAAAAGTGGTCCTAATAGGAGACTCCGTAGCGTTAAGTGCCCCCATTAAAAGAATTGGAGAGATCTCATATTAGTAACCAAACAGCACACCTAATCACTCTAGAACATAAAGAGAAACAACACCCAATAGTAGATGGGAAGAAATAATCAAACTAAGGACTGAAATCAATAAAATCAATGAAACAAAGATTCGGTTCTTTGGGGGGAAAAAAAAACAATAAAAAATGGCAAACCATTGGCCAGATTAATCAAAAGTCAGAGAGAAGATCCAAATTAACAAAATTAGAAATGAAAGGGGGGAACATAAAAACAGATAACAAGGAAATTCATAGAATCAAGGACATACTTTAAGACCTGTAGTCTTCCAAATTTAAAAAAAAAAAATAGGTAGATTAGTGGTTATCTGAGGAGTGGAGGTGACCATTTAATGGGTTCATGGCTTCTTTTTTTGGGTTCATGAAAATGTTTGGTAACTAGACAGTGATGCTAGCTACCCAACTGCAGATGCACCAAATACCACTGAATTCTACACTATAAAACTATTAAAGTGGTAAAGTTTTATATGTGCATTTTAAAAAGAAATGAAAATATTAATACAAATTACAATACAGATGACCTTTGAAATACTATGCTATATGATAAAAGCTAGTCTCAAAAGAAATATATGAGCTAGCCCTGGTGGTCCAGGCCTGAACACTAGCTCCCTGAGAAGCTGAGTTGGGAGGATTATAAAATCAAGGCCTGACCTATATTCACAAATTCAAAGCCAGGCTAGGTTAATTTGGCGAGATCCTGTCTGAAAAAAAAAAATTTTTTTTTAATGGTCTGGGAATATAGTTTAGTGGTGGATGGTTTCACTAACAAGTGTCAGGTACTATATTCAGTCCTTACTACTGAAAGTATGTGTGTGATTTTATTTGCATGGAACATCTAAAATTAGTAAATCAATAGAAAGAGAATTGGTGGTTAAGTGGGGTGGGGGAGGGGAGGAGGAAATGCTAAATACAGGGTTTCTCTTAGAGGAAATGAAAATACTCCAGAATTAGCTTGTGGCTGTAACTATCTCACCTAATACAGACTAAAGCACTTGTGTGTGAACTCTGAAGGGCTCAACTGCATGGTATACAGATTACACCTCGATGAAGCTGTGTGTACACATGTGTGCATGAGAAAGAGAGAGATTTTAAAAACTGAAGAAAGGCACTGAAAATATAAAGAAAGTGACAAACAAAAGGCTTTAACTATCCTTATAACAGAAGAGAGAATCTGCTTGTTTCCTGCCACCCTGCACTTCTTGGCAAAGTTGTTGTTCTTTACCTTTGGTAAAATTCTATACTTACCTCTCTCAATTTACTAATTTTAAAGTTAAATATTTTATAGAATTTCAGGATCAAAATATGTATCTATCTATAAATAAATAAATAAATAAATAAATAAATAAATAAATAAATAAATGCACAGCAATCAGAGTTGAGATTTTTCTTCTCCTTCCACTTTTCTGCCCTTGCATCTAACACAGGCCACTGGGGAGGGCTGTGAAAATTCATTCTGTCTCTAGCCAGTGTGCTAATGCTATGTGCTTTTAATCTTGCATATAAATATTAAATAAAAATAATGAACTTCTGAACATAAAGATGGCTTTATCCCTTGTCTATTAGAGTTTGCTTCATTTGGCTCAAAATTGTGTTATTGGTCTTATTCTCACCTGGTAGGACTAACACCTGCCAAGGCTAAATAGTGAAACGATCTCAAAAGAAAACAAAAAGAAAAAGCTAGTAATCATTAGCTAAAGACATAATCAGAATGTGCCACTGGACAGCGGTGCCACAGACACATCTTTAATCCCAGCACTCAGGAGGTGGATCTCTGTGAGTTTGAAGCCAGTCTGGTCTACAGAGCTAGTTCCAGGAAAGCTAGGGCTATTACACAGAGACACCCTGTCTCAAAAAACCAACAACAGCAACAAAGAAAAGAATGTGCCTTTTGTTTTGCTGATGTGAAGAGTGAAATATTGTGTGTGTGTGTGTGTGTGTGTGTGTGTGTGTGTGTGTGTAGTATATGGCATGTGTGGGTTCTGTGTGGTTTCTTGGGGAAATGTCTCTCAACAGGTCAGGAATGGTAATTTGTTTGCATATGTCTTGACTCCACCATAGTCATAAGAGATATAAACTTAATCATTATAAAAACATAGTAAAGATGTCAAAACATCACAAATGGACTATATGTTGAGATAGCCATCTCTAAGAAAAGGGAGTAGTAATTCTTTTATATATCTTATTTTATAAGTTGATTCATTGAATACATGTTTCTTAATTTTAAAATTCATTGTCATTTGGAATCTCTACTATTTTTATCTATTCAGATCAAAAATATCTAAAAGAGAGTATACAAAAACTCTTTGTAAAGCCAGTATCAGATTTTAGCTTAAAAGATGAAAAACTGAGAAAATCAATACATAACAGACAGACAGACAGACAGACAGACAGACAGACAGACAGACAGACAGACAGCTTCATAGTCTTGACCACAAGGCAGACAACAGCAAGCAGCAGCACTCTCTTAGACTAACGCAGAGAGTGAAAACACAGGTCACTTATCTGGAACAGCTGCAACTGAGTCACTGCACTGCATTCTAAAGTAAGCCTAACTCTGTCACACAAATGCCCCAAACACTGAGAATTTAAAGATATGGTAGTCATCTGAGCTGTGGCTTGCTTTGGCCTTTGGTTTTCAGGTTTTATTGTTTGTTTGCAAGAAATTAGTCAAGTTGCTGACAGTTCCTATTTGATATAAACAACTTACAGATATAGACAGATATATTAGTACAACTCAAAACAACATAAATATATGTACGGAGTTTCATATTTTCATTAAGCAGTAAAAAAAAAAAATCTTGAAATGTCGGTTTTTTGAAACACAGAAGCACATCTTTAACCTTGGGTTGAACAGTGCCTTTCTGAGCATTTCTGAACCCCTGACACTGAAATGTGGTCTAACTGCTGCCATATTGCATGAGTTCCCATTCCATCTCTTTACACAACAAGTAAGTGTAATTAAGTGTTTGAATAGTATATTCAGCAAGACTCAAACTTTTACTTAAATTTTAATTTCCAAGTACAGGTCCTTCTGGGGACTCCTATATGAAGAACACGTGTGTACTCATTTCTATGATTTTACTGGATACACAGCATAAAGCTTAAACTTTCGTCACAAAGCAGTAATTCTAAAGAAGTATTTGTGTTGACACTCAACCCATGGGTGTCTCTTGTTTAGGCATCTTTTGTGAACAGAGATTTCTCATTGTTCTAGACATCTGCTTGCTTAGTGCTTTTCAAATCTGCACTGTTCTTACCAGGCATGGAAGCCTTGTTGTATAGCAGACTGAGCTCTCTGCTCATGCCTCACTAATTTTTGCCCTTTCATCATCTCCCAAACATCTCTGTCAATGTTTGTTTTTTATTAAGTTGTTTGTTTTCTTGCTGAACATTTTTGAGCCCTTTAGAAATTTTTGCCTATCAGAAGTTTGCAGATCCTTCCTCCCAGTCCTTCACTGTGCCCTTCCTGACATAAGCTTTTCACTTCCAACAATCCAATCGGTCTACTTTTGCTATTGTTGCCTATGCTTTGGGAACAGAAACATATGAATCTGTGTATCTATATAGAGGTGCACATTGTGTGCACGTGTCCATGTGTCTATGTGTCCTCAAGATCAACGTCATGAAATTCCTCCCCTGTGCTTTCTTCTTCTACATTTTAGTTTCAGGCCTTAACATTTATTAAAGCAAAGGGCACAAAAGCAATGGAGCCAAACAAATACAGATTAGAACCTCCAAGATTCTGAGCAAAACTATCTTTCCTACTTTAAATAAGCTCAGATATTTGTTACAGTAATTGGAAGCTGTGGTAGTTTAGATGTAATTGACCTCCAAAACTTCATAGGAGGTGGTACTGCTGAGAGGTGTGACCTTGCTGGAGTAGGGGTGACTATGTTGGAGGAAGTGTGACTCTGTGGGGTCGGGCTTTGAGGTCTCCTTTGCTCAAGCTATGCTCAGTGTGGTAGACAGTTTACTTCCTGTTGAGTGTGAACCAAGATATAGAACTCTCAGCTCTTTCTCCAGCACCATGTCTGCCTGTAAACCACCATGCCCTGCCATGACAATAATGGACTAAACCTCTGAACTGTAAGCCAGCCCCAATTAAATGTTTTCCTTTATAAGAGTTGATGTGGTTATGGTGTCTCTTCACAGCAATAGAAACCCTAAGACAGAAGTTAACATAATTCTTTAAATTTTATATGCAAGAGTTCTTTAAGCTAAGTATTATAAAATGATTTTTATGGATATTAAAATTATTACTTAGAGAAATAAGAAAAAATCATGTCTTGTTCATTGTTATATCCTTAGTGCTTGGTAAAAATGTCATATAATGAACTAAGCTTGATTAACAGATTGTTGGATTCATTTATTAAGTTGGTAATTTGGTTTTCTACTTTACAGCCTATCATTAGATTTTCAAGCTTTCCTTTTTTATATTTCTTTTTATCTTTCTTTACACTTTATAATCCGTAAATAGATGTTACCAAAGTCTGACCAGAGCTAGAGACGCAGCTCAGGGACAGAACATGTATGCACAAGGCCCTGGGTTCGATTCCAAGCATAAAATCAAAGTAAAATGTAAAACAAATAAAAAATATCTTATCAGTATACATCTTACTGCATTACATCACAGTTTCTACATTTTATATTGACCTATATTAATACTCCTTTCTTTTAATCTTAACTTTACAGGTAATGTCTGTCTCTTCCACCATAAAATAATTTTTTTAAAAATATCTAAAGAAATGTAAAGCTTTTTCTTTTGCACCACTGCACTGGGTCCCATACCCAAAGAAGTGCCCGTGTGTCTTGCTGCCAGAACACAACCAGGAGAATACTTCTTATGTCTTAAAAATAAATAGCATACCAAGGTGTTTCTATAGTTACACTCCCAGAAAAGAAGATTAGATTAAAAACGACACAAATAACACAGTAAGACAAACTGAAGTCAAAAGTGACACAAAATATTGTTTTTTCATTGGCTTTTTCTAATTTTACTATACTTTCTATTTGTCTCAATTATACCATGAGAGTACCAGTACTAGAGGAAGACATACTATGCACCTGTTGTCATCATCTATTTGTTTGTGTTGACACAAGAAACAACTCTCACCTCAATGGAAATAATCTGGAGCCAAATATGAGTGACCATGAACCAAGAATACATACAGTTTGGATTACCTTAAATTCCATGTTCTTACACATTAACTATTAGCTGACATTTTCACAGAGCAAAGAAAATCTTAAGACACATTTTAAACACCTTGGTGGAAACATCAGATAAGTGGGTTTCAGTGGAGCAGGAAAACTAAAGATCTCAGGTGACATCTCATGACATTCTTAGCTTTTAAGATGGTGAAAATTAGTGGTCTATGTTCCAAAGGGTTTCAAACCTGATAGTCACAAAATGTTAAAAATAAATGAAAGCATGAATACTTTTTTATTGGATTATATGGAGAGCTTCGTATGAATGTCCTATGCATGTAGTGCTGAGCTAAACTAGAAGAGAGTCAGAGCCTCTGGGTCTGGAGTTACAGATGGTTATCAAAGTCGAATAACCATGGGGTGTTGGGAACCAAACCCTGATGCTCTTAACCACTGAGCCATCTCCAGCCTCCTAACAAATAGTTACTAAAGGAATTGTGATATCCCAAAATAAATTGTAATTTGGCTCTGGACCCACTATATTCCAGCTTCCCCACATCACTGAAGTTCTAATCAGTTAGTCAACCTTGTAGAAGATTTCATTGACATTTGTTTGGTTGGTTTTCCTTTGTTTTGTTTCTTTTGTAGTGCTTAGGATCAAACTTCGAAGCTTGCATAAACTAAAATGGTTCTGCTAATGAGCTACATTACTGAGAAAGCCTAAACTGGCTTCAAAATCACAATCTTCTTGCATAACCCCTGGAGTCCTGAGGATCCAGCACTATGGGTACGAGCCACAGTGCTCAGCTTTAGCTTTTAGCAGACTACTACTTCTATGAATTAACTGGTCACCAAGTGCTGTTGGCTATCAGACTACTGAATCAACAGACCCCAAGGAACTGGAATCTGCTAGGAATCTCATGTGGAGGGAAAGGAAAAGCTAAAGTTCTGATGTCAGCCTAAGGAGGGAATTGTCTATAAGGTATGTGCCTAATCACAACAGTTTTCAGTACCAACTGAAGCAGAGACAATGATGGGTAAGATGGGCAAAACTATAAGTAGATTGGGACTGCTTAGCAATGAATACTTTTTGCCCTCTATCACACCTAAGCCTCTTATCATTCCAACTGGACCTCTTTACTTGGCCCTCTTCCTAATATGGCCCTTTCTCTGCTTTTCACTATTACTTGTCACTAGCTGGCACATTGAGAATAAATGGCCAAGTCTAGCTTTATTAGGGTGGCCATGAGACAATATTTGTCTCCAAAATTCCAGTACCAATCATTTAATAAAACAATACACATTAAGCACAATTCCCTCACATTTAGTTCCTTCTGAACCTTTCTCCATATGTCATTTCATCGTTTATCACTCTAGATTTAATCCACTCAGAGATTCACTACATATGAACCCCACTCATCCTGTCATAGCTAACTACTTAAAAGTCTAACCTGTCACCCATTGCTACACCTGGCATTAATCGAAATGCACCAGATTATTGCTTCACTGTTTGGCAAGAACTGAAGGTAAAGACGCAGACCAGATGGCCCAAGTTTACCATCACCTACTGGAGCAGAGCTAAAAGCTAATGCTGAATTTGGCAAACCTATGTTGGTACTCAGAGCATTTCAATTGACTGTAATCAACTCAGTAACAAGATTAAACAAAACAGTATTAAAATCCTGGTAATATATTTGAACCTGGTCTGCCACTTCAAAGAATGAATCATCATATTTCTACACAATCATTCTGATATTTTCTAATGTGGGAGTCAAATCTTACAATGTAGTTTGTAAAAATGCGGCTTTTCTAGCAGTGCAGCTCATTATTAAACAATGTAAAAATAATTAAGGACAATTAATACCCTGCAAGCAAGTAAGGAGGAAGCATTTACACTACCTTTCCACACAGTGCTCCTGCTGGCCTAATCTCTTTTACAGATAATTCTCACAAAACTAGAATAAAGTTTTATGACAGAGAATTCTGACAGTCAGACATGGTAATGAGGTTTGGGATCTAGCTACAACTTAAGAGTTGTTTCTGTTTAGTCCTTTACAAAGACACTAGAGGTAATAGTGCTGAAAGCAACTACACAGAACTTCACATGAAAGTTACAAATAATTTATATTCAAAGTTTCCTTTAAAAAACCCTTTCAGGCAGTAGGAGACAGAAATAAAGTGAATATGCCAAATGAAAGATTAATATTTTTTGATTATTTAAAGCACAATAAGCAAGCTTTTTTCTTGCTCTGTAAAATGGCTGACAGTAAATAATTTGTTGGGTTTTTTTCTGGATTAAAAATCAAAATTAAGGATGTTATGTGATGGTGCTAGCATTCCACAAATTTTCTTCTTGAGATAGTTGCCAAGGCTATCCCTTGAATGTCTGATTCTCCTTCAAAGAGCAAGGATGCAGGCTTGTGCCACAATGCACAGCCTGTTCTACAAAATTCTTACTCACAAATGGATGTAAAAGTACCTGTGTACACAAAGAAGCAGTGGAACTGTCTGAAATTCAGAGCTAATATTCAAACCCTTCCAAATCAACTGCAAATGTTCATCTGTTAATCTGTTGTGTGGGTTTCTGTGTTTCAAACATGTAAGAATATTAATAGCTGGCATCAACCATTACTTACACACAGAGATGTGTTCTATCCATGACTAGCAGGAGCATGCAAGTGTGTGCACATATTCCTGTGCCTGCCAATACTAGGTGCCTTCCTCCTCTGGTGCATCCTGCCTTCTTTTTGTTTGTTTTGTTTTGTTTTGTTTTGTTTTGTTTTGTTTTTGAGACAGGATCTCTCACTGAACAACTGGCTGGCTGGCCAGAGCTCCTGGGATCCTCCTGTCCCAGCTGTCCTAATACTGAGGTTATAAGCACCTGGCACCATGCCAGCTGGAGGGCACTAGGAACAGAGCAGTTTACTGAGCGAGCAATCTCCCAACGTCCAAGAACACATTTTTCATTGGCTGAGTGGATAACCAAAACTGAACTTGAATTTTCCTTGCCTTTTGCTTTCATCATGTTGAGACATTCCAGATTACAGTTGGATGGTAGCATTTTATTTACAATTAAGTAAATTTTGAAGTTTTATTTCCACTGGAATCATCCTATGAAAATGTTATTAACATTGTACTTTGAGCTCAAAATGATATACACTAAAATTCTAACAATGACGTTAACTGTTTGCTTTAACTATTGACAGCATGGGAAGCAAATAAAGTAGCTTGACACTATCTGTGATGGTTCCGATTTGAATATACTATGTCCCAGTACAGTCATGTGTTTGAGCACAACTAGTTGGTGGTTCTGTTTGGTAAGGAAGTAGAGCATTACTGAAGGAAGGAGGCAGCAGGAAGAGGCTGTGATGTTTTGTAGTCTGAGCTCACTTTCTGCTCATTCTCTGCTTCCAGGCTATCTTCCAGAAGTGACCAACTGTCCTGCACCTTCCAACCCCTGCCATGTATTCCCACCATGGTGAAATGTATCCCCAGGAACTGTAAGCCATAATAATTCTGTCTAAAGCACATCTGCCAGGTACTGGATTGCAGCAATTACAAGAGTAACACAACAGTAACTGTTATTTGTCTTTCAAGTGACCACTCTGCAGTGATGCTGAGTAAATTTGAAAGACACCCTCTAAGTTCAACAAATAAGTACATTTTTTTCTATATGCTGGAATTTAATCAATTCCACAGCAAAAGCAAGTATGCAAAGCCATTGTGTTCTATACCAGTAATTAAAGACATTTCTCACAATAATTTCTCCTAAGTCACTAACCTTTTATGACAATGTAAGTTAATGGTACTCAATCTCTGTGTTACTAAAATGCACAGAAATGATCATAGTTAAGTATACAGTAGAATGAAGTTCATTGTTGGCATTATCAGTTCAATAGTATGATCCAAATATTTTCTGCAAAGTACAGCCATATAAACAACATAATAAATAACCATGGCTTTTAAGGTCCTTCTATTTGCACAAACTTTATAAATTTATAGAAACTAAGATTTCCTACTCCATAATACAAATTTTAAACCCACCTTTCCAGATTCCATTCCAAGCTATACTAAATTAATGTGTTCTAAAATTCTTTTAAAATGTTCTTGCCTATGGTTTTTACAAAATAATGATTCGTGCTAACACCTCAAAAGAACAACAGAAAAGTCTGGTAGCCTATTCAACTCAACAAGAACCAAGAAAAAACACTAAAAAAAAAAAAAAAAAAATACATAAAAGAAAGAAAACTAGCAAGGCATTGGTGGCACATGCCTTTGATCCCAGCACTCTGTAGGCAGAGGCCAATGGATCTCTGAGTTCGAGGCCACCATGGTCTACAGAGGAACACTTTCTCAAAAAACAAAAAGAAAAAAGAAGAAGGAAATTAAGAAAGAGGGGGGGAGGGAGGGAGAGAGGGAGGGTGGAAGGGAGGGAGGAAAGAAGGAAGGAAGGAAGGAAAAGAAAACTAGCTACCACTTTTAACCGATTGCTCAGACTGTCAGACTGTCTCACCCAAAATTTAGGTCTGTCTTATTTCAGTTTTTTTGATTAAATAATATTTGATGAGCTCACCATAAGTGGATTTGTTTTGCTAACAAATAAGTCACTCAAAAATTTACTTTGGTTGTAACCTTGTTTTTGGTGTTTTTGTTTGTTTGTTTGTTTGTTTGTTTTAATCTTGGAAAAGAAAGTCTGTTATAATAATATATCTCATTTGTAATTTTCTAAGTTCCTTAGTTGAATGCTGTAACAGATGCTTAGCCTAGAACAGTAAATGTATAAAACATTCTTTAAGTATAATTATAGCATCAACAATATATAAACCCAATATTTTGTCATCTAATTTTACAACAAAATAACCTATGATCACCAGTGCTTTTTATACTTATTTACTGCATGTGTATGTGTTTTGCCCACAATGAATATGTATGCGCTACATGCGTGCAGGAGCCCTAGGTAATCAGAAGAGAGCTTCACATCCCCCCACACCCTCCAGCCCTGATTTATTTTTACCCATCATTGTTACTATGGGGAGGGAGTCAGGAGGAGACATACATGGAGCATGTGTGGGACTCAGAGGACAATCGGTGGCGTTGGTTCTCTACTTCCACCCAGGGGCTTCCGGGGATTTAACTCCAGTCACCATACTTCTATTGCACAGCAAGATTCCTTTCCCTGCTGAACCATCCTGCTAACATGTGGGCGAGAGAAATGGCTCAGTGGTGAAGAGCACTTGCTGCTCTTGCAGGGCTCTAGTTCAGTCCCCAGTACTCATGTTCGATGCCTGTAGTCCTGACTTCGGGGGATCCAATGCCCTCCATTGATCTACACCAGCACCAGGCACATAAGCAGTGCACATACACACACAGAGGCATCTTCCCTTCTGATGAGTTTTCACTGATGGCTGTCACAGTGCAGCAAGACCATGGCACTCAGAAGGGCATTGAATTATACCCGCATCACTGCTATTTGTAGTGAGCCAAACAGCTGGTCACTGTCCCAACTGCTCAATTCTGACACTATGATGTTAAAATGGCCATAATGTAAAAAACAAACATACATGACTTCTCCAATAACATTAAAATTGAAATTCCATGTTTTTCATAAATATTGTCCTTTTGAGTTTTAAAAGACAATTGAGGATGTAACTACTCACAGGCAATAGATCATATGTGCCCTATGGCTCCTGAAAAAAAGCCAATCCATGAAGATAGAAATGGAAATATAAAAACATCTTAGAAAATGTTATTTTTTTCACTCCTATGACTAAATCTCATTACTGGATCATAAGCCTGTGATATAACATGTGTGATGCATTTCTGAATGAAATGGGGGGTCATATTTGTGGACAACAAAATACCAGAAAGTGATGTAAGATGATCTACCTGGGGTCTTAGCAAAACTATTCCTTTTTATACACCTGGATAGATATGCCACCATAACTTAAGGAAGAAGAGTTAAACATGAGTACCAGAAGCATACAATAATATTTACATATTATTGTACATGATTATATATATTCATGCCTAAAATTAATTTCAATTAATTATTGAACACTACAAAGTTTCTAGCCAATTCTTTTTCTTTTCATGTAACATCAGGTGCAGAGTATTATTAAAGAGAAGGACAGAAAATAATTAGTAAAGGAATATATGTCAGCCATATACTCTTTACATACTTCATATGTCTTCTTGCTGAACTTTTACAACCTTCTGAGTCACCCTAAGTACAGTTCCCAAGAGTAACTAATGTACAAATGCTACATTAATAAATGGCAGAAGAAATGTTCCAAGCCAAAGGTACACTTCCAAAAATCTGAACTGTTGGCCTGAATCTAAAAAAGACAACCAGCATCAAGGGACTATTCTGTCTGAAGTATGGTATGCTTCCCTCGAGTTTTTAACTGATTTTAAATGACACTAAGTATTGATTCCAAGTGTGTCTTCTGTAGCAGATACAAATTTAAAGTCATAACACAGAGCAATGTTATTGGAATGTATGCTGTTGAAACTCTTCTTAGTGTTCTATAATTCATTAATCACATAAAATATGAAATCATTGACACTATATATAAAAGGTAGGTAAAATTTTAATATTTCTCTAAATAACAGAATAACAACACATTGACAGTAAGAAAGAGCCAGAGAAAATCTGGCCTGGTATGAACGCTTGCCTGTACAGAACTAACTGAAGAGATGGAAAGAGAAATGACCTGATCCTACACAACATCCACTTTCCTTCTCGTTTACCATCAGATGCTCTCTGTGGAGGCTTCAAACTCTCTATTTCCTGTAAACTAACTCCAGTATGGGAATAAACTGAGTTTGCCTAACTAGAAACATCAAGGAATTTCTGAACCATAACAACCATGTTTCTATAGATTGCCATTAATAGTCAGATGTCAACAAATAGCATGCATCTATTAATTCACCTACCCCAATAATAATGATTTCAAACTATGTGATAAATTTAAAAGGTCAATTATGTGGAGCAGTGTGAATTCTTATAAAGAAAGACACAATCAATTGGCAGCAGTAGAGTAAGACAGAGAACACAGTCCCTTTTGGCTTATATGTTATTACTTAATATACTTAAATCAAATCCTTCACAGGCAAAACTGAATTTTACAAGAGCCTACTTGAACAACTGTACTAAAAAGTTAACAAAAAGCTCATTAGAGAAAAACAGCTAATGCCTATTGTATCTATGTTTAAAAGCTAGTATAATTTTTCTAATTAAGTTATAATTTTTATCCAAATTTTCAAATAATGTTCTGTTCTCAAACTTTACTTTGTACATTTCTAAAAGTATCTTGGTATTAGTTTATTTTGAAGCAGAATATTGTTATGTTGTTCATTCTGGTGTCAAGCAATCATCTTACATCAGTCTCCCACATACTGGGATTACTGTCACATATCACCACACCTGCAATCAATGATATCTAAATGGTGACTTTGATTTAAAATAAAACTCCTTTACAGTGTAACATGACTTCCTTTATGGTCAATTCCTTTATCCACGCCTCTAAAGGAGTTTCTGACTACTTTAGGGCCTCTGCATTTCCATATCAATTTTAGAATCAGTCTGTCATTTAATGTAAACATTTTTTGTTTGTATTTGGTACATTTTGCTAAAATTCTCATCAAGTTTCCCCAACTGAATTTCGGAGAAATTTGCCTTTTAATAGTATGGAGACTCCAATCTACTAACATTATTATTCTCAATTTCTCTAAATAAAGTATTGTAATTTGGGTGTTGGAGGATTACAAACTATTATTTAGATTTCTCTGCACTCATTTGATGTAAATCACATATGTTAAACTCATTTTCTTGTGGGATTTGTTTTTTGTTTGTTTGTTTAAGATTTACCTAATTATTTTAAAGGGTGTGTGTTTCTGCATTTGGGATGTACACCTGAATATCGGTGCCCATGGAGGCCATCGGCAACAGATGTCCTGGAGTTGGAGGTTCAGACAGTTAAGAGTGGCCTGATAAGTTGTGGGTGGCCTGATATGGATACTGGAAAGCAAATTTGGATCCTCTGGAATAGTAGCTAGTTCTCTTAACCTCTGAGCCATCTCTCCAGCCCCTCAAATGTTGTTTTTAACATAGAAATATACTTTTTGTAACTAGTGACTACATCATGAAGCCTTCATGAAATTCTTGACTTTCAAAGTGTATCTGTATTTTTTTATTCACTGCAAACCAACATGTGTTAATAATAAAGGCTGTAGTATTTTTCCCAATCTCTAATTGATGTATTTCCCTTCTAACCTCTCTGCACTGGTAAATACTCAGAGAGCATAGACACTATGATATTTACATATTACTTTGTATCCAGCTACATTTCTGTCAGTTTCTACTTTGCTGAATTTTTTAACTAACTGGCTAATATATTCACCCAGTATGTCTATTCACTGTATGTAATGATGTTACCATAGTTTTCTCCACCTTTATTCTGTTAATGTTGTCAATTACACTTATTTCAAACATTTAACTAAGTTACAGATCTTGGAAATATGTAATTTGTGTTCTCTAATTTCTTGTTATTTTTCTACTAATTCCTGCTTTCTGATATTTGCATTTATATTCAGGGACAAAATTGTGTCTATAAACTATTCTTTCCAATAATTTCAATTTTTAGTATAAAAGTTATGATTGTATTACAAAATAAATTTTTGTTAATTCCTACAAAACTATTTTAACATCATTTTATTTTTTAACCTTTCCAAATTCTTGTATCTTCAATATGTATATAAGGTTTTAAACACATCTCTTACAACAGATGAGTAGCCAGATTTTTATCCAGTCTGTCAATAGTTTATAACAATGTATTTACATTTGTTTGTTTGATTATTTGATTTTGAGATCCTGGGTTGGCCTAGAACTCACAGGTAAATCATCCTACCTCATCCTCCCAAAGGCAGATTACAGGTGTGCGCCACCATGCCAGGTATTACATTTAACTTACTAATAAATGTGAGTTTAAAACTATTTTACTCAGCTGTCCTGTGCCTATTTCTGCTCCTTTCTTATCTTATTCAATTGATTGTGCTTTTCTGGTTTACTTATGCATTAGCTTGAAAGTTATACATCCTGCTACTGTCATTTTAAAATAAACTCAATTATAGTAAGTTTTAATTTGCTAAACTAGCATATATGTTAACCTCTTCCTGACAACATAATCTACACCACTTAACTCACCTGTCTCATTGTGTGAGTCAGGTGATATATATTTGTTGATATATATTTTACCCTAATATCATCATACTTGTTTACAGTCAATTTAAGTTTCCATTTTCTCAACTATTTTATTGATTTCTAGCCTTCCACCTAGGATCATTTTCCATAGTATTTCTTTATGTGGGAAGCTGGTGACATATTTCAGCTATTGTATTTCTGAAATGTCCTGTAATTTGCCTTCATTTCATGCACTGTTTCTCCAGAGCATAAAGTTCAATTATTTTTGTTTTTCTTCAGGCTGGGTCCAGGCAACAGGCAGGCAGACCACTGGAGCCCAGTTGCTGGGGCAGCCTGGATAACAGTGAGACCCCATCCCTTTTTAAGAATGTTTTTCCTTTTACTCTTTACTCTTACATCATTCCTTTGTCACCTCCCATTTCCTGTTTACTATAACCTAGATTTCATGAGGGATACTCTGAAAGTTGGCATTTTTTTTACTCTATCAGTTTAAAATCCGTGGGTGGTTGCATTTATTAAGAAAAGCCTGCTTAAGGTTTTCCCTAAGCTTAGCTTTCCTGAGTTAGTAATACTTGGCAAATCAGTATCTTGGTGTTCATCAGTTTTGGGGTAAAAATCTCAGCCATTATCTCTTCAAACTGAGTCTGCCTCCTGTCCTCCTGAAATTCCAGCTGTGTGTGCTAAGTCCCTTACCTTAGCTTCCTCCTTTTTCCTCCCTCATATTTCTGTGTTTCCCCTACCTTCCAGTTAACTATTTTTCTGTTACCTACAATGCTATTAAATTCATAAAATGAGTTCTTAATTTCATATTATTGTTTCCCATTTCCATCTATTTGTCTTTATCATCTCCAGTTCCCTGCCAGAACCCTTATTCTCGTATTTCGCTACTGTAAATACTTATTTTCTAAGTCAGTGCCTAAGAACTCCATCTCCAGAATCTTATCTTGTATCTTAGTTTCAGTTTTATGATCTCATCTCCTATATGCTTACTTTTATGTTTGTAAGACATATATTTTAGTAGCTTTTTAGGCTTTGTTTTATGTGTATGAATGCTTTGCCTGCCTATATGTCTGTGCACCTAGTGCCCACAGAGTCCACAAGAGGGTGTCAGAGTCCCTCAAACTGGTGTTAGGAGTTGGCTGTTAAGTCACCATATGATGCCGGGAATTAAACCCCGGCCCTCAGCCAATGCTATTAACAGCTAGGCCATCTCTCAGCCACTGATATTGTGTATTTATTAATGGTATAATTTTTCAAGACTGTGCATGATACTATATTCTTCCAGGAAAGATTCATCCTGCTTTGACTGGTGAGTAGATTCATTAATAACCCTGGACATCTATAATCTAATCAAGATTAGAGTTCAGCTTTGTTATATAAGTAGACTTGTTTTGTTGAAATTGGGTCTCATGGAAACCAGGCTGGCTTTGAACTCACAGGATGAAGTTGAGCTCTTGATCCTCCTGCTTCTACCTCCCAAGTGTTGCAATTACAGACTTACATCACCATGGACATTAGATGGCATTAGACCACTCTCTTTCTGATTCATCCTCACCACTAAAATGTAGACCTTCAGGTCCAAGCCCAAAGCCTGGGGATTAACCAGTCTCCATGTCAGTAAATCCTACTCCAAACTAGCTGTTTTAGATCAAATTCCTTCCTATGTCAAAAGATCTTCTGAATTTCTCAGGCTCTTGGACATCTTTACTGGAAACACATTCCCATAGGGGAAAGACGCCTCAAATCCCAGCTCACCTTTTAGGTTTCCTTCTTCTCCAGGATCTTGTCCCCATAGTCGTCACTGCTGTGTTAGCTCTCTGATACTCTCAAACAGATGAATTTTATATTTGATCCAGCTTTTCTAGTTGCTCTCAGTAGAAGGGTTAGTCCAAATTGCCTAATCCACCATCATCAGAA
This sequence comes from Phodopus roborovskii, assembly GCF_943737965.1. Classification (NCBI taxonomy): domain Eukaryota; kingdom Metazoa; phylum Chordata; class Mammalia; order Rodentia; family Cricetidae; genus Phodopus; species Phodopus roborovskii. The sequence continues at coordinate 20,186,475 of NW_026126567.1, read as the reverse complement.
GTGCACCTCTCAACTTTTCTCATCTGTAAAATGAGGATAATAATGACAACTTCCTCCATCTGTAAAGTGAGGATAACAATGACAACTTCCTCAAAGGTACTATTAAACAAGACCAGAGTGTCAATTACACATCAAGTGCACAAGCACTTTGAGCTATAATTTTGAGCTAACTACTGCAAATCTAAAATAGCCTTGAAAAATAAAATAACTTCTAGTTTTTTTCTGCTTACCTAGTAATCATTCTTTTATAGTTCATGTTTTCTTTGAGAAGCTAGTACTTGATTATTAAATACAGTGGCATAGTTAGTGTTTAATTATTAAGTACAATAACACTGTAGTTTTCTCTTCAATTATCTAGACTCTCTCTGTCCAAGGGTGAGCAACTAATGCAAACTAAACCAGACTATGTATCCTCTGATAATATGAACCTGAAGCAACAGATGCTGCATAGAGATGGTCCATACAATAAGGGGTAACAGTCTGAAGAGGCCATCTATTACTCTTCCAAACTAGCTATTCAAAGCTAACCCTCTAATTTACCTTTTCCAGGGCACAGTTATTCAACTTTTCTGAGCTCTAATGAACTTATAACAAATATATTTTCTACTTAAGTTAAGCAATGTCCTTGTGGTCATTTGAATAGAGGATGGCTCCCATAAATTCATGTTAAAATGCTTAGCTCATAGGGAATGGCACTGTTGGGAGATGTGGCCTTGCTGGAGTAGGTGTGGCCTTGTCAGAGAAAGTGTGTCACTATGGAGATGGGCTTTGAGGTCTTATATGCTTAAGCTACGCCCACTGTGACACACAGTTTTCTTCCATTGCCTAGGGATCAATATATACAATTCTCAGTTCCTTCTCCAGCACCACATCTGCCTGCATGCCACCCTGTGTGCCATGACAATAATGGACTAAACCACTGAAACTGTAAGCCTGCCCCAATTATACATTTTCCTTTATAAGACTTGCCATGGTCATGGTGTCTCTTCACAGCAATAGAAACACTAACTAAAACAGTCCTTTTATTTATTTGTTTGTTTGTTTTGATTATTTTGAGACAGTATCTCACTTTTTAGCCTAGACTAGCATAAACCTCTTAGCAGTCTTCTTGCCTAGGGCTCCAAGTGCTGCAAGTACGGGCTTGGTTAAAATGTCAATTTCCATTCCCTGAAACTAAACACTCTGATACTTCAGTAGAGAATTATTTCACTTTCAAACTTTTTCCTATTAGCCTATCAATTTCTTTGAAGAAATCAAAATAATATAAGATCTGTCTTGACATCCAGAAAACTGGCCAAAATGTTTTTATGTCTACTGTATGATGAAAGAACCATATTTTATAGCTTCTTCCTGTGCTTCCTTTGTTGGCACTTAGCTCTGTCCCCACCTCCACAGCCCCTCAGAAGGCTAGAGCCTATCTACTGCATTCCAAAGCATCCCTTGGTGCCTTGTGTCTGATTACACCCTGCTACTGCAAAGCACTGATAAAAATTGGATGGCAAGAGAGGGTATACAATTGTCTTTTTTTTCTGTCCCTGGTTCCTGTGGGGGCAGTGACAATCATCAGGAAACTCATGATAAGAGTGCTCATGGGCTACAGCTCCAGTAGCAGTAGCCACACCAGACTACTACCACATACCTGGACAAGCACCAGAGGTGATCCCACAACAAAGTTTCTGACTATGACATTGCACAGAAGTCATGTGGACCATTGCTGGGGAAGGGGAGGACGGAAGAGGGGCTCAAGATTGTTCTCTACTACTTTTTCAATTTCCTGGGAGTGCACCCTATTTCAACATGAACACAAAAGCTAATGTGCACATCTTGATTTAACAAGTAGATGTATGTCTCTCAGCCTCAGCTCTACTGACATCCTCAACTGCTCTTTGTTGTAGAACATTATTTTAAGGAGTGTTACTTTTATTTATGCCCTGGAACATTTGTTTAATGATGCAAAGACGTGTTTAACTAAATAGAATTCACCTGCAGTCAGGAGGCTGGGCCAGCAACTAGCTGACAGGAAGCGGTAAAGAGGAGCCAGGTGAAGAAGGGATCTTAAGGGAGGGTGGAAAAGCACAAAGGCTTCTGAAGAGACTTGAAAAGGAAAGGAGATGAGCTACTTGTCATGCAGCCTCTCTGAGGAGCAGAATTCCACTGTAAACTTTTGAGTCTTGAGTTCTTTAGAGGGACAGAGATTTAGACAAGTTCCCCTGTAGCTGTGAAAGGTTGGTGCCTGAGGGAACAGAATAACCTCAGGCTGCGGCTCTTGCATAACTAACCACTGCTGATAGTGGCAGAGTTGCTGATTCGGTCAGCGTGGATGATGTAAACAGCAGCAACAATTTTAAAAGAGAACAACAGGTATTCCTTGCTGTGGAGCTGTCCATGTGCTGAATCATCTTCAGACTCTACCCACCGCTTGCCACTAGCGCACCTGCCCCAGATGACAGCCAAAAATGTCTCCAGAGAAGTTACTAGGATCACAAGGCAGTTGTGGCAGGGGAAGCAATGGGTAAATGCAGGTGAATCCAGTCCATGACTACGCGCACATCTTCTGAGGAGAGTCATCCACATGACTATAGATAGGCTTTCTAAATCAATAGAATGCAGCTCCCAGGTGACAGTAGTTAGTACAACAACCTCGACATCACAGCACTGACACCCACTGACTTGACAGCTATTTTCTTTCTTCTTCTCCAAGCCTAGGAGTTCTGATAGTTTCCTGTGGTCCTTGATCTTTTCAAAAAAGTACAGATAATTAATACTTATGCTAATTAATTTTCCATGTTAAACTTTCTTTGGTTATAATATTTAGTAGATTTTTATATACTTTTTTGGTAGGGTTTTTATACTAATTACACAAATCCAGTGACTTGAAATTTCTTTTCTATTTGCAATTTTTGTGCTTCTCCTCTCTCCTCTCACATCCCCTCCAACTCCTTACATTCCTTTATTTTCTCTTTATCTTGCCCTATTATGTATACTAGTAATATTTATGTCATTTTAAATACACCCAACGCAAACGAAATCTAACCGTCCTAAGTTAAATAATCAGAAGTCCAATCACAAAAAGCAAAAATTTCCTCAGAAACTCTTTCTTAAAATAAAATCTCATTTTATCATAACTGTTAGTACCTAGAAAGTTTTTAACTACTACAATATACACTTGAGGTTAAAAAAAAAATCATAGCTCCAAAGATTAAAGGTAAGCAAATTTTTAATTAAGATAGAAATTAAAATGTATACTTTCTTTTTATATTTTGTTTTGTTGTACTTAGTTGGTTGGGGTTGTTAATTTGGTCTGGTTGTTTTGGTTTGGATTCTGGTTTTTATTTGTATGTGTAGGTTTTTGGTGGCTAAAAATTTCCTTTCATTATACTCTTTTCTTTTTAATGTCAATGTCTTAAAAATCCTTTAAGCAAGTTGGTTAATTCCTTCAGTTGCTCTTTACTGAGTGCCTGTATCTATGAGACACTATGCTGAGCTCACAAAGGTTAAAACAGTAATCACACACAATTATTGCCTTTATTTTTTACAAAATGTCAGTAATTGATGTCCTGTCTCCAGGTAATCTGTTCAAGGTCATAACTTTATTAAAAAGTCAAGGCCATTTTATTATAATCTGCCATTTGGAATACATAGTTGATTATTATTTTCCACATAGCTAAAGGCTATGGAGAGATTAAAGAGTAGGGGAAAGTAGATGCTTGAAAGAAACTATCATCCACAAACACTAGAAGTACTAACAGAGAAAAATTAGGAAGACTATAAATGCCATCAGGTTCAGTTTTAATCTTAACCTAAACCTTTTTATTATCACACCAGAGCACATAAATAAACACTGCACTACCGGTATACTGTCACTAAGATAACAAGACTCTTACTGTTTTATTTTGGGATTACTGTATCTTCAGAGGATTTTTGTTTTTTTGTTTTGTTTGTTTTGTTTTGTTTTGTTTTTGAGGCAGGGTCTCTGTGTAGTGCTGGCTATCCTGGAGCTCCCTATGCAAAGCTGGCTATCCTGGAGCTCCCTATGCAAAGCAGGCTGATATGAAACTCAGAGATGATCCGAAGGGAATTAAAGGTGTTCACCACCATGCCCCAAGAGGATCTTTTTTTATAAATCATGAAATCACTCTACTCCTTATGAATCTAAGAAAAGAAGAGCTGAAATTAATTTCAATATCAACCTAATTCATATTAATCTTTCTGCTAAGTAGATGCAATAAACTTACTCAAAATGTTAATATTATTCAGATCTAGTAAGCCCACATCTTAAGACCTTCAGGAATCCCCTAAAAACCAATTAATTTCTATTAAAATAATTTACATAAAAACTGCATCAGCACTAGGAATATAGAATGGTAATGGAATGCATTATTTAATTAATATGCATAAGGTCCCAAGTCAAAGGTACAGGAGAAGCCAATACAGCACAACAGAGGAAAAATACTTTAATATGTGGTATTACAGATTTCTTTATAAGAAAAAACTGTATTCATTTCAGAAAATATTTGATGCTGCTTAAGAGTTGAAGAAGAAACCTAAGAAATAACTGAAACAGAAAAAAAAAAGAAACATTGCCCTTATAAGTACAAAAATCAATAAAAATCTTTCCTGCAATCTAGCATCGATAGCTCCAGAAAATACACTGCCAGCTGCCAAGGGAGGAAAGTAATAACAGAGTTCTACCCAGCTGCAGCACCTATGAACCACAATTACCAACATGAAAAATATGAATAAAGGTGCAATAAGTGATACTCACACATGTCAGTGGCAACCAACAGCTGCTAACTCAATGGACAGAAATCATGCCTGGTACCAGAAATCTAGTCACCTTCCTGAGGCTAGTGAGGCCATGGACTTTAGAAAAGATTCCACTATGTACAAGTCTCTAGACCACCATCATACTTAATTCTTAGAACAATATGATTACTTAATTCTGGGTCTTATTTCTGTGCCACGGTTAAGTGTAGCTACTACCTCTAAAAAGAGCCTCTCTTCACAGCAAATAGAAAACATCACAGAAAACCACAACTGGATATAGTGCAGAGATCAGCAGACGTGGGGAGCCCAGCCCCAACAATAAACACATACAGCTACAGCAGGGCTCCTGCATGTATGGCAGAAGAGTCGGAAAGACTCTGAGAGCCAGGATACAAGGAAATCTGTAGTAAGAATCTCTCCTAAAAATGACTGCATAAGCAAGACTAGAACAACAGCAAAATCAATGGACATGTTAACATGGAAGGGGGAAATTCTTGTGGAGTCGCACCCCTAAACAAAGAAATACGGGAAACTTATGACTGCTGGAAGAATGATAATTAGCTTTTCCCAGAGATGAGCCCCTTATTGGCTATCGGGTACAAAGTAGTCCCCCTGAAACCATATACATACAACAAAAACAGTCTCAGCGGGTTGTATTTCTATTTGTGCATACCGTTAGGTATATACATATGCATGTAAAAAAATAATCAAATAAAAAGGGACTATCAATTTGAAGGGGAACACAGGAGGGATCAAGGAAGGATAACTGGGAGGGGCTGGAGGAGGGGAAGGGAGGGCAGAAAGTGATATAACTCTATTCTAGTTAAAATCATATTTAAAGGCAGACCATGTGTGGTGCCGCTGAAGAGCACAGTTCTCTGGTCTGCATTGCAGACCAGCCAGTGTGGTGAAGCCATCATCACAGTGAACTAGGACAGTGTCAATGGCAGTGACCTGAACGATGAGGAGGAAGGTAAAGATTAGACTTGGAAAGTGCCAAGGAGGAGGGTCAGAAGAATGTCAAGATCCTCCCCTCTAGGGAGCAGCCACAGGCCAACCAGAAGGCCAGTGCCACTCCAGTCATGACCAAATACAAGCAAGCTCATGTGCTGGGCACACCGCTGGGATGGTGGAACAGAAAAGGGAGACAGACCCTTTGCTCATCACCATGAAGGAACTCAAAGCCCCAAGATCCTCATCATCATTCGTCCCTTCCTTCCCAATGGAAGCTATGGAGACTGGGCTGTGAACAAGCTCCCCATCACCAACTGAGCAGAGCTGTGGGACTGTGCCTGGGCACCAAATCTATGCCCACTTTATACCTGTAAATAATAAACATCATATGTCCGCTCCAAAAAAAAAATATTTTAAAAAGAGAGAACTAACTCCTGCAAGTTGTGCTATTACCTCCACAATCCTGCAGTAGTCTACACACACACATACATTCATACATACATACACATGCACACACACAGATACACACACAAATAATTTTTTAAGAATAGGAAAGTCAAATACAATTGTAAATTGCCCTCCCTGTGGAAATTTCATCATTATTATCCCCATATCTTCACTAACTACATATACAGATACGAAATGTGAGCAGAATTTTAGAATACAGAAGAGTTGTGTTCCATATTTGGCTTGACACCAGAACAGAAATGAAGGCAACGTTATAAGTAAATAACAGAATACTGAGCTTTCTTTTTTTTTTTTTACTTGCAGTGAAATTAAGAATTACAATGGGACAGGCAGCAGTGGCACAGGCCTTCAATCTAGCACTCAAGGGGCAGAGGCTGGCGGATCACCATGAGGTCAAGGCCAGCCTTGACCTAGTCTACAGAATGAGTTCCTGGACAGCCAGGACTACACAGAGAAACCAGAAGAAGAAGAGGAGGAGGATTAGAATAAGGGTCTGTCCCAATTCAGTAGGGCATTTGCCACCAAGCTTGGCAACCTGAGTTTGATCTCAGGACACACATAGTAGAAAAAGAAAGGAACAATTCCCATGAGTCCCTCCTTTGACCTCCTTATACATATATATAAGAAGGCACACACTCTAAATAAATAAATGCAGAAATTTAAATGCCAGATATAGTGGCCCATGTCTGTAATCACAGCTCTCAAAAAGCAGAGGCAGAAGTAATATTCCAAATATGGACTCAAAAAATAAAATATTTAATCAACTGATTTAATTACTTAATTAAAATAAAAAATTAAAGTGGATGGAAACCCATTTAAATGAAAATGCCTGTCAATGGGAACCTGTTCTCTAGAATGGAGGCCTCTGTGCCTCAGAACACAAGGGTCAGAAAAATGTAAGGCCAATTCCTCCCAACCATCACCTTTACAAGAGTGTCTCCAGTTTCTCTGTTTATGTTGATTGCCATGAGTCTGAAGCTATCCTGGGCAACAGTGTGAGATCCTGCTTCAAAGATAGATGGATGGATGGATGGATGGATGGATGGATGGATGGATGGATGGATAGATAGATTAGGGGATCTTGTCCCTTTCCCATTCTCGGGGGTCCATGTATGTCTCTCCTAGGGTCCTCCTTATTTCCTAGCTTCTCTGGAGGAGTGAATTGTAGATGGGTAATCTTTTGCTCTGGGGGAGGGGGAAGAGGTAGGAGAAAGAGCAGGGGGGTAAGAGAGGGGAGAGGAGAACATGAGGGATCAGGAAGGTTGAGTTAGGGAAAGGACAGAGAAGGAGAACAAGGAAAGAGATACCTTAATAGAGGGAAACCATATGGGCTTAAGGGGAAACCTGGCACTAGGGAAATTTGCAGGAATTCACAAGGATAACCCCAACTAACAATCTAAGCAATAGTATAGAGGCTACCTTAAATGCCCTTCCGTGATAATGAGATTGATAACTATCTTAAATGCCATCCTAAAGCCTTCATCCAGTAGCTCAAGGAAGCAGAAGCAGAGATTCACAGCTAAGCACTGAACTGAACTCCAGGAATCCAGTTGTAGAGAGGGAGGAGTGATGAGCAAAGGGGTCAAGACTATGCTGGGGAAACCCACAGAAACAGCTGACCTAAGCAAGTGGGAGCTCAAGGACTCCAGACTGACAGCTGGGGAACCTGCATAAGACCCAACCAGGCCCCATGTACGTGGGTGCCAGTTGGGGGACTTGGGAAGGCTATGGGGCCAATAGCAGTAGAACCAGTATTTATTCCTAGTGCACGAATAGGCTTTGGGAGCCCATTCCCTATAGAGGGATACTCTCTCAGCCTAGACACATGGGGAAGGGCCTAAGTCCTGCCCCAAATGATATGACAGACTTTGATGACCCCCCTCCCCGTGGGAGGCCTCACCCTTCCTGAGGAGTGGATGGGAGGGTGGGATGGGGGGGCTGGTGGAGGAATTGGGAGGACGGGAGGGAGAATTAGCATTGATATGTAAAATAAGATTGTTTTTAACTTAAATAAAAATTAATTTTGAATTTTTTTTAAAAAAGAAAATGCCTGTCAAGTGACAGATATTAAAGTAGATGACTGAGAAAATATCCTAATGAATCTGTTCCATATCTATATCATAGTAAAATGAGCAAAATTATAAAGTCAGACACGCAATGATGTACAACTGAGCAGATGAAGGCAGTGATAAGATTATACAGAATTATTTTATTTTAATGTCTATTGTTACTATAGTCCAGTTTTCTAAGAAAAACCAAGATAAAGTGAACAGTCTTTGAATTTCCCATTTCTGCATAATAATCAGAACTCTGAGTAAAAGTATCAAAAGATGGCAATGTCGTATTTTTTTTTTTTTTTTTTTTTTTTTTTTTTTTCTGAGACAGGGCTTCTCTGTATTGCTTTGGAGCCTGTCCTAGAACTAGCTCTGTAGACCAGGCTGGCCGGGAACTCACAAAGATCCGCCTGCCTCTGCCTCCCAAGTGCTGGGATCAAAGGTGTGCACTACCAATGCCAGGCTTCATATAAATCTTATAATACCACTTTGTCGATCAAATTACTGAACAAACTTGATTTTTGTGCTCCTGTCAAACTCCGTAAGTACAAATAGGGGATTAAATAACTGCATGATTTCAAAAACAGTTTTTAAATCCTAATGGCAAGATTTTAAAACTCCAACTGTCAGGTTCCTAAGGGCACAGATGATTCTGCTTACTTGTTTCAGCATGTTATATATTTAATTTTTTAATTTAAAAAAAAGACCACATTTGTTTGGTACCAACATCTGGATCTGCTGTTATCAACAGTCTCAGAGACACTTCAGCAGCTCACATATGTAGGCCATTTGTCTGGCAGGTATGATCCTTAGATAGGATTCCCAGGACAGCAAAACAAAAGTAAAAATTCCCTTAGTGAAGGTCAAATCCTTCAAGGAAGAAAGCTGTGCCTAGACTCTTGCTTCCTCTCACTCCAGCCAGACCTGCATATAAACAAACTAACTTCATGAGGGCTGGAGAACAGCAGAATGGTGACCCAGTGACGTAAAATAGTTAGTGACTAATTTTCTAACGTGTATGGCATGTCCTCTGTGGGTCAATGCATGGCAGCTGCACTCTGGAGTAACGCTGTGATATTGGTGTTCTATGTTGTTATTGTTACTGTTTCTCTGCCCATGAGAAGGTCTTAGGGGCCAGGAGGAGCTAAGGCTTACCTTGAACTACTGGGACCCTGCTTCCACCTCCCTAGTGGAGGGAACTAGGCCATCTCATCTTCAACTAAAATATCATAAGACAAAGCACAAGAGATTAAGAGAGTTAATCACAGAATTAGAAACTGACAAACAAGAATGACCCACACTGACAAATAGCAAAGCCTGTATTCTGCTCCCACACATGCTGCCTTGGGGAGGAAGAAAATAGTCAGAAGAGCATTATTTGCTGTTAGAAAACACTATGGCTTGTCATTCTGTGGTAAAGCCTTGCCTGGAATGCCTGAGGACTAATTTAATCCTTAGTAAGGAAGAAAAAAAGCATTGAGCTGTTTACACTAATTGATCTAGGTTTGCCTTACAGATTTTCATTGAACCAGATGAAAGTAAGAGTTTGTAAGTGGAAAATCTTTACTAGAACTGCTACCACTGTAACAATAATGTGTGTGATGAATTAAACAGAGGTAAACGGGAGAGATGCCTCAGCAGTTAGGAGGACCCATGTTTCCATTCACAACACCTACATGCTGGTTCACAACCATGTCTAACTTCAGTTCCTCAAGTTCCAATGCCATCTTCTGACCTTCAAGGGCATAAAGCACACACATGGTAGACAGACATGCAGGCAAAGCATAAATAATAAATCTAATTTTCAAGACAGTTAATATTCAAAAATATTCATTTTTTAAGAAAAACCTTTAAACAGTAGGGCTGAGGCTATAGCTCAGCAGTGGAAAATGTGGCTAACATACATAAGGCCCTTAGTTCAATGTGCTAAAAGCATGTGCTGAGATTAGGCTGCAAAACTTAGACCTGCAATCTAGAGTTCCTAAGTGAGGGGATGACACTGCTTAGTCATGTGGAAGGGAGTCCAGAAAAAGAACCAGTACTAATTCTATCTTAGAAGGCTACACCAGGTTTATCAGTGAATCAGAGAGAGAATGAAAATTGCAGGGTACGAGCTGGGACAAAGCTGAGAAATGTAAACTAGAAAGGGTGGGAAGAGAAGAGAGTGTTTGGAAACATTGGAAATATTGAAACATATGGTGAATTGTGAGACAGTTTGAGCTATGGCATGATTATATAAATTCCTGCTGCAAAATCTGGTGGCAGATTGGAAGCATGTGTTCCAAAACAATTCCATAAGATTTCCTATTGAAGTTGAAAGAAATGAGTAACAAGGGTTTTATGTTCTTAACAGTATCTCGAGGAGATTTTAATTTAACTTTACAAATGAAAGCAGCTGCTTTCTCTCAATCTCCAACATTTCAAAATACTTAGTAAATATAATATATAAATTCACTGAGTTATTTATTCCATATAAATTTCCCTTTTAAGAGCACACATTAATTACTCCAGGGAGTAGATGACTGTAAGCCTGGGGTCTCTCATATGCTAGTCAAGCACTTGAACTATAACCCCAGCCCTTTTTATTTTTATTTTGAGATAATTTAAGTTGCCGAATCTGCCCGTGGCCTCACTATGCAGCCCAGGCTGGCCCTGAATCTGCAATCCTCCTGCCTCAGTTTCCAAAGGAAACTACCATCCTATACTACTACTTATTATTAAGAAGATATTCTGTGCAAATTCACAAGACAAACTCAGGATAGAGAACCAGAATACAAAAGTGACTGTATCATGACAAATCACCAGTAAGAATTCCCATGCAAGGAGACTATGATACTAATTCAATAGAATTTGTTGACAGGTTACAACAGGCCCCTTTTAATACCTTCCATTCTTATTTTAATGTATCTCCCCGTACATCAAATTAGTGAAATACATCCAAATTTCTAAGTATAGTATAGAAGGATTGGTGATTCTAAATATTTAATAGCTGATAGAATATAAAATCAATATGTAAACCCAATAAGCTAAAAATAAATCTTTTCTCCAAATAAACGACATATAGATGGCTGTGTTTACCACATAACAGGAGTTATAGTCCAAATTATCTATGCAGTCACTCTAATAATTCATAAACCAGTTTAGAAAACTCTTTTTGATCACGTCAACTTTGATCTTTAAAACTGTGTCAAACTTTTCCTGATTTCTCCTTCATTAAAATGACAAGTCATGAGTTATCTGGTACCCAGCCATCCCCTTTTACTGTAAGTAAGGCCCTGGGCAAGCTTACATATAAATACAACTGTTTCCCATGGGGCCAGAAACTCCTGTGCCTCAGAGGAAACTCCCCTGAGATGCAAGTAAAAAACCACCTGCACTGCAACTAGACTGTTGCCTCCAACAACAGGATACTCCGAACTCCACCTAGTTAATATATGCCTTCCAGAGACCAAGTTAATCCACACCAACAGGTTATATCTCAGTAATACTTTATCCATCTACATGAAGGTAATCTGATATACCATATATTGGTTTTTCAAAACAGGGTTTCTCTGTATAGCCCTGGCTGTTCTAGAACTCTTTGTAGGTCAGGCTGGCCTTGACTCACAGAGATCCACCTGACTTTGCCTATTGAGTGATTCAATGACTTCAAAACTGTATCTCTATACTGGTGTTGCCTGCAAGAATGGTTACAGCTGACCCATCCATCAGCTTCATCTTCTACCTCTTCATCCCTTCTCTACATCCTCCATCTTCCTAGTAATCCAGAACTATTGGCCATGCCCCGAAAGACAGCACATGTTTTCACAGTACATTTTCTGGACGTGTTTAAAATGCCGTATCCTACATACACCGTATATTTTCCTGGAAGGCCAGCCTACATGTTATGTTTGGTTAGAAAGCCTCCTCTAAATGGTCCGTGTTCATATACTCACCCCTCTCCCTGTGTGAGCTCAACCTGACTATACAGTCCAAGCTATTCTCAAGCCCAAGATCCCTCTGCCTCTGCCTCCTGATGCTAGAATAATGCTGTGAGACCACACTTGCTTTAATAATTTGCTATGTGACTCTTTTCCACTAGATTGTAAACACTTTGAGCATGGAGACTATATCCAATTCCAGTCTCCTAAATTAGTGCAATGACTACTTTATAACAGGTATTCAAAATACATTTGTTTAAACAAAACTCTGAATAAATAACCCTAAAACAGCCTTTTGCTTTCTACACTATACACTACTCTGAAAATATTTTAGATGCTACTTAATCATGTATAAGCAGATTATTTTTGTTGTTGTTTGTTGCACTGCTTGGTAAATTGGCACCATGTAGTATCTCTCCCTGACCATCCATCTCATCATTTCACATTCTCTATCACTTTGATCAAATTGGATTATTTTATATATATATACATATATATATAAAGTATTTTTAATTTAATTTTTCTCTGCATATTTTTCTAACATATAATGTAATCATTATCCTCAGCAGCAGCACCAACACCTAATAGTAAAATGTCCTTACAGGGCCTGTGACATGATCCGTAGATACACATACTGCCTCCAAGCCTGAAGACTTGAGCTCAGCCCTAGAATCCACATGGTGACTCATAAAAGTGGTCTCTGCCTTCACATGTGTGCGATGGTATGTGTGCACCCACACACATACACTTATAATAAGTAAATACATTTTAAAGATGTCCACATATAGAACAAAAGTTGTCAGCTTTTACTTTTTTCGGTTTTTTGTCCTTGGTTCTTCCATCTTTCTTGCTTTATTCTTTTCTCTCTTTTTTTTTAATTGACTTATGAGACAATGATTAGCAAGACTCATTCATGACAGAAACAAAATATATTTAACATAATTTTAGTAAGCAGATCAGTAAAGGATTGCACAACTTTATTAAAATGTATGTAATGAATCCTGAGTATAATGTGACTTGTCGGGTTTTCACTGAAATAAAAGTTAAAACTCTCTATTTAATCATTGTATTTCTCAAATTTGGATTCCTGGGCCCTAAATAATCCTATATAGATAATCATAATACTTCCTCAAAGTAAATGAATGCCATATACATAAAAATGTTATCACATACAACAATGGAAGCAAGTGACCAACACGTTAACTACAAAAGATTTTAACTTTTTTAAATGTCCACAAGTAAAAAAACAAAACAACAAAACACAATTATAGAGCCTCTTAATTACCACTCTGCACAGAAACTTACACTATACTTTAAATCAGTGAATGAAACAAAGAGTGAATGAATACTTCCAATGATCAATAATCATGAGGGCATATGAGAATATACAAATAAAACACCAAGCAAAACTATTATTGAAATTTTCAGCCAGGCTTGGTGTATATCCTTAGTCCCAGCACTTAGGAGGCAGAGACAGACAGATTTATGTGAAGCCAACCAAGTCCACATAGGTCACAGTGTTCTAGGTACACAGAGAATGCCTGTGTCAAAAAAAAAAAAAGCCTAAAATTTTCATTGCAGAAAATAATCTACAGTTAGTAACAATATTTAGTTAATAACTAAGATCATAGGCCCTTATGAGAAATGACTTTAAAAGTTATTTGTCTTACAAAGTAATATATAAAACAAGCAAAATATGCAATTAGATAAACTAAGATTTTAAAACAAAGTATCATAGGAATATTATGTAAATTTACAATGAATGATAAGAAAATAGAAAACTTCTACAACTTTTCTGAAAATTCTGAAATTCAAGTAATACAATTTAATATTTCCAGAGAAATTCTTAGATGGAAAATATAAATAGTAATTTAATGTAAAATAATGTTATCAATTGTAGAATCTAATCAGTTCCAAGTTTTATTAGTAGCTTTTACAGCTTTTGGATTTATACAAAGAAATAGGATCAAGATCCTATTATTTTATTCCATATCTCAGTGTATTGTCTATTTAAAGAAATTATCTTCAATTTAATAGGTAAAAATATTGTAACAATGATCTGTACTTTACATATTTGTTGGAAGGTATTAACTGATTTCAAAAACTAAGTTCAGTGTCTGGGGGTATTGTCTGATGGCAGGCTGTGTGCTTACCATACTCAAGGCCCTAGAGGCTACATGCCCAGTATCATAATAGAAAAAGAGAGAGGGAAGGAGGAAAGGAGGGAGAAGGAAGGGTGGGAACAGAAAGGAGCACAGGGAAGGGAGGAAAAAGAGAAAGAGGGAGCTTAACCAGAGCTTTGAAACCTGAATGAACTATAATCTAGAGCTGGGAGGTGGATCAATGGGCAGAGTGCTTGCCACAGACAACTAATCTAGCCAATCGGTGAGTTCCAAAACAAGGCAGGGAGTAATTGAGAAAGATGGCAGATATCCACCTCTGACCTCTGTGTGCACACACGTGAACAAAAGATTCCAGTCCATTAATAGGTATGATAAAGTTTATAGACCCAAAGCAACAAATCAGTTTCAGGAAAATGAGAGATTAAAATGATTTGTCAATGACAGTCAGTGTTATTCTAAAGGAAAATTAAATTCTCAAAAGATTCATATAACATCCATTTGTGTTATCAAAAGAAATTTCAACATTACATTCGTCAGTGAAAACCAAAAGTCAAAGACTATTACTACCTTTGAAGTAAAACTTGAAGATAAATTATCAAAATCTTAACAGGATTTTGCAAAAGGAGTAAGGGTTTTCCTACAGGTCGTGCTAACTGCTTGTATAGACTTTCTTATCAGCAGGAGCCAACAAAAACCTGAAGAGAGCATCAAAGAAATTCTTGGAAATGTCTGCATCTGTTTCAAAATCAGATACACAAGATTAAAGGTACACTCTTGGAATTCAACTTACCATGCTATTTTAGTTACTGAAAAGATTTTATTTTAAAATGTTTACAATTTAATATTAGTTATCTTCCAAATACCCTGCATTTTTGCTGTAATACTATTCAATAAAACTACAAATCTATCATTTTTTTCCTATATGTGGCATGACATGAAAAAGGTTTAGCAGCCCTAGCATAACCTAACTATTAGTGGAAAATGAAAAATGAAGATTTTATTTGCATCCTAAGACCTATATACTTCTTATAGACTTTGACAATCAAAGGACTAGGAGAATTAAGCTTTATTGCACTAAGGCATCTATAATAAGCAGTAAATAATTTAACATGCATCTAGTACTAATTATATATCCACTCTTAAGAAAAGAGCTACTGATTATTTTGTGTTTCATAGTCCCGAAGCAGGAATTTCAGTTAAATGATGTATGCAGGTAGCATAGAGTTATATGATCAGATTTTGTATATGTAATCTGATATCCATAAAGAGTACAAAGTTGGCTTTATATAATGCACTTACAACTGCAAAATGGAAATTTCACTTCTTCCCTTTAAATATTATCATTTACCTGTACAGTGTTGCTTTAATCCTGCAAATCCCTTTACTATGACTCCAAAATACAAAATCTCTAGAAAACAAAGCTCCCTTTTAAGAAAATCCCTGACTTACATGTAAATGTTCATCCATTTCAGTGGAGAAAAATTAACATGTTGGACTGGGGGTTGCTGTTCTGTCTCTACAAAGAGTAACAAGTTATATGGTCTGTGAACCTTTGTTTCTAGTTCAAATCACATGAATCCCAGAGCACACTTGGCATCAAAATTTGAGTTTAGGGATCATGGACTTTTGCTTTTATCATGGTAGAGATTTACAAGAGCTTAGCTGACTTGTTCAAGACAACATTTAGTTATGTAAATGATAGAGCTGAAACTTTAACTGAAACATAAGTTTTATTTTTCTATCATCTTCAATATCAAGCAATTTCATTTTTCAGTAGTGAAAGATAGCTCAGTAGCTCAGTGGGTAAAGTGATTGCTAGCAAACATGAGGTCATGAATTCAGACCCCCCAGAATAAAGTCAGACATGATAGTCCACAACAAGTATTTTCCAGCACTCCTACATCAGGATGGAAGGGGGGACAAGAGAATTTCTGCATGCTTGAGAGACAGCTAGACTGTCTTACAAAACTTTCTAGCAAAATGAGAACCTGTCTCAAGGTGGAAGGAGCAGATAAACACTGGACGTTGTCCTGACCTCCACATGCATGCATGGCATACCCATGCCCCCCCACACACACCTCATACACACACAAAGACTAAAAGACTTCATGTTTTAATAATATCTTATAGAAGTAAAAATTAGTAACAAGCTTCCAGACTGAGTTTAACTGGTATCTAACTTCAAAGCCCTTTTCCTGCTGCTTGTCTCTTCTGACCACCACTGTTAAGTAATGGCTAGTCTTACTGACGTTAGGTTAAGTTTACGGATCCAGAAGTTAATTAAGCATGCCATTTTTACGTCAATGCCATTTTTATAAAACTGTAAAAGCTACAAAACCAGACTAAGTTTTTAAGGAAAATTGTAAATGATTATCCTAGATATTGTAGATATTGCCAAATTTTACAGTGCCAAGTCTATCGATACAGGGATATTTCCTGTTCTTCCAATGACAGTTCCCCTTCTCTACCTTGACTTAGGTGGTGTCATATAACCTGCTTTGGTCAACAAAATGTAAGCACAAGTTCTTCTGAGAGGAAACTTTAGGAGACAACCTGCAGTTCGACACAGTTCCCTTTTTTGTTCTGCTCCCATCATTACAGAGACTGTGTATACATAATAGCCAACGCATTGAATCATGATATAGAATGGAGAGCCCCAGTAGCCGAGAAAGAGAATCATGTAGCATGAAAAATAAAGCAATGCTGTATTTAAGGACAGCACAGTCTACAACACAGTCAGTCTATTAACAATGTATTGCCTCTCTGCTCCAAATCTGCCCTTCACGCTGCTTTTCTGTTACCATTTCTGCTTTGCCCACAGCACGGTGTTCAGCTTTGTCAGTAGAGGGAGCCACGGTGGCATCAAAGGAAGGGAGGGCATCTTTCTGAGTGCTTTTGTTTACACAGCTGCTGCAGCTCTTGGGTACCCTTCACCAGCACCTCACAGGCCATCCTTCCAGCAAATTCTAGTGGCACTCTCCCCAGCGACTTTCTAGCAAGTCTGACTGACATCCCAATAAGCCTCAAGGAGTTTCCGCAGCAGCACAGCCAGCCTCTCCCCCAGGTCCATCAGCCTCCACAGATGACTTCCTGCTGTCATAAAAGAAATGTCTTGGTTTGCCCCAGCCTGGTAAGCACATGAGCACTGTGAGCCACAGCCCAGCTCCACTGGAGGCTGAGTCTCAGCCTTAGAGGAAGGTGGTGCTTTTTTTTTTTTTTTTTTTTTTTTTTTTTGGTAATAATCTCTATTAATGTATTCCTGTTCAAAAATACTATTATAGCTTGCAAGCTTCTATATTCTAAATAGACTCTGAGATTTAGTCTATTCTATCATACAGAACAATAAACTGTAATATAAATGTTTGTTAGTATCTGAGAATATTTGCTCTACTTTATTTCACTGCTACTTTTAATGTCCATGGCTGTCAAATGAATTGATCATACATGGCCATGAAGTTGAACTCACAGTACATACTACATCTTTTCATTTAACTACTCTTTGCTAATAATTACAAAAGACAATAATACATAAATATATATCACATTTTAAGAAATGGCTCCTCACACAATGTGTAATGCTCAGGACTAATTTTGCCTCCCAGCTTGTGGCTCTCTTCTGTAGGCTGTGGTGTCTTCAGAACAGGCATTTGAAAGCTAGTCCTGCATTCTTCTGGCTCTGGCTCACCTGTTTTCCCTGCTTCCTGCTCCCTGCCATGTGAAGGGGCTGACACCGTGTGCTATTGACACCACTGATCACGACAGGAAGCTTTGCCAGACTATAACCCTCTGAGATTATAAGTGAGATTAAATGTTTCCTCCCCCCTTGTGTAGGTTCTGTTAGGTATTTAGTCACAGCTATAAGAAAGGTAGCTAACACACATGAAAAGGAAAGCCATATTGCAATGAAAATCTTTACTTACATTGCAATATAAAATGCATGCTGAGCCTTTAACATAAGCTTCATATGATGAAAATAGAATGTTTGGTAATATGTCAGTGACTCTACTACTTTAGCCATGTGTTAAAATTATCTCACACTCTATGAAAATACAATTATTGGGCTGAAGAGATGGCTCAGCAGTTAAGAGCACTAACTGCTCTTCCAGAAGACCTGGGTTCAATTCCCAGCACCTACAAGGCAGCTCACAACTGTCTGTAACCCCTGTTCCAGGAGATCCAACACCCTCACACAGACATACATGCAGGCAAAACACCAATGTACATAAAGTACAAATAAATAGTTATAAATAATACAATTATTAACTAAACTAGCTATTTAGGAAATGTATTTAATCTTTATACTCAGAACACTAAGCAGTTTATACAGCTTATACACCCATCTCTAGTTACACTAACTTTTTTGGCAGGGAAACATCTCACAGTGTATCCCTGGCTAAATGTGTAGTGTAGCCTTAAAAATCAATATGTAGGTTGGGTGTAAACTAACACTTCAACTCAGAAGTAAATAAAAAAATGAAAATCATATTGACATTATTTTGAGAATTATATATTATTATAAACCCAAGAAAGAAAGTGCACTATGGAATATTATTTCATAATGTAATCTCTGCTTGGTTAGGGTTTCTATTTCTGCCATGAAAACACCATGACCAAAAAGCAACTTGGGGAGGAAAGGGTGTAGCTGACTTATACTTCCACATCACAATTCATCAGCAATGCAAGTCAGGACAGGAACTCAAACAGGGCAGGAACCTGGAGGCAGGAGCTGATGCAGAGGCCATGGAGGGGTGCTGCTTACTGGCTTGCTCCTCATGGCTTGCTCAGCCTGCTTTCTCATAGAACCCAACCAGCAGCTCAGTGCTGCATAACCCACAATGAGCTGGCCACTCCCCATCAATCATCAATTAAGAAAATGCCCTACAGGCTTGCTTACAAGCCTGATCTTATAGAGGAATTTTCTCAATTGATGCTCACTCCCCTCAGATGACTTTCATTTGTGTCAAATTGGCATAAAACTATCCAGTATAATCTCATTTTGAAATTTGTCTCGAGATACAAAAGACATTTTGAAAACTAAAAATAAAATTGTGTACTTCATTTTATATATATATATGTATATGTATAAATTATCATTATTACTATTATTATACTATTATTATTATTATTATATAAAGGGGACTGGAGAGACAGTTAAGAGCATTTGCCACTCCAGCAGAGGACCCAAATTTTCCAAGTACCCACACAGCAGCCCACAGACAACTGAAACTTCAGTTCTGGGGAATCAATGCCCTCTTCTGGCTTTCATGAACATCAACTCACAACCATGGTGCTTGTACACACATGCAGGCAAATTACTCATAAAGTAAAGGTGTGTGTGTGTGTGTGTGTGTGTGTGTGTGTGTGTGTGTGTGTCCAAATTTATTTCCACTGGCACTTAAAAGAGAAATAAGAAGAATGACCCCCACCCAATAAAAAGTGTTCTGTCCTAATCCCAGGAATATGTAATCATGGTTCCTTTTGTGGCAAAAGGAAATTTAAAGATGTGGTGAAAGGGTGGAGATAATGTGCTGGAATATCTGATATAGGCAAGCACAATCTAACCACAATAATCCTTGGACATGAAAAGTCTTACTCAGCCAAGCAGAGAGACGGGACAGTAAAAGAACTGCGAGAGTCGTGACATTTTGAGGATACAGGACCCATTGTTGGTTCTGAAACAGAAGGCAACATCAAGAGACCTCTAAAAGGCAAGGCTATTCTTTAGACAATTGCTAATGAGGAAATGGGAATCTTAATTCTATAAACAAAAAATAAAGGTACACACACACACACACACACACACACACACACACACACACACACACACACACCCTACCTGTTTGGGCAACCTCAATGAGCAAGCAAATAGAGCTTCCAGAGGAAATGCACCTCTAGCTTCATCTTGATTTTAACCCAGTAAGACTATGTGAGGCTTCTGACCCACAGAACTGTACAATAATAAATGTGTGTTCTTTCAAGCCACTAGGGAGGAATACTATATAACTCTGGGACTTTACTCACAGTATTTGCTGATAACATTCTCTATATTTTTCAGTGGTGTACATGATATTTTAGACAACTTTTAAGAGCTTTGCAAACATAAACTCAATTCTCAGAACAGCTTCTGGAGTACATATTATTTCCATTTCACAAATAAACACATTGAGGTAAACAAGTAACAATGGATTTACACCCAGGCTGTCTGATTCCAGAGGCCAAGCTTTTCTGTTTTTTAAATGGCAATATGAGGGGAGGAAAATACATTTCAGTCAAAAGGATCTAGACACAGGGGTTGGTAAGTTGACTGAGCAATTAAGAGGACTTGCCCCGTAATCATGAGGACAGGGGTTCTGACCCTGGCATGCACATAACAAGCCAGGTATCCCAACAAATGCCTAAAACCCAACCCTGAGGAGGGCAGACAGAAGGGTCATGGGATTTGCTGGCTTCCAAGCCTAGCCAAAGTGTGAACCTCAGGTTCAAAGAGAATCTGCAATAGGCCAAGAGGGACAGAAGGGACACGTGATGGCCTCTCTGCATCTCTATGTGCATGTACACACCTGCATACTGCTTCAAGCACCAAGCACTCATGTTATGCAAAACACCCATATACATAAAATAATTTTCAAGTGAAATAGAGATACAGAAGAATGTTAAGGATTTAAAATTTTATTTATCTGTGTCTTAGAGATTATCCTTCCAGCACCACCGAGTCTCACCTAAAAAAAAATGTTTGCATGTGCCTGGCACTTCCCTGAACATAAAAATAAACTGTATAATTGGAAAGATTAAAATTTGGTCCACAAATTCAAATACCCTGAATGCTCTAAGGAAAGAAAGGCTAGTAACTACTACTGAATGTCAGAAGCATAAGAATATACTAAACACTATGTCAGCTGCAAAACTTCATGACTAGCAAACATTAAGAGACTCATCACCCACAGCAAAGGAACTACACACACACACACACACAGCAGGTCATCAGTTAAGGTGTAAGGCCACATGCAGAACAGTTAAGAGTGTAACAATTAGAGAGAACAAGAGGACTACCATGGTTATGTCAGTGGTACCCGGAGTGAAATGCATCCTGCATATCTACAGCTATGACCCATTACTCAGATTCATAACTTGTTAGTAAACAGTGGGGTATCAATCCAGGTCCTGCCAGGAGTAAATACCACACTGGAACTGAGGAATGGGAGTTTTGTGCAGGGACAGTTCACAGATGTGATGGTGGGAATTGAGGAGGCCAACAAAGGGTGGAGGTGAGCCTGGACTGGCAACACTGGAAAGGAATCTTCACAGCAAAGTAAGGGAGAGTGCATGAACAGACCACCTGTGAACTGAGTACAAAGACAACGCTGTCCACAAACTCATGGTACTGAAGAAGACTAGGAACAAATAGTGCCCTCATTCTCTTCTACCATTCCAATCTGCCAGTATTTCACACTGACAAAACCTAAAGGAACTCTTGAGAATAAAGGAGCCGTTTGATATCAACCACATAAATCAGCCTCCTAAAGAACGCAGCAGAGAGGGAAACTGGGACAGATGGAAGAAATATGCAGCCAACATCGTATGCCCTTAGTGGCAGCTGACTTTAACTTCCACTTCCTACCAAGCTTTCTTACCTTCAGTTTGGAAACAGAATTCAACCATTAGCATTACACCTGGTGAACTTTTAATATCAAGTTTCAATACATTCTAAAATAAATCTTTAGAAGTATATATTTTTGACTACTCAGTAAGTCTCTATGTTGTATCTGTTTCTAAAGCAAATTACCTGTCAAGATATAATACATGAACTACCAGCTGTAATTCTCAGTTGGATTAAACTATAGATCAAATGCTTATGTCTCACAAATGCATGTCTTAGTCTATGTCCTCGTGTCATGAACGTAGGAGGTGGAGCACAGCCTCCACTAAGATCAGTGCCCAATTTGGAAATGAGCTCCTGTGCCCTCAAGCCATGTGACATCCTATCAAGAAGAAAGCCACACACATACACACCAGAAAGGAAGACTTGGGTCAAACAACAAATACATCACTGCCTTGATTTTAGAATTTCTAGAGTGGAGAAATCTGTGGAAAAACTAAACTGAAATACATTTATTTTTCATACATTTCTGTTGGTTATAAGCCACCTAGTTTATTATGATTACACCAACCCAAACAAACAAGGACAGGGCTCAGCTTGGTTGTTACCAGTAAGTGCAATAGACCTTTCCTTATAAATTTTGTTCAGTAACTCTGTGACTGAATTAAGACAGCTTATACCAGACAAATGAAAAGCCATCAGTCTACAGTAATACAGTTTGGTACCAGGAGATCTGGAGGTAGTTCCTTTCTTAAGAGTTCCAGTGTAGGAGCACCCACCAATAACCCCAGCACTCAGGGGGTAGAGGCAGGAAGAACAGGAAGCTCAAGGTTATCTCATGTATACACCAAGTCTAAGGCCAGCTTAGGATACATAAGACTCTTCAGTTAACTAATTAACTAATTGATTAATCAGCAAATATATAAATGGTAGTAACATGGAAGTACTTCTGTAGCTAACCATTGCAAAGCTTTTTCAAAGTTAAATAACAAAAAGTTAACTGGGCATGGGGGCACAAGCCTTTCACCCCAGCATTTGGGAGGCAGAGGTAGATGAATCTCTAAAAGTTCAAAGCCAGCCTGATCTTCAAAATTAATTCCAGGCCAACCAGGGTTACAGTAAAACCTTGTCTCAACAAAAACAAAAAATAACAAAAAAAATGAGAAAATTTATTTTAGCCAAATTTAGAAAAATGATAATAGACATTCCAACAAAACAAGATATTACTCATATTAATAATTACAACCCCCAAAATTACAATGACTTAACACCCAAAGCCTACTTCGTACTCATTATAAGCTAGTGGGAACAGAAGGGTGTGGTCATCCACTAAAACTCAGTGTCACTTGAACCAATCCAGATGCAAAAGAGAGCTCATAAGGGTGGACCACAGCTAGGAGCCACGATGTACAGATGTACAGCAGTAACTTTCTGAAAGAACATACACATCTCTGATGCACATGAACACATTTCCATCTCTCGTAACAAAAATCATTTTTGACAGAAAAGACATTAATGAATTCTTTCAGGCTAAAGACAGCTTTTGGGGAACAGAAATTAAGTGTGATAAAACAGGCTCTTCATCTATGCTCCTGGGAAACAAACTATTAGGAGAACTATAGTAGACTTCTCACATGATAACAAAGCAAGATGGATGTGAACATCGTTTCCATCTGCCAACCAAACACCAACTCAACAAATCCCATAGTGCACACTGTATCATCTCTTCCTAGTCTTACAAGCCCACAAGTCTAGTTACAGAATGCATGAAACTGCCATGCTATTTTTCCCTTCCCAATAAACATAAGCTTAGTTGGATAGAAAAACTGTCCAAGACTCCTTATGCCTTACCTAAAGGAGTATATATCCAGCTCTGTTTGAGAACCCACCAAATGGTGTTACATAAAAATACTAAATGTTTATGGTGTGTAAACTAGGTAAAATTACTAATCCAAAATACCTTGTAAAAGCATTTAGGTAGTACTATGTTACATGAAAATATAAATAATGCTTTCAATATTTATAAAATACATGTAAAAATATTCATAAAACTGCATAAAAGTTGATAACTTTTGGTCAATTTATTTATTATACTATGTACTACAGATAAAGTAAATGAACTATCGTATCACACCTGGCACTAACTTTAACTATCTCCCCTTTATGAAATGACTTTTTTTATTTATGTATGTGTCTGTTTGTATGCATTCTAGCTCACCACATAAGCACATGGTACAGGCCAGAAGACGGTGTAGATCCTCTGTAACTAAGTTAACAAACAGGTGTGAATTGTTGTGTGGGGGCTGAGAATCAAGTCTGACTTCTCTGAAGGGATGGCAAGTAATCCTAATCACTGAACCATCTCCCCAGCTCCTTAACTGGCCCCTTTGACAACTTCCTCCTATTTCTGAAACTGACCACCATGAAATCTAATAAGTTTCCTCTTCCTTTCATAATACACATTCTATGATTCTGCAATTAGTCAGTAATCTCGTAAGAAGAGAAACAAACTTCATAACTTCAACATTTCAGTTCCATAGCCAATTTCTATTATTTTTCTAAAATTCATTCATATCATCAAAATTTTCTCAGAAGTATGAATATATGCCTCACAGACATTTATTCTAGTTAAACATAACATATAAAACAAAGAGTGTGTCATAGATTTAAATGCCCAATAATTGAAACAAACCCAGAGGGTGAGAAATTCCTGAGACTGCCTTATCAATAGGAATATGGAATGTTTCATAAAGGAAAGACCAGGAGATTTGAAAGAGATCACATGGCAGCCAGGCTTGGTGGTGCACACATTTAATCCCAGCACTCGGGAGGCAGAGGCAGGTGGATCTCAGATTTTGAAGCCAGCCTGGTCTAGCAAGTTCCAGGACAGCCAGGGCTACACATGGAAATCCAAATCCAGTTGAGAGAGAGAGAGAGAGAGAGAGGGGGAGGGAGGGAGGGAGGGAGGGAGGGAGGGAGGGAGGGAGAAAGAGAAAAGAGAGGAACGGAGGGAGAAAGAGAGGGAGGGTGGGAAGTAGGGAGAGAGGGAGGGAAGGAGGGAGGGAGGGAGGGAGGGAGGACAGATGATCTCCAGCAGAGTTTTTCAAGCTAAGATACAAAAGGGCTCTTTCCTGTTAAGAATGGCTTCACAGCCCTAACTGACATCATCTCTCCTCTGTCCTTTGTCTCCTCTTATTCCTCACTCTCGGTCAGTTTGACTACTTCTCTATTCTCTACCCCACCAAGCATCCTCTACACATCCCAGAATTACTTCTCTAACTCATATCCATCCCCTAAGAGTTAGAGAAATGGAGGCTCCATCAGTCAGGAGAACAACAGTCCTGGGCATGGAGAAGTTTAGAGAACTACCTACCCATCAGTGAGATGAGAGGTTTATATGGCAGTCAGTGCTCAAGCCAGGTGTCTTAAGAGGCTTACCTGACTCTCACACACAGCTGTCAAATCCTGGAAAATTTGGATTCTAACCTTTTCAAAACTTTACCTCTACTGTCTAATTTTATATTTTCATCATTTATCACCTGAATTGCTGAAAGAGTCTGCTAACCGGTGCCCTTGCCTCTAGTTTTACACCTTCTCATTAAGAATCACTGTAAGAGTGTTTTCCAACAAACGTTTAATTATACTGTGCCACTGGTTAAAACTCATTGCTACCGCAGTGATGATGAAACTCCAATCCTAAGCCTACCTGACAGGGTCTTTTAAGATCTGGCTCTGACCTCTCTCCAGCCTCCTCTCATAACTCATTTCCACTTACAGCATGAACTCTGCTGAACCATCCTTAACCATACCCTGTATTCTATGCATCTTTTACAACTGAAGAATTGTTTGGGTTGGAGGACTTGAGAGGGTTTTGCTTGGAACAGCTCCACTTGCCTAGATAACATCGACTCACCCTTTGGGACACAAAAGAAGTTGTCTACCTAGGACTGGTTCAGAAGCTTCATCATCTGCCTGTGCCCATGAGGCACTGTACACAGTGGTTGCCCGGCACTTACTATGCAATGCTGAAGTTGTAAGTCATCAATTTTCTTACAGTGAATCCCCTACAGGTTAAAAGTATCTACACCCAGAGATCTCTGCATTTCATTAGTCAACAGAGAACAGTCAAGCCTAGGGGTAAAACTTCAAGATATTTTAAAAGGACGACTGGTACTTTGAAACAATGCCCAAGAAACAAGAAACTACTTATAAGATTGATCTGAATGTTTTTTTACTGTGGTTATTATGTACTGGAAACACCTTTTCTATAGTTCTCATGATAGTTTATATTATTTTGTCTTCATATGGTATAGTTAGTCTTAGACTCTTTGCCTGTGAAAGGCATAAACTATTTCTATCCAATGCAAGTGTGGTGGTTCACACCTGTTATGAGAGTACTCCCAGCACTCATGAGACTGAGGCAAAAAGAAGTCATGAGTTCGAGGCCAGTCTGGGTTATATATCAAGACTAGTTCAGCAAATAGAAGCTCTTGTATGAAGAGCTGATGATAGAAGTTTGTTCCTCAAAACTCAGAAGGTGGCAGAAAATAACTCACAAAGGTTGTTCTCGGACTTCCACATGTGTGCTGACACACGTGTACTTGCAGCTACACATACATGCACAGACAATAAGTGAATTATTTAAGATTTTAAAAACTAGTGTTTGCCTAGCACACACAATGCCCTAAGTAAATTTTCTGGAAAAAAAAAAAAAGAAAAAAGGCATTCTGTACATCCTTTATCATTCAGCTTTGCTACACACAATGGACTTAGTGACATCATTTTGTTTATGATCTAACACATAAAGCTTGCCTGAAGATCAGAGTGCAAAGCCAGCCACACTAGTCAGCCATACAGGGCAGGCAGTGATGGCACACCTTGAATCCCAGAGGCAAATGGATCTCTGTTAGTTCAAGGTCACCCTGGGATACATGAAATTGACTCACTCTAAAGGAGAAACAGAGCTCAAACCTGATCCTAAGCCAGGCATTGGTGGAACACACCTTTGATCCCAGGGAGGCAGAGGCAGGCAGATCTCTATGAGTTCGAGGCCAGCCTGGTCTACAAAGCTAGTTCCAGGACAGGCTCCAAAACAACACAGAGAAATCCTGTCTCAACTGAAAAAAATTAAAAAAAAAAAAAAAAAAAAAAAATTGATCCTAGCACTTAGAGCAACACACTTTTAATCCCAGCAATAAGGATGTGAACACAGAGATATGGCTGGCCAGAGAGAGGAATATAAGGTGGGAGGAGACAGGAGGCAGCAGTCTGAGCAGCAGTTAGTCTGAACCAGTCTCAAGATGCAGTCAGAGGAGGCAGTCTGAGGACAGGACCGCCCCTTTGGTCTAAGCATCGGGAGAGGTAAGAACTCTAGTGGCTAACTGCTCTTCTCTGACCCTTCAGCCTTTACCCCTGATAGCCTACTCATGCTATAATTAATGACAAAAAAGTCATTTTGAAAGCAATATATTCCTTAATTTCTAAGTTCCTTACATTTTAAAATGATATACAACTACAATCTTCTATTTTCTGGTGAAAATGGACAAGCTAAGTTTAAAAAAAAAAAACTACAATTGTACAAATAAATAGTCATAAAATATACAAGCTGCATTATATATGTCAGCTTCCAAGTAAATTAGGCATAAATTTTAAAACTAAATTTTACTTTAGAAATAAGTGCACTATTACAAAGCAAACCCTTTTCTTTTAAATATTTGATTTACCAAGTATTCTCTAGACAAAAAAAATTTAGTCTATGAAAGTTTATAATCTAGGAGAGTAGACAGACCATAAATTGGGAAACATAGAAGATGCTATAATCCAGAATAAAGAAGAAACCTTGTCAGAGAAGGGGTCTCGAAACATGCATCTTTGGAGGGAAGGTCAGAAGGATAGGGAAGACTCAGCCAATTCAAGTTCTAAGGAGGCTTCAGAATTAGCCTAATCTGACAAGACTCTTGTTTGTAACAGGAATAACACAAATAAGCACATATTTGGTTCAATGATAAAATGAAAGTTCAATGATAAAATGAAAGGATAATGACAAAGTGGTTCCACAAATTAGTCACATATATCCATCCTTTTGGCAAGCAGTATTTGGTTGCCATACTATTTTTACTATTATTCCTGAGTTCTCAGACTTCCTAAAAGATTAATGTTGCTGAGGAAACTGATTCCAAGTCCTCAGTCTCTCTCTTACGTCCTATACTTACAAGTTAAAACGTCCCTCAAAGCCTGGCACTGGTGGTGCACACCTTTAATGTAGTGAGATAATCACCTTGTCCGCACCAGTGGCATAGACCACGCCCGTGGGATGTGGAGGCAGGGCCTGGGGGAACTAAGGCTGAGGAGGGGGCTTGGAGAGCTCTCTTGCTTGCAGCACCAGGACAGAACTTCTGGAGGCATCCTTGGGACCAGGAACCTGCTGGTGTTCACCTGTCTATGTTGTGAGTTAATTTCTCCCTGAATAAACATCTATTAGGCCTATTTGTTTCTCCTGATCCTTATTAAACATCCCAGCACTCAGGAGGCAGGGGCAGGTGGCTCTCTGAGATGGAGACAGCCAGGTCTACAGAGTGAGTTCTGGGACAGTCACACAAAGAAACCCTGTCTCTAAAAAACAAAAAAATTGTCCCTCCAAACATTTTGGCTTCCTACTAAAAAATGAAACAAATCTCTCAATTTTTAGAAAATGGAAAGATTTCACTTAAATATGTTATTAAAACATTTTACCCCTTAAGAAGTGTTGCCTATAATTAGTAGACAAGAATGGTTACTTATTGCACACCTACATACTCTTGAAACTGTAAGTCTATAATCATCAATCCTAGCACACAACCAGGAGAGATTCGAAAGCTCAGAAATTTAGTCACGATTAGTAAGCAATAGCTTACTAATCAGCAAAGATTCCACAAACAACCAAGTTGGTGGTCCATCACTACCTCTGTATTCACAAATTTTTATGGTCCCTTTATTAAAAGGTAACATCCACTGAAAAGTAGTAGTAATTGTTCTCTTACTTTAAAACACAGTATATTAAAATTTCATTAGCAACTTCCTTATAAAAATGCCAGGCTACATTTGAATCATTAAAAACTAAAGGTTTTCATTTTTGCCAAAGGCAATGGATAGTCACATGGTGCAATAATTCCTCTTTACTTAAAAGTCTTTATGATTTGCTATCATTTAGCTGGTATGCTATGCAGAAAGATATATAGAAAGACAAACAGGCAGATAGGCAGACAGACAAATATTGGAATAAAGAAGGCCATTCTACACTGATCACAAATTCAGAAGTCGTCAATCTAAACATATTTTTAAAATCCTGACCAGTAAAAAGGGATGAATGATGAATAAGGTGCTAACCCAACAAATATATAAAGAGCTTCAACAACACACTAAGAATTACCAACACTAAAGGAAATATAAATGATCCTAAATAAATGGAAGAGGCTCTCACTCTCATTGGTAATAAGAAAACTGCAAGTTAAATCTACAATGACATATTTATTACTGAAATTCTGACCAAGCTTACCACACACTGATTTGGCAAGGAAGTAGAAAAAATCTCCTCAGTGTGTATGAAATTTACATACTTCCCCTATGAAAATAAATTTGGAGGTATTATAAAGTTTACTGACTCTTTAAAAGAACAGTTTTTATTTCTAAGAATTTATGCCAGAGATACAGTCCTATACATTAAAAACAATGTATCAAAGTACTGCGTCTAGTGGCAAAGCAGAAACAACTTAAAAAGTATGGCATGAGTTAAGGAAATTACAAATCATTCAGCAAACAGGATAGATACTGGCACTGAACCAAATGTGAAAATAATTTCCTAAAAAGCAAAATGCAGGACATACCTGTACTTGTATGTTTGCATGCAAACATGTATATATACGGGATGGTGGCATAGGCCTTTAATCCCAGCACTTTGGAGGCAGAGGCAGGAGGATCTCTGTGAGTTCAAGACCATCCTGGTAGTAAGTTTCAGGACAGCCAGGACTACACAGGGAAACCCTGTCTCAAAAAACAAACAAAAAAATGTGTATGTATGTATATGTATATATATAGATATAGATATGTGTGTATGTGTGTAAGCACACATATAAATATATGAACTTATATACACATATATCTCTTGTGCCTATATCTTATTGTGCATAGAATAAATATGCTCATAACAATAATTGCACATGGGTAAATAAATAGGTAAATAAGATATTTTATGGCCAAAGTATATATTATGTAAATAAATTAACTTTAAAAACTACTTATAAAACAGTATCATTAAAAAATTTAAGCTGGGTGTGATGGTTCACATGCCAATGATACCAACCCTTGAGAGGCAGAGGCAGGCAGATCTGTATGAGTTTGAGGCCACCCTGGTCTACTTAGTGAGTTCCAGGACAACTAGGGCTATATAGAGAGACTCTGTCCCAGCACTTGGGTAGCGGAGGCAGGTGGATCTCTGAGTTTGTGGCCAGCCTGGTCTATAGAGCGAGTTCCAAACAAGCCAGGGCTACAAAGTGACATCCTGTCTCAAACATAAATAAACTAAATAAATAAAACATTAGAACTACTCATACATACATATATATATATAATATGTACTTGTTAATATATCTATCATGAATTTGCTTTATTTTCTTTATTTGTGGAGTAAGTTGTCCTTTTAACATTAATAGAAAAATCAATGCTAAAAATGAAGACATAATCTAATATACTTCTCCTAAAAAAAACATAAATAGCTAGGTGTGATAACATAAATGCCTATAATCCTAGCACTTGGGATTGGGAAGGCAGAGGCAGAAGGATTGTGAGTTTAAGGCCAACCTGGGTTACACAGAAAGACACTATTCAATGGGTGAAAAAAGAAGGGAGGAGGAGGTCAAAAAAGGGGGAAAAGGAGGGAGAAAGGGAAGAAAGGAGAAAATCATTTCTGTGTTCAAATCACTTTGTATAAAAGACTATGCTAGGGACATAACAAACATCAAGACAATTACTGAATACTTTTCTATTTGAATATCAAGTGGCTCTGCCTTCTTGATAGTTTTTTTTTCCCAAATAAATAAATAAAATCACAAAAAAATAAAAACAAAGACAACAGAAATACAACATTCACTAAACAGTTTTTCTTTCAAAAAGCAATTCCTCATTTTCCCCAGAATGAATGCCCCATCTGCACTTTAATTCAGCTCAACATTACTTACTAGGTACCCATCTCTGTTAAGGATGCTATAAAACAAAACAACAAAATAGTGACTCCCCAAGACTTAAAACTGAAACTGCTGAAGAAATTCAGGTAATGGCTTTTGTTTAGTTTTGTATTAGTAATTAATCAGTGGGATGTAAAATCGCTTGGGAAATGACAGTAGCTCACTCACATGTAACTCAGCACAATTTGATAGACAAAAGGCTTCTGATGTATGTGTACGTATAGCTGGGCCTTGAAGAACTAATAATGAAGTATGACTCTCATTTTTAATTGTTCAGGCTCCTAAAAAGGGAATTACTGTAGTGGCCTCAACCTGTTTTGATGGCTCACCTTATTGAAAACACCTCAGGCATGAACTTTTAATGTATGCATTTATTATTAGCTAATCTATACTAAGAACTAATGAGGCTTTGTCTTTGTGTTTGTTTGTTTGTAAACAAAGATAGGACCATAAGTTTTAAAATGTTCTTCTTGTATTCCAGCACATAGTCTAGTAATACCCTTGGGTATAAGCATCTTATTTTGCATAATGCTTAGTATAAATACTGAAACTCAAAGATCACACAGAGTATTTTTATCTAGTTTTCAACATCACATTTATTAACATAATTGTTTTAAAGTATCAGATATATATTTGAATTTTGGTTTACTTCTCTGTGCCTATGACCTTCTCTCAGAAAAGATGCTGGCATGCAATTAAATGATAGCACTACCAAGACATAAAAGACTGTTTATCCATGAGCTGATAAATGGCCCTAAAATTTCAAGGGAAAGAGTAGTCACAACTATGGGCATTATTTTTCCCTACATAGCACATTTGTTACTTAGCACCCAAGGCCAGGAACATATTATTTAATAAGTGGTCCAATTTTTCTAAATGATTTGCCTCTCACTATAGTAATTCTTTTATAAAATGTATTCTCAGTTTCCTTGTCTAATCTCATTTCAAAAGTATTTTTTAAAACATTTAA
Source organism: Phodopus roborovskii (assembly GCF_943737965.1). Taxonomy (NCBI): domain Eukaryota; kingdom Metazoa; phylum Chordata; class Mammalia; order Rodentia; family Cricetidae; genus Phodopus; species Phodopus roborovskii. Next base: position 20,154,404 of record NW_026126567.1, on the reverse strand, counting down.
AACTATTACATAAGTACTTAAATATGAATCTATATTTTTCACTGATGTGATTTCACATATTATATGGATATGCTTAGGGAATGTGCCTACCTAAATAATGTGAAATAAATGGACAAAAATATGTGTTTACAAAGTATGTAGGTTTACTTGGAGGTGTGCACACATACAGTTGACCTGAAAACCTATTAATAACACCTATCCAATAAAATACTCTGTTTGTTGAACAATTTTTAATTCAGCAATCAAACATCCTATCAAAGTCCATATATTGAAACAGTAAATATAGAACTATGTAAGATTTACTAGGCAATAAACACTGATTTAATTTACTATAAATAAAAACCCATTTCCATTTAAATATGTGGGTCAAAGAAATAAAGCCGTACTTTATTTCAGCATCATTTTGGCAATAGTAATTTTTAACAACTATATTAAGAAATATATATCCACATATCTGAATATAAAATTATCATGATCAAAAGTTTAGCACTATTAGCATATACATTAGAGCTAAGTTACCAGTATGTTCAAAACACTATCTAAAACTATGTTCATTATTTCATAGTTTAAGCTGACTAATTCCCTAGTAAGTATTCAAACCTAAACACTAGTTTTGAAGAAGCAATTCTTGATTTAACTTCAGTGGACATGTCAGGAATACATTTGCTCTTATTTCTTCATTATTTTGTGAGAAATTGCATGTTTTCCTAACATACATGCCTACTTGATACAAGTTTGTTACCATAGGCTATGTAAAGTATTTCTCAATTAAATATGAAAAAATGTACACGTAGACAAAGTGTGTTTTCATATGTGGAAGGGAACTGAATTCAACAACCTGTTTTCGAACTAGGTGGCTGGAGGCCAGTATGCTATTTCTTCCCACAGAGGAAGTCTACACTTTTAATGGTTGTGTTCCTATGGAGATGATGGGAAGGTGTATTTGGTGACTTGCAGAACTCTTGCTCTTAAGGCACATGCTGGTTTAACTTCTATAGTGAATAACTGTCTCGAGCAAAAGCTGGCTTGGATGAACATTCAAAGGTTCCACGCCTGGGCAATGACTTCCCCAGAGTAACTGAGATATCCAAAAAGCATCAAACATTTACGAGCAAACCTGTGGAAACCAATCTCGGCCAGGCTGGCCGCCCTGGCAGTGACAGCGGCGGGCGGCTCGGTGTGGACAGTTCCGTGGTGCTGAAGCCGCACCGCCCGCCTCTAAGCCGCTGTCTGGCGGCCGCCTTCACGCCTCCCACCCTGGCTCTCGCTCGGCACCACCCGGGCGGGCCGGGCTGCGAGCAAACATAGTACAACTTCCCCAGCCAGCCGGGGAGCGACCCGGGCTGCGGCGGCGGCGGCGGGAAGCCGAGCCTCCCCGGGATCGCCCAGATTCACGAGTTGCAAACGGGGAGCGGGGTGCTCGCACCCGCCGGGGGAGGGGGAGGAGGAGAGGCCGGAAGATGGCGACGGCCGCACACCCACCCGAGACGCCACCGACCGCGCTTAGGCCCCTCGCCCGCGCCGCCGCCTCCCCGCCCGCCGCCGGCTGCTGGGCAGCCCATTGGTCCCCGGGGAGCTGGGGACGGACACAGCCGGGCCCGGCGGGCGCGGGACGAGGGTCCGTGGCGGCGGCGGCGACGCTCGCACCCGGGCCTGGGCGCCTGCACCGGGTCCGGCCCGGGAGCACCTGTGCACGGCCATATTGGATCCGGTGCCCCCGTCACCGGCTCGCCACGGGTCTGCTCGGCGCGGGGGCGGCGGGGAAGGGACGGGGACGCGAGGAGCTGGGTTCGGCCTGAGCCGCGGAGCCCGAGCGGCCGGGAAGGGCGCCGGGGGCGGGGGAGAAGGACGCCTCCCCGGGCTCGGCGCCGTCGCCGCGGCCGGCCTCGGAGCCCTCCCTCCCTCCCTCCCTCCCTCTCTCCCTCCCTCCGCGACACACACCCCCGCGCAGCGCGGGGCTCTGACAACTGGGAAAGCCACCCCGGCGGCCGCGGGCCGCAGCCCTCGCGGGCCCCGGCGACACCGGGCGCCGGCGGCGGGGACGGAGAGGCGGCGATGCCGGGCGATGCCGGGCGATGCCGGGCGAGCGGCCCGGGGGGCGGAGGGCAGGGAGACGGGCGGGCGGGCGGGCGGGAAGATGGAGCCCACGGTCCTTACTTGAGCACGGACTGCTCCTTCTCCTCTTCTTTCTTCTGGCGATCCATGACGGCCAGGATGATCTTCCTCTCCTCCTCCGTGAGGTGGCTGAGGTCCGGCATCTCGGGCTGCGGAGGAGGAGGAGGCTGAGAGGCCGCCGGCGGGGTGGGAGCCGGGCGGCCCCGGGGCCCGACCGGAGCCGACATGTTTGGTGGAGCCGAACCACCCTAGGGGAGCGGGGAGGCAACTCCACGGGCAGCGGCGGCTCCGGCGCGGGCGGCTGGGGCAGCCTCGGGCGCCGGGACAAATACATACAAATCAATGGCCTTCAGTCCCAGGCGACAGCCCCCCTCCCCCAAGGAAGGAAGCAGGGGGAGGGGAGGGCCGCGGGGGGGGGGTGGAGGGCTGAGGAGTGCGCCCGCCCGCCCGCCCGCCCGCCCGCCCGCCCCGGGAAATGTTTCTTCTGCTTCTTATTTCTTCTTCTTCCCGGAGGGGGCGAAGGGAGGGAGGGCTGGCAAGTGAGCGGCTGCTTCTCGGGAGCGCGGAGCTGGAGGCCCCGCCGCCGAGTGTGCGCCGAGCGGCGGGGCGGGGGAGGGCGCAGGAGTAAGGTGGCGGGGACAGCTGAGGGTGGGGTGACTGGGGGAGCGGGCGGGCGGCGCGCGCGGCCGAGCCGAGCGGGAAGCGCCGCCCGACCCCGGGGAGTCCCGGGAAGTCGCCCCGGTGCCGGCGGCGTGAGGCGTGAGGCGGCGGCCCCTCCTCCCCGGGGCGCGGAGGGGACTGAGGGAGGAAGTGGCGCGGCTGTCCCGCCGCCCGGAGCGTCACCCACCGGGACGCGCGAGGCGCCGCGGGCTGCGGCACCGGGACCCCCGGGCGGGCGGGTGCGGGTGGGGGCGGGGAGCCCCTGAGGTGGCCGGCGCGGAGGGGGACCGTGCGCGCCCGCGGGGTCCCGGGGTTGGGAGCACAGGGGCAGGGGGCGTCTCGGAGCGGTCGGGGACCCGGAAGCGGGAAGAGCCCGAGGGGAGTCTGAGACGACGCGCAGCGCGGCTGGTGTCTCGGGCCGGGCGGCACCAGGGCGGGAGTGCGGAAGTTCTGGAAAACTGGGCTGCCCGAACCGAGAGGCGCTGAGGGGAGGATGCTGGAGGTAGAGGTGACAGTCAGTCAGGGATTGCCTGAGGCTTGTGATGAGGAGGCGACTGGAAGGTGTGCGAGATGTGGGGGAGGGCAGATCTGCTCCCCAGAGGGTGAGCTTGCACAAGGGTGAGCTTCGACCAAGGGTGAGCTGTCTGGCCCTTCGCTGCCCTTCGCTCGCTCTAGTCTCGGGAAGCAGAGGAGAGCCTTAGCCCGGTTTTTGAAGCTTAGAGATGGCTCTGTGCAAACAGAACAGAAGAAAACCCGGCTCCAGTAGGAGGGAGGTGGCCGCCACCGGGCGCTGGCTCAGGGGAGCTGTCCCTGGGGGCGAGGCGAGCCAGATGGGGGTCACCCGACCACCCCACCTTCCTCTTCTGGGCGCTCTAGACAAGTGCTTGGGATAGCAAGGTTAGGGTGTGTGTGTGTGTGTGTGTGTGTGTGTGTGTGTGTGTGTGTGTACATTCTACCATGCCTTCCACGCTCGCACGGCTTAGTGCCAGGCCAGATCATGGGCTGGTGAGTAAAGCCTTTGGGGTTTGTATTATTTATGTGTAGTAAGCTCTCCCCCTCCCTTTGTTCCCCAGATGCCATCTGACTAGTCTCAGTTTAAGAGACCCAGGAGCAGACAAGGTAGCACTAGATGTCTCCTGAGATGTCTCTATTGTTTTTCTCCGTGCTTTGTAGCTGGAAAGAAGAAATGGAAAAGTTTCATATTGTCATCGTCATTGCTGCCGATTACTGCTATCACCCACTCGTTTTCAACCAGATCCATAAACCAAAGTAGCTGTCCCTGCTTTGGAGCTGGGCAAACCAGATGAGATGCGTATCACAGTTGATTTATATGTTAACCCAAGCTCATCATAAAGGAAACGGAACACCAACATCGGGAGATTTATAAATACGGTAGAATTGGAACCAGAATGTAGATGAACTTAGTGCAATGTAAAACTATCATGGTTTCCAACCTTACCACATGAAAATTACATGAATCACTTTTAAACATAACAGCCCAATCCTGGAGCAAATGAGTCCCTTTCTAGAACTGAATCCTTAGTCGTGGGCAAGTTTTGAAAGTACCCCAACCGACTAATATCTAACAAAGGTTGAAAGCTATACATTCTAAGATAATGGGGAAGAAAGAAAACAAGAGAACAAGCAAAAGGAAACACTTGTGAATAAAATCTAATCGCTTACCTACAATTCAAATGTTAAATGTCATTATAGATAGACTCCTGCTCTCAGGCAATGACTGTCCCCAGTGTGAGCTTTAACCTAGGAAACACCAGCCACCAACCCACCATAAACTGTCCTTTAATCATGATGCTAGCACTATAAATAATAATGTGCCACCTTATTTTTGCTTCCATTTTCAAAAATTACATCCTCCGAATCCTAGCCAACGTCGTCACAACAGGATCAGAAACCAGAATATGCACACACTGCTGAGTCCGAAGATTCTGAGGTTAAAATAGCTTAGTTATTTCAAATTCATAAAATGTGAAGAACTGGAAAGCACTTCTTCAGACTAGAAAAAAGTAGTTCATTTACAGCAGAGGGTCACCTTCTGGGACCTACATTACTTTCTGCCAGTCATATAGCATTCTGAGGTCTGTGTGTCCCTGGCACCCCCATGCACATGCACAAACACACAGCCACAATCCCCTAGATGAGGCAATACCAGCACTTGACACATAGTGGACATGAACCTGAATCTCCACCACAGCTGACATCTTCCTGAGTGGGCTGCCTCAGATTTTCTATTGGGGCGTTGTGTTGTTGCTGCTGTGTTTTTTGTTTTGTTTCAGTCTTTTACTTCCTACAACTGATTTTTTTCTTAGAACTACATAAAATCATCTGTCATTAGCCATGTACCTTTATATAGTAAAAAATTGAAAATTGTCACTATTTTTGTATCACACAGTGTGTGTGTGTGTGTGTGTGTGCATATATATCATCTAGAACTTTAAAATGGGCTGTAGCCTAGGTGATCTACTTTAAAAATATTCACCCAATTTAAGATAGGATTGCTATGCTCATAATGAAATAAAGTATCCCTACAAGGCTTTGCTTTTCTAAAATATGGATCTTAGAAATATTTGTTTTGTTCAGGTTTTGTATTACTTGAAGTGTTAGTCATCTCTTACTGTCATGTATGGAATTTTATTTTACTTGGACATGTCCTTTAGTAGGTGAATAGATTCGTAATAGACTCAAAATACAATGTTTTTCCTTAACTTGAGAAGTAACTGTCCTTTATTACTGAATTTGGGTTCTTGTAGGCTTATGATCCCTTCAAACTTTCCTTTTACATAATTATAAGGACTATTTATAATCTACTGGGTGATAGGAGATATTCCTGAAGTATAAAACTATGAAATAATAACATTCTTACAATGTATCACGGCCTTTGTATTGTGCTACAAAATCTGGATACTTCACAGGACTTGGAGTCATTTCTACACTGCTGCTTCCTCCAGATAAATGATTGTCACTCTACAGTTTGTCCTGACAGGTACAGCTGCCTCTGTCCTTGCAATCTGCAGAGAGAACAAGCACCCTGGGCTGTGTGTGTGTGTGTGTGTGTGTGTGTGTGTGTGTGTGTGTGTGTGTAGCTTGGTAGTGGGGCACTTGGCCAGTGTTCTGGTTGAGCTTTATCAACTTGACACAAACCAGAGTCCCCTTTGGAGAAGAGATGCTCCCCTCTCATTAGACTATAGAGGGGGGCATTGATTCAGGACTGAGGACCCAGCACATGATGGGCAATGCTGCCCCCGAGGGAGACCTGTGGTTCACAAGAAAGCAAGCAGGGGAAACCAGTAAGCAGCAGTCCTCCATAGTAACTTCCATAACTTCCTCAGTTCCTGCCTCCATGGTGCCATCATTTCCTGCCTTAGCCTCCCCTGATGACTGTAACCTGTAACTCATAAAGCAAATAAACCTTTTTTTTTTTTCCTGAAAGTTGCTTTTGGTCAGTTATTGTTATCACAGTAACAGAGACACAACTAAAACAGAATTGGTACCAGAAGTGGGTTTGTGGTGTTGAAGGCACATAAGCTTATCCTCCCCAGTTGGTGGAGGCTTAGGATGTGCAACCTTGCTGGAGGAAGTGTGTCACTGGGGGCAGCTTTGGGACTATAGTCTCACCCTGCTTTCAGTCTGTGTGCTCCACTGGCCTGACCCCACCCCTGCTTTGTGTATTCTATAAAAACTGTAATCTCAGCTTCTGGCTCCTGACACCATGCCTGCTGCTCCCCACTGTATTTCCCCATTATTACTGACTTCTCCCCACCCCCAACATAAGCCCACATAAAGTGTTCCTTAAGTTGCCTTGGTTATGGTGTTTTATTACAGCATCAATCTCCAGTACTACATGGGCAGAAAACAAGCATCCAACACCACTCAGCACCACACAGGTCAAAACACCCTAGATCAAGTGCTACTTGAACCCTAACCTCATCTGCCAGTTACTAGTGCCATACTTCCCTTGAACTATCCCTGCCATTCACTGTGATACTTGGCTAACTCCCTTTTCACATTTTTGTTCATTAATATTCCATCCTCTTTCAGCCCCCATCACTCCAACCTCCTTTTCCTTTTCCACTGCCCTTTTTCTCCCTCTAATGACTGTATTCTCACCATAAATTGAAGTATTTTTTATTACAGTTTGTTGTTTATCATTGATTGTGTACTTCCACCTACTAAACTTTAAGCACATGGACAGCAGGAGTTTTATTGATGTAGCCCAAGCACCTAGAATAATACGTGGCTCATAGTGGATGCCTCAGCAAGTATTTGGTTTGTTGCTTTCTGACATGAAGATTTATCATTATTATTGTCTTAAATTGGACAGGACAATGGGAAAAGGCTTTCTGAGATGAAGGGGAAATGGATGCAAAGGAACTATTAACCTTTGACTCAGGTCCTGGCAACATCTCTACCCTTAGCTACTGCCTACAGACACATCCTCTGTCCAGCAGTGACAGTCACCTTGCCCTCTAACATTTGCAACCTCCAAGTGGTTTCCCCTCAGTTTAGCTTACCTTTTCAGTCTTGTTCTTAGCCTTTTCCTCCTCCTCTTCTTCCTCCTCCTCCTCCTATTTGCCCCTGCTCATAATAGCATGTGTCACAATGTGTCTTAACCATTTCCTTGTTTATATCCTCATCTGAACCATGAACTCTTTTAACAAGGCCTATAAAAGTGCCTGTTTCACCAGAGCAGCTCAGTAAATGTATGCTGAACAAATACGTGAATAGCTACAAAATATGAGAAAATTGCTTATTGGAGTATGAGGAGCACAAAGTTTTAGCAAGATGTAGTATAGAGATAAGTGATGGTAAGATTATGTGCTAGCTTATATTCCTTGCTAAAGAATTTGTACTTGTAAGCTGGGCGTTGGTGGTGAACGACTTTAATCCCAGCACTCAGGAGGCAGAGGCAGTCCGATCTCTGTAAGTTTGAGGCCAGCGTTACAGAGCATTACAGAGAAGCCCTGTCTTGAAAGAAAAACAAAAAAAAAAATAGAATTTGTACTTGTAATAATATGTAGTAGGAGTTTTTAGGCAGAAAACTGACATAAGTTATGATTTTCAGAAGCATATCCTGCATTCATTTCTTTATTCATACCTAAAACACTTGCCAATAGAATTACTCAAATGACAGAGATGCATTCTGATTTACACTCAGAGACACAAATAAATAGCAGATTTTTTTTTAACTTCTTGGTTTCAGAATTTATTTGTGCAGCTCTTTTCCTCAGTAGATTATAACAGTATGATAATGAGGCCAAGGTCACGGTTTAAATCCCTGTGTGAGTCAGATAATGCAGCAGCCACAGCTGACTATTCATCTTTGCCAGTTGTCAAATGACAACAAACACTATTTTTGACCAGAAATTGAGTGGGAGAATATGACCACTTCATCCAAAGCTAATCAGCATTATTAGAAAATCAACACAAAGTTCCTGGCTGTTATAAGACCATAGTGCCTTTCTGAAGTAAAATAACAGTACATTAGTGTGGTGAACAGAGTCTCAGGGAGCTACACAGAAGAGGAAGGGGAAAGACTAAAAGCCAGAGAGAATGGATGATGCTAAGGAAACAATATCCTCCAGTTACGGGACTAATGCACATATATTCCACAGAGACTGCGACAGCATGCACAGGGCCTGCACAGGTCCCAACGCTGAGAAGGGAAAATGTACATTAGTTCCCATCCCAACTCAAGAAGTTATCTGCGATTGGTACCCAGTTGCAAGTGAAATACTAATCTTTTTCAATGGAGTCTCATTGGGCATATTAACCACATTTTAGCCTAGACACCATGCCAAGTAGTAGATGATAAACACAAAACAAATTCAATGATATTTTGTTAGACTAATTTTTTTAATCTCACATTGTTTTGCTTAGGTAGTTTTTGTCTTGTTGATCTTTTGTTTGCATATTGTGGTTTCCAGTTTTGTGTTTGTGTGTGTGTGTACCTGTGTATTTCTTGTTTTGTTTTGTTTTTTTAAAGCAAAAGAAAAAAGGGCATAGAGTTAGATAGGTAGGGAGATGTGGGAGATATGGGAGGAACTGGAAGATGAAAAATTTGTGATCAGAATATACTGTATAAGAAATTTTTTTTCAATTAAAACAACCTCCCTTGCTATAAAACACTGACAACTCAACTGTGCATGGTGGCAGACATCTTTAATCCCAGCACTTGGGAAGCAGACGCAGGCAAATCCCTGTGAGTTTGAGGTCAGCCTGATCTATGTAGTGAGTTCCACAACAGCCATGACTATATCGAGACCCTGCCTTAAGAAACCAAACAACAGCAGGAAAAAAAAAAAAAAAAAAAAAAAAAAGACAACTCACTTGTGCCCATAGATAATGAAAAGCAGTATGAACGCCTAACAGCATCTGTCTACAACAACATTTTACAATGTGCTCTGAACCCTAAAAGGTGTCTGGAGGGATCCAATCATTGTCCCAAACACGGCTGCCCAGCACAAACCACCCTCCCATTGAGGGCAGCTATTCACACTGACAGGGATGCAACCTGGAAGAGAAGTACTACCCTCCTGAGAAGCAGCCTGTCCCTTCGGGACCATATCTGCTTAATTGTGATCCACCAACACTGCTTAGTTATGTGTACTCCTCTCCCCACCCCCTGCCCCAGCGCCCTCTACTCTCCACTATTTAAACCTGAAGCTCGTGCCTATCCTCCAAAAATGAACTTGGAGTCACTGAAAGGTCAACCCTGTTCTCAGCACATGTAAGTCTTCCCATCCTTTTCAACTCGTACCATACACTCTTTAACTGGTGTTTGGGAAGGGTGATCACACCTAGCCCACTGAGGATGCCAAAGGATGGACTTTGTCCTAAAACTCCAGTTCTGTTATGGATTCCTTGATGGAAACCCAATACTACTCATGAATTTGCTGTGACAAATGGAAAACAGTCAAACTTGAGTTCAAACACCTACCAGTAGAGAGGGAACTGAGATGAAAGAGGAGCACACAACACCACGGGGATGGAATCTCTGGGGCACTAGAGCACATCCCACAAGACAAAAGAAGAGCCATTTTAATTTTCAGTAAATGTGGCAAGGGAAAAATGCAGAGATGGAGAGGAAGGGATCTATAGTTTTGGTATTTTAGTCAAGCCATTTAGAGATCAACAATGAACAGATGTCATGAAGTCATTAAATTAGAGGAGGAAGGCGGTGGGGTGGGGGGATCGTTATATAACAGATCTGGAAATCTGGCCAGTGAGTATTGATGATTATAAGGAAGTATTTTAGGGTGATAATGGTATATTAATTATTTTAAAAACAAAGCCTTCAGGGACTGGAAAAATGGCGCGGGGTTAGGACCACTGATTCTTCTTCCAGACTACTCAAGTTTAGTTCCCAGTCCTCACATGGCGGCTCCAAACCATCAGTAACTCCAGTGCCAGGAAATCCCTGTCTACCCTCCTCAGGCACGTATGCACATGGTGCACAGGCATACATTCAGACAAAAACCCATACAAATAAAATAAATAAAAATTAGGAAACAAAAAACTTCTTTGTGCTAGATAGTAGGGATATCTCTGGAGAAACTGCAGTGTCTAGAATATATGAGTTTAGACTATATGAGTGTGGGATTGGTCACAGAAGACCAAAGAGTATGTATTTTTTTTCTTTCTTTTTATTTTATTTTACTTTATTTATTTACTATGTACTGACAGTGTCTCTTATGTAGCTGGCCTTGAACTCATGGGCTTCCTGCCTTAGCTTCCTACATGCTGGAATTACAGGAATATGCCACCATACCCGCCTAAAAACAATGCTCTTAACACTTTTGCAAAGACAATGAGAGGCTCTAACTTGCATTGGGTGCCGCTTATTAAATAAGGGAGCCAACGGAGTAGATTAGATTGCTGATTTTAATTTTTAACCACTTTCTCCAACCTTCTAGGAAAATTCTGCAGCTTTCTACTTCACAGGTTAGAAAACTAAGCCTGGACTGGAGAGATGGCTTGGTGATTGACGGTCTGTCCTGTGTCTGCACAATCCCAGTTCTGTTCCCAGCTCCCACGTGAAGAAGTTCACAACTGCCTGTAAGTCCAGCTCCAGAGGAGCCAGTGCCCTCTGTGGGCATCTGTGGGCACCTGAACTCATTCATATATGCATATCAATACACAGACAATCACACATATACATACTTGAAAATAATAAAATTGCCTGGAGAGATAGATCAGCTGTAAAAAGCACTGGCTCTCTTAAAATTTGTCCCACAGGAAAAAAAAAAAATTTGACACTAGCTGGGAAACAGAAATAATAATAAGAGGACCAGAAATAGTAAAGTTATCTCCCAATGAAGACTCACGTCCTCTCCCCACCCCCATCTCCACCTCCCAAAAAAAAAAAAAAAAAAAAAAACCTGCCACTGCTCGGGGGTGTGAAAGAGAAGCATCAATTCATAAAGAAGTTATCAGTGTAAGCCAGACTCATAGTAAAAAATGGAAACTTGGAACAAGCCTTGCAACTGAGGAAAAATACTGCCTGCTTGTGTTAAAGCATGCCCCACATAACCATAGCAGCTTTGAGCAAGATTTGGCAATTTAGAGTGGGCTGCAACCAGACATCCCTGGCTTTCAGACAGGGCACTACGGTCTGTCTCCTCAGAACCATTTAATTCCTGGTATAGGCTAGCAACAGGTGCAGCCTGCACAGGCTGATTATAGCAGCCCTACGAATGGACTTATCTACTCATTTGAGTAATGGGCTGATGCATGAGTTGATAAGTGGATTATCTCAGGAGTGGGTCTACCACTGTGTCTAGGTTGCACGTACTGTCTGTCTCTTACCAGGTGACACTCTGCACCACTTTGTCACTTGGCCAGCAAAAAGTCTACTACCAGATATGGCCCCTCTTTACCTTGGGCCAGAATTACAAGACAAAAATAAAGCCACTTTCTTTCTAACTCGCCCAGAATGTGGCATTGCGTTGTTAACAACATAAAACAGACCAGGGCTAGGGGATTCATCTTCCACAATGGGACTGGCTGCCTTCTGCCTACAAGGATCAAATTAGTCTTATCTAGATGGTGCCTGATCCAACTGCTTTTGCCCATGTCCTTTATGCTGCCAGGCACCATGACATTCAAGAAACCACATCCTGGATCTGATGAAAAGAGACTCGGATCTTACTATCAGCCAGTACTGATGGGACTGCATCCCTAATTACTGCACTATCTCTCTGATTAGCGCCATATAACACTGAACGGACAGGGAGACAGGAAAGAGTCCTGTCTTTTCCCACAAGGGTAAGGACCAGCAGAAAAAAGAACAAGAATAACCCTTTATACTGGTCTTTATCTCACTGATCAAGGGACATTTAGTTCATCTCAATGCCAAAAAGAGAAAAATAAGTTCATTGTGCTTATAAGTTGAATATTTTATTTGCCTAGTATATGTGGAGAAAATTATCTCTGTGTCAATCCTTTTGAAAAAGCCAATGGATTTCAAGGGCTTCGGTTTTCCTCTTCAAAAAGACATCCACAGGATCAGCAAGGTTCTCTCACTATTCAAACTTAGTAAGTCAAATACAATTATTAGTTGATACATTCGAAATGTGCTATTTGTTCATCAAGCACATATTGTGAACTGTTGAGAATAACATATGCAAAATACATGCTCACCCTCAGAAAGTTCTTGGTATAGTATAAAAGGCTTACACATCACCATAGCACATGCAAGAGGACACGTGTCAGTAAATGTTACTGATCATATAAAGAGGCTACCTCTAACTGTCCTAAGGAAACACAGGAGGTCTTCAGGTGGATCCTTTTAATTTCAGATATGTTCATTTTATGTGTACCAGTGTTTTGCCTGCATGACTTGCGTGCATTGTGTGTACTCACTGCCTAAGGAGGACAAAGAGAACATACGATCCTGGAGTTATGGAGAGCTGTAAACCACTGTTAAATGCTCTTGAGTGCTGGGTCACTTCTCTGTTCCCCTCAATTAGATCTTTATAACCAAGAAGAAAAGGATATTAAATAGAGAAACAAAATGAATACAGGAGGTTGCAAATCATCTTATCTGACTTAAGGGCATAGATTTTTAGGAGATTAAGGTGAAGTTGCTAATAGGGCTGGAAACTAAGATAGGCAAATCTATATCTTCTAATTTGCACTAAGAAGTTTGGACATCACCCTGCAAGAGGTGCATGAAAACTGCCTTTTTAGATCACATTAATATATAGCTGATAGCCAGGCATGGTAGTTCAACGTGCAATCCCAGCACTCAGGAGGCGCAGGCAGGAAGACAATGAGTTCAATGCCATCTTGGGCTACTAATCTCAATAATAACAAAGACCTTATCTTTGTTATTAAATCTAATTTCAATAATAACAAAAGGACATTCACCAGGCTATTGATTTTTTTCTCTTGCTAATTATTATATTTAAACTCATAATAGTCTGAAATTAATATACCGCTAAATTGTCTGAAATAATAGCTCTAGTCAAAGCTACAGTAGCCATGAATTACTAAATTAAATTTTCTATTCATTCATTACTATATTACCCAGAGTTAAATATTAAAAACTTTAGTTCCTCCGTTATACTAGTTCATTTTAAATATTTATTGGCTTTCATTTTGTATACCACCAGTATAAACATGAGCAAAACGTCCTCTGCACACCATTAATGAAAGATCAGCCAACCATCTACATAACAAGGAGTCCACATTATGAAAACACCCTGCTGCCCTTACTTATTTTTGATTTAAAAATGTACATATTTGTTCTTGTAAGGGATTTGAAGACTTAGAAAATACAGCCATCCAGAATTTAGAAAATCAGTAAACTGTAAGGAAGGCTCGACAACACATTTCCCTTTGAGAAACAGAAGTCTGGAGATCTCAGAAGATCACAACCCTCTTGGGAGAATGAGCTCATTTGTAAGTAAGTCTGTGAGAATGATGGCAGACACACTCCTCACGTGTAAACAACAGGTAAGCAGGCTCAATTCCAAAGCTGTGTACGATTCCCACTAATAGTTCAGTCAAGAAGGAGAACAGAGTACAGAAACCAGAAGGCTCTGTGGAGTCTACCCCAGGGCTTTTCCTGACACCAGTAGGTTAGAATCTCCTCGCTTTCAGTAATGCTAAAGGAAAAACCAACACACAAAAGGCAATTTACTGGCTGTTGTAACTAGGAAATGCTGAAGTAACTAAAGTTTCAGAATTGGATGATACAGGGTATATATCTCTACATACAGACATAGTCTATACATATATTATACAACTGTCTACACAAGCACACATGCAGGCACACACACTCCAGGGGGCGCTCAACTTCAGACATGGACTTTGCTGTCCCTGGTGCTGACCTTTCTTGGGGTGCCAGCAGGGGGTTGAGACAGAGTTTCTTTGTGTAACAGCTCTGGATGCCCTGGAACTTGCCCTGTAGACCAGGCTGGCCTCAAACTCACAGTGCTGGAATTAAAGGTATGGCCACCACGCCTGGCTTATGGTGTTGATTTTAATGATCATTTTTTTCAGAGGGGAAAAAAAATCTTACATTCTAGAACTAAACTGGACTCAGGTCACAGCTCTGTCACTTACTAACAAACTAGTCTCAGACTGTGGGCCTCAGTTTCCACAACTATAGGATAGGCAGAAGGGTATTACTCATCTCATGAGGCTCTGTGAGGACTATATAGACTAATATGTATACTTCCAAAAGTAGTTGACATAAACCATGGGTTATAAAAATAGAGGAGAAATAAAAAGATTACCTAATATTTGTTATTACAAATGCTTTGGCATCTTTCAGGATTGTGATCCTTTATCTTCCTACCACACCCTCGACTAAGACAGATGGACCTGGATTGAAATGTAAAACCCCATGAAAGAAAAAATAAAACAGCAAAGGATCTATGGCCTTTCTCTCTCCCTCCACTCCCCGACCCTTGTATTCATCTGCTACATTATGGCTAGACATTAGAAGAAGTAAAGGAAGGATATAACAACTCTCCTCAGTAATGATGAGGGCCAACTTCTTGGGACCCAGGAGAGCAGGGAGTCACGGTCCAGGCAATGGGCTGTGTTACTGACATTTCTGCCTTATACACTTGCTAATCCAGCTACAAGCAGCCAAAGAATACAGTGATACTCACATCAATGATATCTGAGCTTGTGCCCTGCGCTGGGTGGATTCCTCTAAATGTCAGCTCTCTTAATTCCCCCTGAATTAAAAGACAACCCAACCGTGATCTTCAGCTAGAGCTGACAGGGACTGTGTGTAATCACAGGCAGTTACCTAGTTTATTTGTGACAGTTCCGGTCTCATAAGGGGGTTAGAAGTGGCATTTCAATGAATTAATGCATGTGAAGTCCTTATATTGGATGAGTTCACTCCATGGGCTCTAAAGGCAGGCTGCTTGTGCTAATTGTTTAGTTCTATCATTACTAGCTGTGTGGCCCTGGACCTTTGTCCCTTGAAATGGATGTTATAAGGATGGTACATTCCCCACAGAGTTCATGGTGACTGAAACAGTTTTATCTACAAAGTCGTTAGAATGCCAAGGGCCATCTTTCTCACTTCTGTGACTCTAACTGTACGTGTTAGTCTAACCATTATATCCCATTCTTTCATTCTTTTCCCTATCTTTTCATATGGCTAAGTCAATTGTCTCTTACCTTCTAAACTGAAAACAGGCCAAGAAAAACTCTATGCATTGCATGTATACTCTATACTCAGTATGTGTCAGCTATGATTGCTAATCCTTATATAACATTAGAGGAAACAAATTCAGAGAGAGAGAGAGAGAGAGAGAGAGAGAGAGAGAGAGAGAGAGAGAGAGAGAGAGAGAGAAACTTCTCAAGGTTACACAGCCAGTGGGTGGTAAAGCTGGAATTTAAACTCAGAGTCCATAGTCTTAATTACTTAAATTATCATACTCTTGTTGCTATTGCTGGAAAGCCAGTCGGATATTGAAGATGTTTGGCAATTTACCTTTTCTCAAGGAGGGGATACTGACTATGCCAACCAGTGTATATGGACAACTATTTACATTAGGATTTTCCCAAAATGGAGATCATTGCCTCCTAATTCACTCAGCCTACACCATCTCAAACTTTTCGCGAAGCATCTAACCATCAAATATAAATCCTATCTTCCATCTATACAACCTGCTCTCCTGTCTATATAACCAGAGGGAGCTCCCCATCTAGAAGCGATGTGCAGTGATGCTCACAGTCCTCAGGCGGCTTGTGATGCCAGAATTAACCTCATGCTGCTGCTGTCCCAAGCCCCGAGGCCGTAAGTGGCTCTGGCTGAGGACATGAATGAGTCACCATTTAGTTTTTGTAATTAGTCTTTAGCTATTTGCAGAATTTGAAGAAAAAAAGAGAAAGATGTGGTGATTTCTTGCTTTGATGATCTAGCCAGAGTGCTTGAGCTTCAACTAGCTACCTAAGAGAGAAAATGCTTTCAGCTGGTTCTCTCCTTTGGTTCTCTTTAAATAAAGGCCCCAAAACCAGCAAATCTCATATAAATTGGAATGAATGGGCCAAACTAGAACAAGTATGTGATTTTGTCCAACCTTCCGATCCCTATCAAACACAATATATACAAATACTTCTATTTTACGATAGACATGGTGATTCAACTATAAATTCCCATCAGATTTTTCTTCCCCACTGAATTTGTTTCCTAAAACAGTGTTCAATTGGTATTGAGGACAACAGCGGCCATGACAGCCAACTTTCTTTTGTGTCTCACACTTTGTAATCCCTTCATGGAAGTACCTGCTTGCTTATCCAGCCATCACCTCAAATCAATTATACCTTTTAAATGAACAAATTTCCAATCTGAACTAAGATATACAGAGCTTGCAGAGGTATTATTTTTTTTCTAGCAAAAACAAAAAGTAGGACAATTGACACAAATATAACTTTCGTTAAACTCCTCAAGAAACTAACATCACAGGGCCATAAAATATACTGAAATCCAAAGGAAGACCAAAGGTTCCAAGGCAAATTAGATGGTGAATGTCAGCTCCCTCTTGACTGAACAGAGGTGCCATCCATACACTCCATCAGTGACAGAGACAGAAAAAACAATTTTAGAATGGGGGAAAGATTTGACGTCTATTAAAGTGAAATGACTTCAGTAGTAGGATAAGATTTCTATGTGAACACAGCCATGACACAGGGCACTGTTATCTCAGAAAAAAGCAAACAAACAAACAAAAAAAAAGGTGTGATTAGTTTTTGTTTTCTATATAGTTGTTACTTTCTTTTAAAGAAAAAACAAAACAAAACACAGTATCCATGATGCTCGTCCATCCTACCTAAAATCATGCTTACACTTCTATCCACATGTACATTTATGAAATTCTCAACTTATTGCATACAACTGGTCAAGTGCCGTATATTCAAATGTGGAGTTTATCGCCCTCAGAGAGGGAGCAGATGCAAGGTAGTCAAAATATGTCCAGTGGAGGGGACAGGGTCTCTAAACAGATCCATCCCACAGGACAGGGAGCATTTGTGGGTGAACAGCCAGGACACCTCAGTGGGGTGGAGATGGGCATCTCCAAGGACTGTGTAAATCCCAAACATCATAGATGCATCTGTGTTTGGGACACAAGATAAAGGAGGGAGATGTGAATTCTCTCTCACTACTTTCCATTGAAGATGAGGGGATTTGAGCATCACTGTGTCCTAGTTAGGACTTTGTTGCTGTGATAAAACACTATGATCTGTAGTTGGTGTTTTTTTTTTGTTTTTTGTTTGTTTGTTTGTTTTGTTTTTTGTTTGTTTTTTACTCTTTGGGGGCCACCACCAGCCACCAAATAAGCACATGAATTATTCTTACTTATGAATGCCTAGCCTTGGTTTGTTTCTAAACAGTTTTTCTAACTTAAATTAATCCATTTCTCTTTAACTATGTTTTGCCTCTGGGCTTTTTATCTTTCTTTATTCTACAGATCTCTCTTTCCTTCTTACCCCATGGCTGGCTGTGTGTCTGGGTGGCTGGCCCTCCTCCTCTCCTCCTTTTCTCTCTCCTGTATTGCTTCCCTACATTTCTCTTATTTATTCTCTTTGCATGCTAGTGCCGCCCATTTCTCTCTCCTGTCTAGCTATTGGCTGTTCAGCTCTTTATTAGACAATTCAGCAAAGTGAAACAGCTTTACAGAGTTAAACAAATGCAATATAAGAGAATGCAGCACATCTCTGCATCAGTAAACAAACATCCCACAGCACAAACAAATGTAACACATTTAAACTAATATTTCACAACAATGACCAAAGACACCTAGGGAGGAAAGTGTTTATTTGGCTTACACTTCCACATCACTGTTCATCAATGAAGGTCAGGAACTCAAACAGGGCAGGAACCTGGAGGCAGGAGCTGATACAGAGGCAACGGAGGCATGTTGCTTACTGGCTTGCTCCCCATGGCTTGCTCAACCCGCTTTCTTAGAGAACCCAGGACCACCAGCCTAGGAATGGCACCACCCATGTGGACTGGGCCCTCCCCCAACTATCACAAATCAAGAAAATGCCCTATGTATGTATCTGTTTATAGCCCAATCTCCTGGAGGCATTTTTAAAATTAATGTTCCTTCCTTTCAGATAGCTATTGCTGTGTCAAGATGACATAAAACTGGCCAACATGCAATGACTGTTCAACAATTTATGACATAAGAAGGGCTGTTACTAATACTGTGATGGGAAGTTGTAGAGGAAACAATGTGAAATCAAGACTGAGGCATAGTAGCAAAACAACACAGAGTGTATCCATTTTTAATGTGTCTGTTCCCATCTCAATAAACAAGCCATATCCCTGATAATCACCCACCCTACCTGCTCTCTGCAGATTGTGCAAAGGCCAAATTATGCCTACAGTTTTGGCACCACATGCATACTTAGGAAATTCTCCTCTTATTACCTACATTACAAGCCGTCTCTTTTCAAAATTTATTTATTTTTATTTCACATGCATTGGTGTTTTTGCCTGCATGTATTTCTGTATGAGAGTGTTGGATCCCCTGGAACTGGAGTTACAGACAGGTGTGAGCTGCCATGTGGGTTCTGGGAATTGAACCTGGGTCCTGTGGAAGAACAGCCAATGCTCTTAACCACTGAGCCATCTCCCAAGCCCACAAGCCATCTCTTTTTCTTTTGTCTATCCCATAACTTTTTTTCAAAAATTTATTTTTATTTATTATATATACAGTATTCTCTTTGCATGTCTGCCTGCACACCAGAGGGCACCAGATCTCATCATAGATGGTAGTGAACCACCATGTTGTTGCTGGGAATTGAACTCAGGACCTCTGGAAGAGCAGTCAATGCTCTTAACCTCTCCTAGCCATCTCCCCAGCCCCTATGACTTTTCTTGTCCCGCTTCAGTGCACAGGACAAGGCACTGAATAAGATCATTGCCAGGTCCACCTTACAAACATTTTTCTGAGCCAGATACCAACTCTTACTGACATCTGACATGGGTTTCCTATTTCTGAGATAGCACTGTGTCATATGTTATGTTCATTTAGAAATCTTATTCTGTCACCCATCACTTTATTTTTATAAACTTCCAAATATTGTCTACAATCCAAAACTCACTGGAGCCAACTAGCATCTTTGTTTCAACAACAAGAAAGAAAATAAAAGTCCTAACCATATCAAAAATAGAACAAAACAAATCTTATTTTACAATAAAATTGGCTTCTAGAAGGAAAAGGCTCTCAGAAAAGTATTTGGAGTTTTATCAAATTCCAAACAAAAGATGTTAACAATGGCTTTAACCAGAAGTAGTCAGAATTGTATCATTGAGCATCAACTAACTCTAAAATGCAACATGGACCTTTGCCTACAAGGGAAGAGTGGATCGATTGTGATAAGAAAATGATATAGTTTAGTCATGTGTCCTGTTGACCTATATCAGCTTATTCTCAAGACTGACATACTATGATTTGAAGAGTAGTAAGAAAATCCTAAGTCCCCAAATAACTCTCCTTAAACCTGGGGCAAAAACTACCAGAATGACCCCAGAATCTTCCTGTAATTCTGTAACTCGGAGGCTTCTCCATCACTTGCCACATGAGTGCCCTTTCCTCTTACTGCCTAGCCTTGTCTATGGATGCTGTTATTGCAGCCAGATCATCACTTGGGTGTCAGGGTAACACTGTTCTGTAGCAAGGCTGCTTCAAAGTACAAGTTGTCCGCAGTGACCAGAGTGCAGTCTTAGTTACTCGAACCACTCTGATTCTTCTTGATTTATTAAAGTCAGTTTTAACAGACTGTAACTCCCAATTCATTGCATTGCCAGATGGTAATTAACTTCAGCCTTAAACACTAGGTACTGTCTGTGGTCTCAAGTGCGGAAAGTTTTCCTCCCACAGTGCTCAAATACTATTTGAACAGTCATGTTTGATCCTATCTTAGGTATCCTAAATCTGGTTTAATTTGTTATATCAATAGCCCCTTGAAAATGAGTATTTTTAATGTTATATGGATAGACTTATTAGTAAAATTCATTGCATCTTACTTGAAAAGATAGGTTTGGTCCTGATGACCTACTGTAAGCGGCAGTTCACACCTTTATACAGCATCCTTTTGTACGAGTGGTAAAGTACAAATTATGATAAAAATACAAGTTATAACAACATAATCAAGAAAAGTGACTTTTATATGAGGAAAAATATACCACTGGTTGTACACACATGATGATAATGATGCTGAAAATGAAATTTAAAGTTTCGGTAATATGCTACCTTGATATAATTATGATTGTAATTATATATTTTTCAGGTGCCATATCAGCAATTGAAAGAAATAACATGTGTTATCGTATAAACTGATCAAAACAGCGAACTCTCTCTTTTTAAGAGTACAGAATCTTGAGGTCTCCACACTTACAATTTTCAGGAAAACTAACATGTGAATGAATCCTTTTTATTACTTTAGGGGAAACCAGGCAGGAGGAAGGCATCTTCATATATACATATATATACCTACATAGATGTATACACAGGGTTTGTCTCTAGTGTGAAAGGCTTTGCCACAACTCTCCCAAACAGGATTTCTCTCCACTAAATCCTTTCATGGAATCAAAAGTAACCGGTCATTAGTCAAGGTGGAGGATTTCCCATCCATTTTCATTGGCTTTGAGACAGGAATAGTGTTTAGTGCAGATTGGCCTCAAACTTTCGATCCTTCTTCCATGGGCTCCCAAGTAGACAGAATTATAAGCTTGTATTACCAACCCCGTTTTAAGAATATAGATATTCCTATTATTTATATACATTTTTACAATATATAAGCCCTGCCTGGCCTAAGACTTAACATACAAAGCAGATTGGCCTCAAACTCAGAGACCCATCTGCCTCTGCCCCCTGAGCACTAGGAGAGATTATCACTTTAAAATACATATTTTAAGCAACTAAAGCCTGGTTAACAAAATTCACTTTACAACTGGGTCCCAGATAAAAATATGATGCTGAGAAGTTTCATGAAACAGAGAAATGATTAATTAAAGCTCCCAAGAGGATGTAGCTACAACTTTGAGGATAAGGTCAAGGAAGGGTTGGCTTCTGCAATGGAAACTAATGAAAATAGAGTAAGATAGCACCTACAGCAGGTCTCACATTCAATCATTTATAGCCTCATTCGAAATGGAGATGCTGCTTCTTAGTACAATTAAGAAAGTCACTGCATCTCTCAAAAGACTTTAGCCTAATTCACTGCTATTGTCAAATGTCTGCTATTATAGCTGACCTGACACAGAAAGGTAGGTAAGAAGAAAGCTGATATTAGTTGTATCCAGCCTCCCAAGATGGAAGGACATTTTTCACTGAAGAAGATCACCATCAATTATACACTTGGAACATACCTAGAATAGAGCAGGAGCAAGCTACACTTAATTTTATAAAAATAGCCAGTAATTACATCTAACTCTTTTTGTTGTGATTACCTATGAAGTGTTGCAGGAGCGGAAAGAACCAGGGAGAAGTGTGGCTAGGAATGTCACGGGTGAGACAAAGAATGTACATTTAGTGCCAGACAGGAAAATAAATTGCCAGATGGAGTTTCAAGAGGGACTGTTCAGGCGAAGGGGAACAGAGAGAAATGTTAGGGAAAGGCAAGCCTGGCCTCTGATAAGAGGGTTAGGAGGATGCAGAGCCACGCGGGAGTAATTTATAGATAAATGCTGAATCTAAACACTTGAATGAAGAGGGGAGCTGGGGAAAACATCCCGGTAGAAGCTGCCACACTAAGCATTTTTTCCAAAAGAGGTTGAGAGCTTGCAATGTCAGGTGACTGAGACAAGCATATGCGACTGTTTATAGACACAGTAGAAGGCTGGAAACCGAATGTGATGGGCTGAGTGCATCAAGCAAGCTACGATAACACATTGTGGAAATGCTACCACATCCCTGTTGCTTATGAGCAACAAGTTCAGTAGTTATCAAATTTTAGTCTTTGGGTGATACTTTGGTCATCTTCACTACATCATCATGAAAACATAATCTGCTTAATGTAATCCTTTCAAGCATTAAGTAAAAAAAACCTTCATGGCCAGACGGTGGTGGCATACACCTTTAATCCCAGCACTTGGGAGGCAGAGACTGGCTGATCTCTGTGAGTTTGAGGCCAGCCTGGTCTACAGAGTGAGTTCCAGGACAGCCATAGCTGTTACACAGAGAAACCCTGTCTCAAAAAACCAAAAGAAGAAAAAGGGAAACCTTCACATTGAGCTTTATCCTAAGTATCTGTGACCATTAGATCTTTTTCTAACATCCATTAACGGAAATGCATGACTTTCACAATAAAAGCATTTTATCTGTGGAACAGTGAAAATCCATCTGTGTGTTATTGGTGACGCATAAATGCCATGCCGAAACTTGCAACACATACATATCTGGGGCTTGCTTTCCTTTAGGCTCTTGTTTGACTTTTTTCTTAAAAAGTAAGTTTGTGTGAGAGAGAGAGATAGAGCACAAAGGGCTAGTATACAACCTCCAATGTCATTATACAGTTTTGTTCACCTTGTTTTAGGCCTGAAACTAGACATTTTGGCTTGGCTAGATGGCTAGAACTAAGACCCTAGGGTCTGCCTGCTTCTATCTTCCCCATGCTGGGATTGCAAGCACATGCCACTATGCTCATGGAGTTTTCCCATGGGTGCTAAGGATAAAACTCAGATCCTTATGTTTACAGGGCCAGCTCTTTACTGACAGCTATCTTACCAACCTCCTTTGCTTTTCAAGAAAAAGAAACAGGAGAAAATGAGCTGCCATTGACTTTCTACTGCACAGGTAGTTCAAGGTCTTAACATGGGGCCATTGAAACTTCTGGACAGCCCAAAGGGTAGCCGTTCAGTAAGGGAGAGTTCTGGTAACAGAAGAATAAGAAAACATCTTTTCAGACATGGGACTACAGCTCTCCTTCAAGACAGATGCTACTAGGTATTTGGAATATATTTTTATCCAGATTATAAAAAAGAAAAGTTTTTACGTATATATACATATATATATATATATATACACACACACACACATATATACATATATGTAACTCTTACATATAAGGTTATATACGATAAAAAGCATAAATATACATATATGATCAACATACAGAACCTCTATGTGGAAATCAACTAATATTTAGGGGAGTATTTTCATAAAATTGGTGAAAAAAAAGCGTATGATGACCCTTACTACCTGGTCCCATCACACAAACATATGTACTAAGTTCCCACCATGCTTCAGCAACAATTTCTCCTTTAAGTGGTTGTGCCACCAAGACAGAAGCTGAGACAACTAGCCAGTGTTGACATCTGGGCAGATAATACATTCTGAGTTTGGCCTCCTAACTTACAAAATAGCCATTTGTGACTTAAGTTAGTAACCAACAAGTGTCAACTAAACTGGAACAATTTTGTAAGAAGTGAAAATGAAAATATTTTTTCAACTCACAGAGATACTCTACTGACAAAATGACTTAATATGGGACTCAGTTTAGATAGAAGACTATCATTTCTTTGAAACCTTAGTATATTCATCAGACACTGATTCCCAAATCCTGGCTTTCTTTATGACATAGAATTTCGAGAGAGCCTTACTTCTTACTAATAAAAACTGTGCCTGTGAAAGGTATTTACCTAAACAGTGTAAGAAACTAAACCCATTCATGTAGTAATGCATTAGTTTTTTGTTCCTATAAAACTATCTGGTATATCCGCTTACAGAGAGAAAGGACTTATGTTGGCTCGTTTCAGACATCCTAGTCCTTACTCAGTTGGCACAAACGCACTTCCAGGTTGGAGCACTTGACAGAGCAAAATCATTCACGTCTTAGACAGGAAACAAAGTAAACAGAACAGTGGTGACTACAGACCCACAATCCCTAGTGGCGGTGCATTCACAGAGACTTAACAAGCCCCCATTAGGTGTCTCCTCCTGTAGGGTTCTATACTGACCTTAGAGTATTACCCTGAGGACCAAGCCTTTGGCACATTTGAGATCTAAACTATATGGGAGGTATGTACAGTACTCCCAGACACAGCAAAGGCTGCTGTGGGCTACAAGCCTTCATCTGAGAAATTTGGGACCCTGTTACTACACCACCTGCCAGCCTTCCTAGTGCTTTGCTGGCCTTATTATTTTGTCTTTTTCTCACTTAGATCATCAGTTAATCATTTCTGTTAATTAGCTGTTAAGAGAGCAACGTGATGTCTGGAAGCAGAATCCAGGACCAACTTCTAATTATACACTAGTGAAAACAGAAAGGCTTTGTATCAGATGATAGCTGGAGGACATTAGTACATAAATTGTATTCCTTTTCATACTTCTTCCAAAAAATAATCTTTTTTTCTTACTTTCTCTGTGTGCGTGCACATGTGTGTGTGCATGCTATGTGTGTGTGCACGCACACACACACACACAGAGCGAGAGAGAGAGAGAGAGAGAGAGAGAGAGAGAGAGAGAGAACCACTTGCATGGACTGGTGCTCTTCTTATGCCACATGAGGCCCAGGTATAGACTCAGGTAGTCAGGTTTGGGGACAAGCTCCTTCACCTGCTAAGTCATTTCTTCCCCCAGCTCCCTGTTTACTTTCCTAAGCCCATTGTGCTGTGCTAGCTTCATAAAAAAAAAAAAAAAAAATACTTTATGTTTCAAAATCTTAGAAGGAAGCAGTGATTAGCTTTCATGACCTTGAATTTGGCAATGCATTCTTAGATGGCACCAAGTTATATGAATAAGAGCAAAAAATAGATATACTGGATTTCCTCCAAGTTTAAAGCTTTTATATATTAAAGGACTTTATCAAGAAACTGAAAAGACATAGCAGGCTGGAAAAGCTGCATCCAATAAAGGACTTGGACCCAAGAATGCATAAAGAATTGAACAAAAAGTTTAAATAACCCCGTTTTAATGATGAGCAAAGAATCTGTGTAGACATTTCTTAAGGATGATACATGAAATGATGCTTGCTATCATCAGTCATTAAGAAAGTACAAGTCAAGATCCCACTGAGACACTACTTTATACCCACTATGATGGCTCTCATTCCTTATGAAGCAAGTGTTCTTGAGTATATAAGCAAACCCTTGTGTATTGCTCGTGTGTGTTAAATAGTGCAGCTGCTGTGGAAGGCAGTGTAGCGGTTCCTCAACAAAGCTCAATATAAACTACTATATGATCCAACAATTCCACTCTTGGGAACATAGCTGAGAGAATTTAAAACAGGTGAGAAAACAATTGCTCACACATGAGTCTCTGTAGCAGCACTATCCCCTAGGGAATGCTGCAAATGGGTAAACAAAATGTAGCCATGGAAGACAATGGGATATTATGGGTCTGGAGAGCGCTCATCAGTTAAGAGCACTGGCCACTCTTCCATAGGTCCTGGGTTCAATTCCCAGCACCCACATAGCAGCTCACAACTGTGTGTAACTCCAGTTCCAGGGGATCTGGCTATGCAGGCAAAACATTAATGCACATACAAATAAATAAATTTAAAAGAAGAAAAAGAAAAAAAGAAAATGATTCCATAAGATCAGGTTTCAGGAAGACCTGTAAGGCATTTTCTTAGGGACAGATGGAAGAGGGTCCAGCCCATTGTGGGTGGTGCTTTCCATGGGCTGATGGCTCTGGGTTCTATAAACAGTCTGAGCAATCCATAGGGAGCAAGGCAGTAAGCAGCACCCTCCATCCCTCTGCATCAGCTCCCACCTCCAGGTTCCTGCCCTGTTTGAGTTCCTGTCCTGACTTCCTTCAATGATGAACAGTGATGTGGAAGTGTAGCCAAATAAACCCCTTCCTCCCCAAGCTGCTTTAGTTGTGGTGTTTCATCAGAACAATAATAACTCTAAGACAAAAGTCTAGAGCACTTTTTGCTCTTTCAGAGAACCCAGGTTCAGTCCCCAGCACTCACATTGTGGCTCAAAACCATGCATAACTCCAGTTCCAGGGAATCTGACACCCACTCTGGCCTCCACAGGCACCAGGCATGCATGTGGTGCACAGGCATACATGCACGCAAAACACTCATACCCATAAAAAAATTATTTTTTAAGAAATTAAAAAAATAGATTAAGTATTGATGTTACAAGTTGTTTTCCTGCCAGCCTGGTCCCACAGCTGCATCAGCCCCAAATAACACACAGAGACTCTGTATTAGATATAAAGCTGTTGGCCTGTAACTAGTATTTCTTATTGGCTAGCTCTGTCTTAAATATTAACCCAGTTCTATCAATCTAAGTATTTCCACGTGGTCTTGGCTTACTGGAGAGAGGGTCCATAGTTCTGCTCCCCTTGGCCTACATGTTGAATCTCCTCCTACCTATCCCTGAATCTTCCTTGTCTCCTAGTCCCACCTATCTTCTTCTCCTATTGGTCAACAGTGCTTTATTATTAACAATAAGAGAAACATATTTACAGAATGACATCTCCCATCATATTGATCCATGCTATGATGAAAAGCAACTTCAAAACCATTATAAGTCAGCTAGGCATTGGTGGCACATGCCTTTAGTCCCAGCACTCAGGAAGCAGAGGCAGGCAGATCTCTGTGAGTTTGAAGCCAGCCTGGTATACAGAACTAGTTCCAGGACAGGCTCCAAAACAATACAGAAAACCCTGTCTCAAAAAACCAAACCAAACCAAACAAAAAACAATTTAAGCCAAGAAGCTTGATGCAAAAGCTCACACACTGTAATGACCCTGCTGACACAGGATAGCAGAAGGGATGATAAACCCATGTGGATAGGAAAGAGGTTGGATTCTTCAGTTTTCAGGAATGGAGACTGGTGAGCAACTGCTTAGTAGGTACGGGTTTTCTGTTAGGATGACAAACGTGCCTTGGAACTTAATAAACTAGCAGTTGTAGAGCAGTGTAGACATACTTGATAGAACCAAATTATATGCTTTAAATTGACTAATATTAAAAAGAAAAACTAATAGATAATTGTTACTGAATGAACTAGCATGCAAATTTGAAATTAGCCTTAATGGGGAATTGATGACTAATTAATTCAGACAAGGGGATATTAGTTTGAACGTTTCTGGCTTTCTTATGTGACTACAGGACACACAATAGTGTTAGATTGAAGCTGATGGACAAACTAGAAACCATACAAATCCATCTATCTTGTGGTGTAGTCAGGGGGAGAATCCATAGGAGGGATGCTTGGAAAGGCTTCAACATCTTTCTACTAAAACCAGAGTTGTCTGTCTGTCAAGAGAACAAGTTCTATTTTGGAGGGTAGAAGACTTAGGAAGCACCCTCAGAAAGGTATACTTCCCATTTTATGAACATCAATTTCATTAACTTCTACAGCAAATACCTCAACGCATAAACTACCCAGACCCCTAATGAAAGGGATTCTCTTTACACTTCCTTCTTCCTGGTGTGTGACTCAGCTCATATCCAAACTGGTCCAAAGCTATCATGACCCTAAGGAGGATTCTTGAGCTTGGGTACATGTGCATTTGGATATATTGCTAATACTTACATAAGATCAAACTAGGGTTTCTCTCCCATTTACTAGGGAAGTGTAGATTATTTTTATTTTGGTCCTGAACCTAGCCTTTAAGCACTAAGCTGTCTCCCCAGTCCCTAGCTTATTTTTAAATGGGAAAAAGAAAATGTTTAATGATTATTACATGTGGGGCAGTTCCATCTAGTATAAACAAAAGATAAAATGAACAACATTCACATATCCTTGGGACCAGGTTCTCAGACTGAAAAATCTGACAAGTCTGCCATTAGGATGTTTGCTTGGCTGAAAGTGTTCAGGAAAGTCAAACTAACAGCAGATTAAATGTGTGGGTTTG
The DNA here is from genome assembly GCF_943737965.1 of Phodopus roborovskii. Lineage (NCBI taxonomy): Eukaryota > Metazoa > Chordata > Mammalia > Rodentia > Cricetidae > Phodopus > Phodopus roborovskii. Next base: position 20,126,313 of record NW_026126567.1, on the reverse strand, counting down.
TTTAATTTAATTTGAATAGGTGACTGGAGGTTATCTCTCTTGCTGAATAATGTCATAACTCCTCTGGCATTTTCAGTATCTCCTTCCTAATATAAGGATATTATAAGATGTAGGATATTAGAATAAGGATATGAACAATAATATGTTATATATTATTACATGTAATATATGTAATATTATAGATAAGATATATGATCATATATTAGTATTATATGGCATAGATATATATTGCATTATATAACCTGATAATAGATAATATATTATGTGATAATACATTACAATATAAATAATATACATATAAGAATATTATAATGCCTCATATTTTTGACCACATAATCACAACATGCCACCAGGGTGACAGAGAGCCTTCATATATTTAAGACAAAGAGAAATAGATGGAGAGAAAAAACACCAACCTAGCTGTTCTTCGTCAGGCATGGAAAGCTCCCTAGGAATCTCACAGTGGACAACTGCCTCTGTGAGAACAGACACACATGCTCACCTCAGGATGCAGGGGAGGCAGAAAGGAAAATTAGAATTTCCATCCTTTTGCAAGTAAAAGGCTGGGGACAGAGGAAGGGACTTGGAATGGAGTTTTCACTTAGTCAACTTTAAATTGGAGCAGTTTGTCACTTTTTCTAGTGAAATGTTAAAGGTGCTCTTAGACAAAACACTCTTTAAAGAGATTTTATTTGTATGAGAGTTTAAGTATGTGCGCGCTTGTTTGTGTGTGTGTGTGCACGCACAGGTGACTGACTACACGTGCTCTCAGAGACCAGAAGGTGGTGTCAGATTCCTGAAGCTTGAGTTACACATGGTTGGGAGTCACTAGATGTGGGTTCTGGGAATCAAAGTCAGATCCTCTAGAAGCAACATCTCTCTTAACCTTTAAGTCACCTCTCCAGCCCCAGATGAGACATTCTTAGTTAGTTATTAGGCACACTGAGGGTTTGCCTGATAAACAAAAACACTAGAAATAGGTCAGTTCTATGTCAATCTCATAGCCTAGGAAGTATATAATTGCTTAATTTTCATGTCATCACAGGTACCAGGCTTTTTCTTGGGCCACAAACCACTCCCAAATCATGACAGGTATGAATGCTCTTATTTTAATCTGTTTCTGCTTATCTACATTTTTGCCTCAGGGCTTTTTACCTTTCTTTCCTTCTGTATGTCCTACTTTCCTGGTTCTCATGTCTCGCTGGTGCTGGCTGGCTTCTGGCCCCAGGCTTGTCCCTCTCTTTCCACCTCATTCTCTCCTCCTCCCTTGAGTCTACATTTCTCCCCCTACTTATTCTGTCTGCCAGCTCTGCTTATCCCTCTACTATTTAGTCATTGGCTGGTCAGCTTATTAGACCAATCAGGTGCAACAAATGCAAGACATTTTTACATAATTAAATTCATCACAAACACATCTTCACACAGTTAAAGTAATTTCCACAACAATGGGGGGGCACACCTGGTACTTTATCCTTCATGACCTGTCATTTCTATTTAGATCCCAAAAGATCTTAATATATATTGACTCATTTGATTTTAGTTCATTGAAAAGGAAGACCTTGAGGGCCTGGGACATAAAACAAGCTACAAAGTTATTTATTTACCCTATTGTAGTAATAGTTCAGGGAGTCTGGTTTAGAGCTCAGGATAATTGGCAATAACTTTTAATTTGAAAATTATATTTCCTCTATTACCCTCCTTTCCTTTAAAGACCTAATTTGTCACATATATGGACACACACAAGTGGGCACACACACATGCACACACACGTATGCATACACATAGAGTCAGATGAACAGAGGGAAAGGAAGCCACATATACGGACACACACAAGTGTGTGTGCGTGCATGTGCGCACGCATGCACACACATGCACACATGAGCATTCACACATACACACAAACACATGCACACGAGCATGTACACATGCATACGAGCACACACACATGCATACACAAGCACTCACACATGCACACACGAGCATGCACACACCCATGCACACATGAGCACACACATATGCACACACAGAGTCAGATGAACAGAAGGAAAGGAAGCTACACATATGGACACACATAAGTGTGCACATGCACACACACATGCACACACAAACACATGCACACACGAGCATACATACACAAGCATTCACACATGCACACACAAGCACACACACACGTAGAGCCAGATGAACAGAGGGGAAGGAAGCCACACATAAGGACACACACAAGTGTGGTCACACACACACACAAAGCATGTACACACACATGCACACATAAGCACTCACACATGCACACATGAGCACACACACGCAGAGTCAGATGAACAGAGGAGAAGAAAGCCACACATATGGACACACACAAGTGTGCACACACAAGCGAACACTCACACATAGAGTCAGATGAAGAGAGGGAAGTAAGCCATTATTTAAACCTTGGCCTTGGTAAAGAAAGGTCATAGATGATTGTCTAAATGCCAGGAAATTATTATTTTCCTAGGGAACACAAACCTATTTTAACTTATTACACCTGGAAAACTGATTTATGCAGCAATATTTCAGAGAAGAGTGGGCAGATTTATGCTGACAAAAAGATTCAGTCCATTTACGAATAAATCCAACTTCCTCTTTGTTACTCACCAAACCTATCTCAGCCAACCAGGCAAAATAAGTCTCACCCTGGCAAACTCTCCCCCGCAGCAATTGCTTGCGTTGCTGGCAGAGTTTCCCAGCTGTGGATCTGTAATTACTTTCTGAATTTCGAAGAACAGATTAAATGGTGATGTCTGAATATTACCATCTACAAATCTTTCTACTGATTACCATGAGTTATTAAGTAAGTTTCCCATGTTCCAGAAGACTTCCTGTGCTAGCACATCCTTTGTGAGAGCGCATATTGCCTCTGACAAATGATTCAAAAATAAAATATGACCTTCAAACAAAATTAAGCCAGGGATGCAGCAGACGAGATCCCAGGGAAGATGCAGATAGTGAAGCCAAGGATGTAGAGAAGAGATCTCAGGGAAGATGCAGATGTATCTTGTGGGGAGATTTTATAAAGTATTTTCTAAGGCATAAAAGGGGTAGCTTTTAACACTCACTGATAAATATTAAAATTCATTTGCCAAAAGAGCAAAAGTCTTCATAAAGCATAACGCCTACAGGTTTTGAGCTTTAATAACTTGTGTTACAACTGTGATAAAAATAATCTGGAAATACCACTCTAGGGGAAATGCAGTCTCTTCTATTCAGTTAGAATGGACTTCTAATCTGCTTGCCATAGGTCCTAATGGCACTGAGCTCAACATTTATCTTCTTCTGCTTCCTAACTACAGATACAACACAGCCAATGCTTCACTCTCTTGCCACTATGGCGAGCTATACCTTTGAACTGTAAGTAATGGTAATAAAGCCATAAGACAAAAAGTAGATTGACCAAAAATTGATTTAAGGTGTAAGAGCAAGTTAGTAATACGCCTAAACTACTGGCTAGCTTTTATAATTAATAATAAGTCTCAGGTGGCAGGATAGAAAAATCTGCCTACACCTGTGGGCACATGGGACATGATCACTGGCACTGAAAAAAGGGAACAAAACAAAACATACTCGTAATTAGAATCCTTTCTGATGTAACTAATGAACTATGAAATTATATGCTTGGTCACAGCAACAGAAACTGACTTTTTCTAAGTCCAGAAGAAAAGGGATTTGTTGGAACGGTATACAGTAATTCACTGGGACTGGATTCCAAGGCTGGAAACTGCACAGGAGAAGAAGAAGGTAAGAGAATAGGAATCGGGCCAGTCTCATTGAAGCAATGGTGGCTGGAATGTCTCAATAGGCATGACTGCCCACACTTAGCCACTGCTAGTAGCTCTTCTATGAATTGTTTGAAAACTGGCCCTATACAAAAGCTTCACTAAACTCAAATTCAAATTCTTGGGCAGGAACATCCAACTGCTTTTGTCCAGAGGAAAGCCCTATCATTTCTAAGAATCACACAGCATGGGTTCCATCAAAATAGATTGCAGGTTGCCCAGAAGAGTGCCAATGTTTACTGTACACTGCTTGTGGGACAGTTTATTCAAGAATTATTGTAATGAAGACAGAATTTCAATGAAAGATTTCAGAGCTGTCTGCAAGGACAACAGAGGTCTGCTCAAGAATTACTTCTTTGGAACAAGTGACTGTGTTCCCAGTCCTGGTTGATACATCCATCACCCCCATTCCAGCACTGAAGGCTCATGGGAAGTTCCAGGGGAACAGGAAGTTTGCTATGAGATTGAGTCTCCTAGAAATGCACCCACACCCATGAAGTTTCATCAGTATGGCTGCCAAAGCAACACCTGAACAAGGACAAAACCAATGGACATCCAAATTTGGAAGTGGGGGTAGCTCAAGGGCTTCAACTTTAGGCAAAGAACTACAGTCAGCTAAGGGAGTGGGAAACATAATCTTCCTCATGGAAGAGCACACCAATTGGTTATCTAATACCAAATGTTCAGGCCTGAAAATATACATACAGCCTGGGCAGGGTGTGTTTATGTATGTTGTGTGTGTGTGTGTGTGTGTGTGTGTGTGTGTGTGTGTGTGTGTGTAACAACAATTAAAGAAAAAGAGGCCATGAATTTGAAGGACAGCAAGGTTGGGGAGGTCCATGGTAAGAGTTGAAGAAAGGGAGGAAAGAAGGGAAATCACATTAATTTAAAAAGTGTCTTCATTGGCTACTTCCTACATACCCTAGACATCTTTGATGTCTTTCTCATATCTTGATGCAAGAATATTCATCAAGATCTCTACTTACTGAATTTCATTTTTTACTCAGAAACCTCCATCTATGTAAAGGTGTAGGAATAACCATTTTGACATATCCATTTTACACATGTCTGTCTCAGAGAAGGTACTAGAAGCAACTTAGTTATTATGAAGTACAAATAGATGTGAAACAATTAGTTTCTTCTGTCTTATTTACTCTATTTAATCAAAACTTAAGTAAAATTATTCAGATACAATTTCCTGTAGGAAATACTTGACATTTATATCTATGAGTGATAACAATTTGAAAAACACAGATGGCTGACTAGAAAATTCACTACAAGTGAAACTGAATTCATTCATTATTAACCAGATTGCACAGTGCTATTCAAAGCTTTACATTTTGCTTGGAAAGAAAACTAATTATTAAGATTGCTTTTTACAAATCTGTCTTCTGGCCTATTTCTTTACAGAACTGAGACTAGACAAAAATATTTGTTCTGACTCAGTTATATCTGAGCTTGAAGCTTTTATATCAGGGTTTCTGTACATACTTTGGTAACACTTTTAAATCCAAATGCATTTTTAAATTAAGATTACAAATTTTAAGAACAATAATTTTAGAGGAACATGCATTGCCATTGTGCCAAACTCAGAGAGCTAGGGTAATGAGCTAGAAAAATCGGCAATGAAAATGAAATAAGGTTGACATTCAGTCTCCTTTTCCCATGACCTTTTATCAACTTAGGCAATGACCTGTCCCAAGTCATTCCAGGAACCTTTACATTCTTCCTTCATGATATAACGATGTGGCTATTTATTTTGATTATTTGTTAAAATGTACCAGGCTTGCCTACCCATATACAACTTGTTCTCAATGACTCACTTCTAGATCATGCTAAGCCAGTGCCATAACCAGACATCTCAGCTGGTAACTGAGCCTACATTCCAAATATAAATGGAGGGCAGCTAGAGAGCCAACAGGTGGATCATTAGAACAGGCTAAGACAATTGCTTTGAGATGCAGCGCTGAACCTACAAAAGACCAGAAGTCAGTGTATGGAATTACAGGATATGTAAGACTCAGCTCCGTCAGGTTGTCTGCTCCAAAGTACTGAAATATTTCCTGGGGCTTCTATCATTCCTCCCCATGGATTTCTTGAACTGCCATGAGGCAAATATTCACGGTAACAAAATGATCCCCAGGCTACAATAACCCATGTATTAACTAGAAATTGTATCTTTATGTTGTAATAGACATGTTTTATTTCGGTCCCTCCCTGTGTGTATGTGTGTGAGACTCACTATGTGGCCTCGATTGAGCACCTGATTCTCTTCCCTCAGCTTCCCTCCAGCAAGTGAGCTGATTATATTTGAAGTAGGTGGCACCATACCCATCTTTTGTCTAGCTTCTTCTGGTCCTCCTGTATCCATCCTTCTAGTGCTAGAATTTCAGGCATAACCCACCACACTTAGCGGGGATCAAACCTAGAGCCTCATGTATGCAGGCAAGAATTCTACCAACTGAGCCACATCTCCAGCCTATTTAGGCTTACTCTGAAAGCTGGCCCTAAAACTAATTTTCTCCTTTAGTGGGGTGCATTATGAGATAACAATCCAAAGGCAAATCCACTCCCTTTGTTCCTGTGGCTTCTCTGTTGCTTTGCAGAGCATCTAGTGTACACACATTCTGGAGTCGGCTCACTGTCCCCAACTATATACAGCCTTCTGGCTCCCTGCTCTAAGGCTCCCAGATGTATACGTTGAGCTTGGTGATCCATCTATCTCCACCACCTAACAAACCATTCACATATCCCGTAACCCCCTTCTCCTTCTGGAGAAAGAATATTAACCCGAGCTTTATACATTGACCTGGAACAGAGAGTTTCTAATAATATAGCATTGCTGGAACATCTCTTTCTTTCTTTCTTTCTTTCTTTCTTTCTTTCTTTCTTTCTATCTTTCTTAATGAACAGGAACACCCTGCGAGGTCTTGAGTTTACTTCGAAAGCACCCCTCCTTCACTTCCCCTCGTCCCTGCAACATTTGAATCAGCCAACATTTGAGAAACACTGCTCTTCTCTGGAGGGCTGTTCCTTCCCCAGCAGGCAGGCTTTTCTATTGCGCTACTGTATTATCCTACTAAGACATCATAATACTCTGCAATTACTTACTTCCTTTGAGACTGACCCCTTCAAGTTATGTAGATTGAATATAAACTATGAACTGTAATAAGGCCTCCCTTCAGGGGATCTTATGAGAATTCAACAGAAATTAGTTTCAATTAAGTTCATGTAAGACACATTGTTTAGTAAACAGTAGGTCAGCAGCTAATACTATTACAATTATTAATAAAGCCTGTGATCTGATAGAGAACTTTTTCTTGAGAATCTCTGTGGGTGGTAGGTATGCTATTAAACCAAGAATGCAAAAGAGATCACATTGAGGGTTTGGAGCAAAATAATGAGTTCATTTTCTGGCATTGGCTTAAGTGCTCAGGAAGAAAAGCATAAAGATGGTACCACCCTTGACTTAAAAGACACACACACACACACACACACACACACGGCGGGACTGATGATACAAGATACAAAAGCATGTACACACATGAGGACCTGCCTGCTAGGTCTCAACATAGGTTGATGAAATCCAAGATCACTTAGTCAGTAAATAATTCATTCACTCACAATACCTAAATACTGGCAAACACCAATTCATGACGCTTCGAAGTCCCTGCCATCAGTATTTTGTATGTGGCTCTAAGGTCTCCTGTGAATGAATCAACAGTGCTCACTGAGCTGCTATCAACTTTAAATTCACTACTGACCAGGGCTGCTCTCTAGACATGTGACCACCTTGGTCTTTGCTGCTGGTGACATGGTAAGACAAGGGGCATTACAATCAAGCTGAAGAACAACCTGCTTTCTGTTTCCATCACAGAGAAGGTCACAATGACCATGTGGCAAGGCTTAATAACAAGGCATCTGATACACTCTTCTTCCTAGGGCTCCTCCATGCCTTATTTCCTTCTCTTCTTCTGTCTAAGCAGGTTCTCATTACCACCAACCTGTTTTCCTTCAGGTTCTATCCTGACGACCTCACTAATGAAAAACTATCCATGCATCTTCTTACAAAAAACTAAACCCCAAATGACATTTCAGAATGGTTAGAATCATGCTAAGTCTACATTAGTCCAGGCTCCAATTACAGGAAATTGCTCATGTCTGACTAGTCAGGCTCTGTAAAGTGTGGGACACGGAACTATCACTATGGAAACCAGGTTGCAGCAAGCAGGAGGTAGTGCCAGTGACTCAGCAGGTGGCACTTCCCTTCAAGGAAGGGCACCAAATGCTCTGACAAGACACCAGGCAAACACCACGGAGTTTCATTTGCTGTATCAAAAATGAGTCAATCGACAGCTGGTTTTGCTGCTGTGCAACCAGCTTTTAGATCAGTCAAAATGCTAGTAAGAAGAGCAAAGAAAATAAGGCAGCCATGAAAAGGACAGAAAAACACACAAGTGCAATGTTTACTGTTAAACCGCAGCCGGGACGCTTATTTACAGAGTTCCAATCAGAAGTAGCAAATAATTATATATCAAGCTTAGTAGGAAGACAAAACATTATTTCACAACTGCCACTACGTGCTTCTTCCTCTCTGACACAATTGGCACAGATCCAGGCTTGCTATGTTTACGACGATTCATTTCCCTAGAAAGAAACAAAATACATAAAATATGAGCAAGTATGTAAGAAATCATCTCAGCCAAAGGGGGAAAAGTTTAAATCATAAAGCATTTTCTTTCACTAGTGAAAGCAGGCGGACCTCAGTAAGTTCAAGGGCAGCCTGGGCTACAGAGAGGAGAGGGAAGACAGTTAAAAGGACAGAGGGAACAGTCAGATGCTCTAACACGTACTTTCGGCGGCGAGCCTCCCTCATAACGCGCTGCTCCTGAATCTGGCTGTAGATAGATTTCGGAAGATGCCGATGGCGAGCGATCCGCTTGACTTGTGGGTGATACTGAAACTTTTCCTTTAACTTCTGGTTATAATCGTTTGCTGCTTTTTCCCGTGATGTAAGCTAAAAACAAGGAGCATTTGGTATCTCGAACTCTGTAGTTTTCTTGACTATAAAAACCTAGGAAGCATCCTCTTCTCCTTCTCCACAAAAATTCAACTTTGACAACATACAGACAAAACCACCAGTGAGCTTGCACGCCTCTGCAAAGTTGTTAGTAGCACTCTGCAGACACCAACTGTTCTGGAGGCAGCACACCAACTGTGTAATAGATGCCAGAGAGTAAACACAAGTGCACTGCATGGGCAGGGCTGTGAACCCACAGGGGGAGCCTACTAGGCACAGAGCACCGAAAAGGCATCCATAGCAATTAATCAATTGAGGTTCTGGTAAAAAATCTAACTACGTGAAAACAAAAAAAGTGATCCCCAAGTAGGTTTTGTTTAACAATGCTAAGAACAAAAACAAACACACTAGACCGTTTAATAATGAATGAAGACATAGTGCAACACCTAATGATAACTGAACTTAAAATAGAATTACCTTTCATTACTTCTTACTGTGCCTGGATTCTACTACTGGGGCTAAGCAAAAAACACTTCAAACCTAACATTCCTTTTAGTTCTTGCTTCTCACATAAACATGATGCACGGTCCACACAGAAAGTGGCCATTTAGAAATATCAACAATAACAAAACCCACAAATCAACTGTTATCTGACAGCCCAGATGTAGCTGCATTTTCATGGCATCAACTCTGAATTAAGGTTTTCAGGTCTTGATATGTGATGGGTTTACAGGTCTCTGATATCAGGTCTCAGGGACCGTCAGCCTTTGATGTGCCACTCACTACCGCTGTAACAGAAGAGGGGTCTCCCAAACCCTGAATTGCTAGTCCCCACAGCACAGATCTCCCACCAATGAAAACAAAGAAGCAGGAAAACACAAGAGGATCAATCTGAATTGATAAAACCTGCTGACACCCGGACAGTGGTGCACCACTTTAATCCCAGCACTCAGGAGGCAAGGGCAGGTAGATCCCTGTGAGTTCAAGGCCAGCCTGGGCTACTGATCTAGTTCCAGGATAGCCAAGGCTACCCACACAAAAACTGTCTTGAACCTCCCCCACAAACCACCTAAAGAAACAAACAAACAAACCACCCAAAAAAACTAAAACCAGAAAACCACAAACTACAACTAAAACCTTGTGAACGGGCATCTGTGTGCGCACCGACAGCAGGTGCCCGGGAAGGCGCAAGTCCAGTGGTGCCTCCCCACTGCTCTCCACCGTGTTTCTCCAGACAAAGTCTGTCTCTGAACCTGGAACTTGCCAATTCACTAGCTGGCTAGCCAGTCTAGATGGTGGCCCCAAGGATCCTCCTGCCTCCTGTAGGAGTGTACTGGTCTGTTGCTATGTCTGTTTTGTTGTTGTTGTTGTTTAAAGAAAGAAATGTGTTCTAGGGATAAAACCCGGGCCTCCACATGAGCCAACTCCCCAGCCTTGCAGGAAAACAGAATCCATGAATCTTGCTTGGATTAGTTGCTAACTTTCCATCACAATGAAAGTAAACTGGCCTTACCACACCCAGTTTCTCTGATGCATTGGCTTTCCACAGACGGATGTTCATTTCATCAGACCCACACATTATATACTTGCTGTCAGAGGTCCATTTCACACAAATAACATGCTGCATTCGTTTTGTATGATAGACTTCCCTGTAGAAAAGGAATTAAGTTAACATCTTCAGGGTCACTGCCTACCAGTGATTCAGGTCGAGAGCCACTCTCTACTCAATTTAACATTTACTGAAAAATAAAATGAACCCAAGAGCCTCCAAAGAACACCCCCTAGCACTCTGAACCCAGCTCTGATTTTTGCTTGGGGACACTGTTTTAAATGCCTAATTGAAGTGAGAGTTTATTTACATGTGTGAAAAACAGAGGAGGGCTGCAAAAGTTGATAAGTTGAGGTAAGTATCACCTAATAAACAGCGATGTCAAGTTATACCTATTTGGAATGCTGTGAAACATGCTAAGTGAATTCACAGAAGATACTATATTGGGGAAGTGTTAAGAAGGGCATTTCAAAGCAAGTGAAAGGTCAAAGAAATTAAGATGAGATGTCTTAATTCCAAGTATGGAAAAAATGAGTCAAAAAGCAGACACCTTGATAGAAAGGAAACAGGTCAGACAAATTATTCACAGTAAAATAAAAACCACAGACGACCAAATCAGATATAACTCATATTTATAGACTGTATGTCTAAAGTGTACTCACACACTAGCCTTGTTCATTGCTTTGAAGGTCTGTACTAACCATTTAAATGTACTTGCATTTAAAACTGCAAGAAGTTTATGTTTGACGAGTGAAGCTTGGATGACTTTCTCCTCAATGCCCTGCTCTTTGCGTGTAGATCGCCTAGTAGCTCCACTTTCTTAAAGCCATCTGCCACACACACTTTTCACAAGGTGGCACGAGTCTACGCCTGGGATTGCAGTTAAGCCTTCCTTCCTATACTAAGATTCTCCTTCTCTTTCTCACCACCCACATGACTCCCTACTTCCTTTCACCGTCTTTCCACAAAACTATAGTTTTCTCAAGTAAGCCTAGGCCACTCAACCTAGAAAAGGCACACACACGTAAGCATACACACACTCACACACACACACATATGTATATAATTTTCTTTATATTTTAATGTGCATATAAGTCATATAGCTTGAAGCTTGAGTGACACTATCATAATCTTTCAATAGTTTTGTTTGTTTCCCTACGGTTTTGGAGGATAGCCCAGGTTAGCCTGTGTGGTTAGTGTGTTTTTGTCAGCTGGGACGAGGGAACCTCAACTGAGAATGTGTCTCAGGCAGATCTGTGGGGCATTTTCTTGACTAATGACTGCCGTGAGGACCCATCCCATTGTGGGTGGTACCATCCCTGGACAGGTGGTTCTTTAAAAAAAAAAAAAAAAAGCTGGCTGATCAACCATTGGAAGTTAAGCACTGCCCCATGACTTCTGCTTTAGAGCCTGCCTCCAGGTTCCTGCCTCTACTTCCTGTCCTGACTCCCCTTCATGACTGACTGACTAGGATGTATAAATCAAACAAACTCTTTCCTCCCCAAGTAGCTTTTGGTCATGGTGTTTCACCACAGCAACAGAAAGCAAACCAGACGAGCCTGGAACTTAACAACCCTCTGCTTCTGCCTCCTGAGCACCACCGCCAAGCCTTGCTGTCATGAATCTTATGAGATGTTTGTTTCAATGTCCTGTGGTTTACATGTACTTACAGGAACATGTCTCAGTATGACGAACAACAGTGAGAGTATGTGTGTGAGTGCTCTGTAAACCACAGCACACAGTCAGGCTCTCAGGGGGAGGGAATGGTCCAGGCAAGAACTCACTGGTTCAGCGCTTGCATGAGGGTCTAGGTTCAATACTCAGCAGCACAAAGCCAGTCAGTAAAGCAAACAATTAAGTACAAAATTTCCCTGAAGTTGCCAGTTTCCTATATATTACCTCAACATAAAAATACATGGATGTATAAATGCAACACTGAACTGCATATAATAAGTAATAAAGGTAAGCTGTAGGAAACAACTGAAATCTTAAAAACAGGAATCATACTAGTGTGCTCACAGACTGAGCTACACACACGGGATGGCTCAGCACTCACATCTCTTCCTCCCAGTTCAACAGTGGATACAGGTGAAATGACCAAATTAAGGCCATCTTGTCCCCACTGCAATTTATGTCTGCCTAGACTCTACATCTCACTCAGGCTTCCATCCCCTCAACAGCCACATCTGCCTTGGCAACACTTTGGGGACTGTCCATGACCCTAGACATAGTATACAAAGTATGTGGTTTTTGTGCAAACTTAAACATAAAACTAAAATAAATCAGAAATAATTGTCATGTACTGTACCACCTGGAATATACTGCTGAGCTTTGCAAGAGAGCAGGTGTCACCAGGTGACATAGCTCCCATCCCACTGGCACTCCCTGAGCACTGACGTCATCGGAATTTTGTTTTTTAAAATGTTGTACCCCTGAGCTTGGTCACCATTTTAGAGGCACAAGCCTGCTCTTGTTCTGCTCATTAATAAAATGTCTCAAAACTTTTCATTCTTGGTTTTCATAACTACATGTGTGGAGCAATGCATAGGCATGCACTAATTAACCTAAAAAGGGAAATGAGCTCAACAATCTAAACCACGTTTTCCTTCATCTTTACTTAGTTAAGTAAGCTGGACTTGAATGCATAAAAAAAAAAATATCAGGGAGTATTATTTATTGCTTTTAAAACTTCTTTCAGAAAAAAAGTCTGAGTTCTTAATCAACATACTATTTTTTTAGGTGTTTATTAATTATATGGAAATAATCACCTACTCAACAAAACAAACCACCGGATTTGCCCTGACATAATACAGTAAAAGTCTACACACCATGTCACAATACCTGGGTATAAGCTCTATCATACATACACAACCAACTGCCTTCTAAAAAAAAAATGATCACCAGGCCTAAATAAATATCATGCAAGAATAAGTGGTTTAGCATCTGAAAGAGACACACAGAAAAGAGCAGAGCTGCCAGGCGGTGGTGACACACCCAGCACTCGAAGGCAGAGACAGGTGAATCCCTGTGAGTTCAAGGACAGCCTGGTCTACAGAGGAAGTTCCAGGACAGGCACCAAAGCCACAGAGAAACCCTGTCTCAAAACAACGAAATAAGCAGCTTGCTGGCAGTCACATACCTGCTTCGGCTTTTGTCCACAGGAAAGATTCTAATAGATTTATCAAAACTAGCAGACACAAATTCTTTTCCAGTGGGAGAGTAGTCCACATCAAGTACCGCAGATACGTGATCCATGTGAACCATAACAGGAGTATCCAGTGCACGCATATCGAAAGTATACAAGCTGTAAAACATTGTTAAATATTTCACTCAAATTTCTATTGAAGAACATTAGTAAAAACAAGAGCATTAGGTAAATAATGACACACTTAATAGGCGCTCTGGTTCTGAATACAGTTAAAGAATGTAAGTCACATAGAAAGACACCAACAATTCTTACTACTTTGCAGCATCACACAAAACCAAAAACCAAACCAAACAAACAAACAAACGAAAAAACCCAAACCATTGAGATGGCTCAGTGGGTAAAGGTATACACCACCAAGACTAGTAGACCTGAGGACAATCCCCAGAACCCACATGGGGAGAGAACCAACTCCCACTAGCTGTCCTCTGACCCCAACACGCGCACTCTGGACGAGGGCCCTCAGTGATCCTGATTATGCTGGCAATTCCCAAACTAAGATAAATAACTCTTTGTTTATAAACCACTCAATCTATGGCAATTTGTTGGTTGTCTGGACTAAGATAATGATACGAAGCAATACATGCAGGCAAACACTTAAAAAAATTCATAATATTCTTATCAAAAGACAAACCACTCTGGTAGGATAGTTACACCTTCATGCCTATAACCTCAACCATCAAGAGGCTGAAGCAGGAGGCTCACATACTGAAGGGAGGCCAGCCTGAGCTAGGTAGCAAGTGCTAGGACACCGTGGGCCTACTGAGTCTCAACATTCTTTTAGCAAATTGCTTTTTATCAAATTGTTTCAACATTCTGTGAAGAAGAAAAATGCTCATTTGTTCAAATTCCAAGCAACCTGATCCTCATGGACAGGAAAGCCTAGCGCTCTGAGTTACAGCAATTCTTCAGGCAGCCCCTACTCCACACGCTTGTCCTCACAGACAGCAGAAATCACAGCACTGAGTTAGGTTAAACGGCCTGCCCACTTTCTGCATAACAGTCGGATGCCTTAGATCCGAATTTGAATTTTAATTAAAAATGACTGTAGTATTTAAAGAAAAACAAAGAAGGCAGAGAACAGAAATACCACAGCAGGCCCTTTTGGTCTGTGATAGGCTCTTGTGTAGCCCTTGAGTCATGTAGCCAAATTCTCCCCATAGCAGATAACCCTCAACTCCTCATTCTTCTTGCTTTGGCTTCCCCAATGCTAGAATTACAGGCATACACCATCATACCCACCAAGAAGAATTTAAAAATAACAATTATGGAAAACTAGCAGTCATTGCTTATAAGAGATATGCCTTATTTTAGGAACTGTATATAATCGTTGCCAAGGCAAGAAATGGGAAATTCTAAAAAGGCTCTGAAAGAAGAGCAAAACAGCTTAGCTGACATGTATTTTAGAAATATTAGTAGAGAGGTCACTATGCTGCAAAATTACTCTTGTCTTTTATGGTGTTTAATTGCAACAGTACCACTTCCTTTCAAAGCATCTATTACAGTAAGTAAAGGCTTCAATGTGGTTGGCACTGCTAATTATCAGCTGCACTTCTCAGTGCAAGAATGATAAGAGAGAACTTATGGCACTGTGCAAGCTAACACCACCACTTACACTCTCCTATCTATACACTGGACACAGTGAAAGCCATACTTTTTACTTGTGTGTATGTGTGTGTGCTTCCTGGTCTGTATGTGCACTACGTCTGTGCAGATGCCTTAGAAGACAGAAGAGGGCAGCAGACACCTGGAACCAGACTTACTGCGATGCTGGCAACAAAACATAGGTCCTTTGCAAGAGTAACAAGTACTCTAAACTGCTGAGCCATCTCCCCAGCCCCTAGTGGACATTTTTTAAATACAGAAAATCAAAGTTCGAATCCACCAAGAGGCTTGTACCTTCTCAAAAGTATATATTAAGAATGTACTTAAAGCCAGGCAGTGGTAGCACACACCTTTAATCCCAGCACTAGGGAGGCAGAGGCAGGGGATCTCTGAGTTCAAAGGCCAGCCTGATCTACAGTGAGTTCAAGGATAGCCAGGGATACAAAGAGAAACACACAAAACCAAAAAACCACAAACCTAAAAAAAAAAAAGAGAGAGAGAGAACAATAAAATGCATTAAAGATATAGTAAGACTAATACATAATTTCCACATGATTAACCTACCTGAGAACAAAACTAAAAAGATGAAATAAGGCAGTCAATGTACAATGTTTCAACAAGAATAAAAGATTACATAGGAATCATAAAATCTCACAGTTCAAAGTAAGTCTGCTACGTCAGTTTTACAGCACAAAAAATATAAGCAAATATTAAGCTAAAAATTTAAATTCTCACTCAGTTTGACCACATGAGCATCAACTACTGGAGAAGTCACAAACACCTGTAAAACAGACATTGCTTCCAACAAAACATGTATGTATGGGTCATGCATTACTTGCTCATGTTTGTTTGTTCTGAAACAATGTCTTCCTATATAACCCAAGCTGGCTTTAAATATACCATGTAACCCTGGATAGCCTCATATTCAATCCTTCTGCCTCAACCTCTGGAGTGGTAAGAACAGAGACAGGAGCCCCACCTGCTGGTCCAGTCATTATTTAAATGGCCTACATCAGAGGTCAACCAATTTCTTCTGTGTGGTCAAGTGAGCCATCAGGTATTTACTGTAACTATCAACACAGGCATTATATAGCATAAAGGCAGCCATGCCAGTATATAAACAAACAGCATGGACATACTCATGAACTAATGTATAAGCAGGATTTACCCAGAGATGTTAGTTTACTCTTTTTTATTTAAGCTATTCTAAAACTAGAGAAAATATTTTTTCTAAAGACCTCTTTTCCAATTTGAGAAATTATTTTCAGTACAACAAATGACAGCTTTCCAACTCCCTTATGCAAGACTTAACAGGTGAAACATACAGTATTAACAAGGCAAGGCGTGGAAAGGGAGCCATTTGTGATAGCAGTAAGTTTCTTCTATAAAGAGAGACACTTACTTATAGTCTTCATTGGCTGCAGTAAAATTGAAAGCTTCCATAGGGTTCCAACAGATTGTATTTGTTCTCATATCCAATATAACCTGAGAAAGGAAGCATGCATTATCCCATTACCACAGAATTAACATGTACAAAATGAGTACATTTTTTACTTCTTTCCTTTGGTTTTTCGAGACAGGGTTTCTCTGTGGCTTTAGAGGCTGTCCTGGAACTAGCTCTTGTAGACCAGGCTGGTCTCGAACTCACAGAGATCAGCCTGCCTCTGCCTCCTGAGTGCTGGGATTAAAGGCGTGGGCCACCAAGGCCTGGCTTCTATTTCTTTCTGATTCAAGCATATACTTTATACACACAGTACACAATTCAGGGCAGTAGGAAAAGAAATCAATGATTGTTTCCTCAGAGGAGAGTAGTTAAGTACAAACAAACAAACAAATGGGAAAAAAATCAAAAATTATGTTTCATACCTAGCCCCTGAACTTCAAATGACTTAATAGTTTAATTAGGAAATTAAGACATACATTTAAACAAAAATTAAGATGCAAATAAAAGCAACAAATGGTAGTGTAACAAGCTAGGCACAAAATTTAACAGTGAGCTTAGGGTTAAAATTCAGAAGAAATGTTTCAAAAGGGAAGCAAGATTTGAAAGGACCTGTGAGGACTAGTAACTTGTAGCGTTTCTCAACAAAATGATATTGGTACTTGGGGAGGAAGAAAGTAAAGAAACCCATGTATTTACTGAACAAAGCTTAGCTCTCAGGTACTTTCCCGCTAACTAACTGCCCCTGGGGGGGGGGGGGAGAACTACTATAAATAAAAAAGATAAAGAAATGTAGCCTAAGAGGCAGAGGCAGGCAGATCTCTGTGAGTTCAAAGCCAGCCTGCTCTACATAGTGAGTTCCAGGACAGCCAAAGCTACATAGTAAGACCCTGTCTTGAAAATAAGTACATAAATAGCAATTTTTAAGATAACAAACAAGATAAAGTAGCAGTGTCTACTACTATCTACATATGACAAAACCCAAGTAAGTACTGCTTTACCGCAATGCAAACTGGACTCAGATTTTGAGTGCATCAAATGACAGGCTACAATTATTTTCTCCTTTACAGCTAATGTAAGTCCACTAAAAATGAACTATGCATGTAGATGTATGCATTTGCCAAAGAGTACTATTTAGAACTTCATGTCAGCATTATGCTAAATGCTAAAAAGTATAATATCTTATTTTGCAAGGCTGCAAGGTACTAGTTAATATCATTAGTTTACAAAAGAAATACAGATAGCAAAGTTCATATGTCACATGAATGAGTAACTAAATTTGTACTTTCAATGAATACACTAATTTCATTCTTCCTACCTTTAATATCTCTGAAATCTCTGAATCTATCAACTCATTATGAAAATGTTTTGTTTTTATCCTTTTGACAGTCTTATAAAGCCTGAAACTCAGTTTGTTCCAGGGATGACCT
The DNA here is from genome assembly GCF_943737965.1 of Phodopus roborovskii. NCBI lineage: Eukaryota > Metazoa > Chordata > Mammalia > Rodentia > Cricetidae > Phodopus > Phodopus roborovskii. Next base: position 20,108,254 of record NW_026126567.1, on the reverse strand, counting down.
TGAACTCCTGATCCTCCTGCCTTCGCCTAGCAAGTGCTAGGACTGCAGACCAGGACCACCACCATCTAGCGGACAAAAGAATTTTATATGTGAACTGTGCCAACAGACTCCGGTTACATGAATGACACCTAGCCCTTCTTGTGCCCTGACAATACTAAAAACGCTTTGGAATCCATTCCATGTACAAACAATATTTCTCTCTCTTGAAAGTCAGCTTTGATATCCAAGTCCTGAAATGACCACGGTGAATGAAAAGACTACTGAAAAACCTCATTCACAAGACAGAGAGAGTCAAACTAGCATCAGCATGTAACTAAAATAGTTGGTTATATGAAAGAGTTCTAAAACTGCTTTGAATAAAATAATGGATATGTCATATGATAATTAAGCCCCCCCAATTAGTACATATTAGTCAATGTAATGAAATATCTTTCATTTTAAAAGTTTCATTTTAGCAAGTACTGATTTAGATGCCTAAAATGTACTGGCATTACAGAAGTAACAGAGAAACAAGAGTGTAAAATCAATGGAGAGTGAATGTTACTGCCATCATTTTGGGGTTAAGAAACAGCTCTATGAAGGAAAACAAAACTGGGAAGCACTGGTTTCATTTTCCAGTGACTTGCTATACAGAATGCCATAACAATCTCATAAACAAAGATGAGACAGAAACGTACCTTTTTCAGAGGAGTTGCTTGCCGCATGTCATACAGTACTATGTTCCTATCAGAAGCACAGCTTCCCAAGAGAAATGTCTAAAAATAATTGTAACAATCATCAATTAAAAACCAGGCTTGGAAGCAAATGATGTCTATTCAAAGCACACATTATTTATCTTTAATATTTATGTTAAACCCTCAAGCTGAATCCCATTTTTATCAGATATAATCAATCACCCATAATCTCAGCTACGTCAAGTATTTTCATGGTTAAATCTCAATGCATGTACTTCAAAACTGGCAACAACAGAGTGTCCTATTTATAGCAGAACGTATTTTACTTACCTGCTCTCCAATATAAGACAAGATACTGCTTCTGACTACTACAAATAACACTTCAGGAAATATTTCCAGACATTTAAGTTCTTCTTTTAAATTTTTCCTTAACGTAAAATTTCAGGAGTGGTATTAGTGAGTCAAAAGTATAAATAACTTTATGACTTTTAACATCTAAGGCTTATTTTTTAAAAGTGATACCAATATTGCTGTAATGTGATAATGTACCTTTTATTACAACTGGATGAATCATGCAGTCATTTAAATGCTCTAGATGACAATATTTCCTAAACACTCAAATTTCCTTTTGTGAGTGCTGCATAAACATGCTCCATCTTTTGTCCAACTGTGTGTGTATCTCGTGTATGTATGTATATGTATATATCTTGCTCATGTTTACATACATGTCTGCCTGTTTATGCACATGTGAGCAAAGATGCATGGGGAGATAGATTGGTGCATGGCCTCCTTTATTGCTCTCTACCTTATTCTTTGTAACAGAATCACCCCCTAAATCTGAAGATCATTATTCGGCTCCACTACCTAGTCGGTAGGTTCTGGAGATCTGCCTATCTCTGTTCTCCATGGCACAGGGATTTGGGGCACACACTAGCATACATGGCTTTTACATGAATGCTGGAGATGCAAGCTTGGGTCCTCATGCTTGCTCAGTGGGCATTTTACTCACTGAGCCATCTCCTGAGCCATGTATGTTCTCCCTCCTCCCCTCCCTCCCCCCCGCCCCTTCCAAACAGAGCTGTCTAGTTCACTATGCTGTTCAGGATGGCATCAATCTTGTGACCCTCCATCTTGGCCTCCTGACTGCTTGGATTACAGGCATGTACTGCCTCACCTTGCTAAGTCAATTTTCAACACACAAAGCACTTACGACAACCCTTGGTGTTGAGTGCAAATAAGCTATCATCCAGTAGAGCCTGATTCCACTTATGTGTGTGGTGTATGCATGTCTGTGGGTGGACCTGACTGTAGTGGAAGCCAGAAGTCAATTATGTTCCTCTATCATTCTCCACATTATTTATTTAGTACATGCACGTGATCATCAGGAAACAACTTTACAGAAGTGGCTTCTCTCCTTCCACTATATGGGTTCTAGAAACTCAGGGTTCAGCCGGTAGCATCTGAGCACGTGTGCTTACCTACTGAGCCACCTCCCTCATCTCCTCAGCCCTATAAAAATCTCTGAAGATCCATTTGTTTTATGTGAATGACTGTTTTGCCTGCATGTATGTCGATAAACCACATGCATGCCTGGTGCCCGTGGATGAAGAAGAGAGTGTTGGATTCCTTGGAGCTGGAATTACAGATGCCTGTGAGACACCACGTAGGTACTGGACAACAAATCCAGGTCTTTGACAAAAACACCAAGCACTCTTAATCACTGAGTTATCTCTTCAGCCCCTCTAGCCCCTTACTTTCTGAGATACTCTTTCGCTGGCCCTGAAGCTCACTATTTTGCTAGAAGAGCTGACCTAGGAATCCTTGTGATCCCAGTCTTCCCTAACACAGGTTACAGGCATGACACCATGCTCAGCTTTTACATGGGTGCCAGGGATCCAAGTTCAGTTCTTGCTTCTACAGCAAGCTTGTTAGCCACTGAGCCATCTCTCAGCTCTTGACCCCACTCTCTGCAATACTGTTCTTCCTCATTCATGGTTCCAGGCACCACAACCCTTGGCTCCTGCTTAATGTTACTTCCTACTGAAAGCAGAGTAGAAAGAAAGGGACTTCCTACATAGCCGTACAGTCAGCAAGCTCCTACTGTGTGCACACAGTTTAATGGAATACCATAAACTACTGTTAAGAACATGGTATGATTTGGGTCTCATTCTTTTCAAAAGCCTGTCTCAATTGCTGCTTCTGAGACCTCTGTTAGTTGTCCCTTAACCTCCTAACCTTTAGTGGCTTTTCATTATGTTACTTTTGTTATCAATTTCTAAAACAAAGACTTTGATCTGAACATAGCAAAAAGTTCCACCTAGACTGAGTATAAAGTTTCACACTGCAAAATGTGGCAATCCTCAGTATTAACTTCTGGCTTTACCAGAATTTCAGGCTTCAATATTTTAACAGAAAATTAATTATTAATGAATAAAGGAAATAACTACTCTATTTGTTCACAGCAATCTGCCCTGCCCTTTCCATTAGCTTTAATACAGGGTAAGAGACATGAGTATCATTTGCTTTTATCACTAAGTCAATTCATAAGATTAAAAATAAAAAACAGTAGACAAATAGAGCTATTAAATAGGCAAGTTTGAAAACCATGGTCAATAGGTCATAACCAGTAATTACGATTTTACAATTGGCCATTAGCTTTTCTGAAATGCTCATCAAAACAGAAAAGCAAAATATTTGTCTGTCCCTTCAAAAAGTAGCAACTACTATCTTTGTATGTTTACTGTTGTGTTGAAGATGGGGAAGACAGAGGATGCACCAGGAACACACAGCTCAGACAGATATCAAGAACAGGGATCAGCCAACCTTTTCCATAAAAAGCTATAAGGAAAGCATTTTAGGTTTTATGGGCATGTGATTCCCACAGCAATTATTCAAATTTTTCACTGTGGTTAAAAAAAGCAGCTTGTGTTCTAGTAAGACCCTGTAACAGGCACTGGGATAGAATCACTGGCAACCCCTGCTCTAGACCCGTATGTAGCCTCAAGCAGAAGAGTGTGTACAGGCACAAGCTGGCGGCAGTGTGGCCTTGTGTGCTTGTCTCCCAAGTTCACACGGTACTGCAGCACACCGTGACTCAGTACATCAGCATCACATGAGGACTGTCACACTCTGCTACGCTGACTTCACCTTTCCTCCTTCTCTTACCCTTCAGGGTTTTCTCTTACAGAAACTAGCACAGTTGGTTCCTATTATACTGGAAGAGGAAGCATCTTGACTGAGTCTACTGGACAATGAGGCTCATTTACTGTTACGTATCCAGAAAAAGACAAGGAAAGGTTGGGAATCCAATGGCTACAGTAGCCTCCAGGCTAGCCGCTCTTCCCAAGTTCACACACAGATGGGTAGCATGCGACAGCAGACCTCCACACATCTGTACTTAGAGCAGGAAGAAACTAGAAATAAACTCAGATTTCAGAACAAAAAACACCTCTGGCTGTAATTACCATGCAGTCCAAGAGTGGTCATGCATACTACTGTGAGGCAAGGGCATCGCATGATTTACACATGTATGAACAGCATGTCCAGTGCTTATTCCCGCAATCTACAAGACAGTCAAGGAAAAGGAGCATCTTCCTCAAGTTCAATGGTACAATCTGATGGAACTCGAGCGTGGAAAGCTAACGAGAGACTTAGGCAAAAGGATCACAAGCTCAAGACCAGACTGCTAACCAATGCCTGTCTCAAAAACCAAAACCAAAAAGAGGCAAGTATTTATTTGGAGAGAAGTATTTATTTCAGAGAACCCAGATATAACCTGGAAAACTTATCAAATGCTAGAAAACCATTAAAATGTTTCACAAACAGAGCAAAAATTTCATGTTAAACAATGAGTAGAACATAGTTTAAAAACAACATACCTCAATAGGGTTAAATTTAACACTGCTTATACTGTCAAATCCCCAGTTCATTGAGCATATAGGGTTGGTTCTTTGTTCGTCCCAAATGTCTACTTGCTGTCCACATGTGGCAAAGGCGGGGTCTTTCCAGTGGTGATCAATGCCAGTGTACACTGTCTTTGAAAGCAGAGAGGGTGTTACACATGTTCACCTCATTGACACTTTTATCAGCAAATCTTAAGTGGATTTTTTTTTTTTTTTTTAAATCTACTATAAAGAAACTTCTTTCTTCTTCTCCCCCAACCCTTTATTACAAGCTAGCAACCGAGCTTCCTATGTTTGGAGCAGTTACAGGATTGGCACATCCAGAATGTAATAGGTAAATTTCACCCTGCAAAAGCCACCTTACCAATCATGGTATATCCCCTTTGGGTAATTCTAAAGAACAAAAAATCCTGGACAAAAAAGTACCAGATGGTGATGGTGGCGGTGCACACCTTTAATCCCAGCAATCAGGAAGCAGAGGCAAGATCTCTGTGAGTCTGAGGCCAGCCTGGTCTATAGAGGGAGTTCCAGGACAGTCAGGGCAACAGAGAGAGAGACCCCCCCCATCATAAAATACTAAAAAACAGTGTATAAAAATGAAGTCAATTGTTTTTTGAATTACTAATCTGTTATCACCTGGAAATTTTTTTCATCTTATACACATATCCTACCCATCTCCCTTTAAGAGTACTCTGAATTTGCTGAAACCCGAAGCAGCACCTAAATATACACTAATACCTAATAGTGCAATAAAGTAGCAGCTTTTAAAATGCATACATTTAAAGATTAAACCAAGCTTCAGAATTCTGTTTGCTTAATGTAAGAATGTCAGCATTACAAAACATGTATAAACCACTTAGTCTATAACTTAGAGAAAAATTTGTGAGAAGTGTAAGATTATACAAGAAGCACATACTACTCCATGTTTTCAAGTCCTAATGGTTTCCTTAGGAAATTCTGAGCTTTGCCTAAGATCTATGATGGTATGAACCACACAGAAACCAAGCCATTAGTCTCTTAACATTCATCTTACACAGATCTCCATGGTCTTCTGAGTACTATTCCACTGCATCCCCCACATGGCCTGTGAGGTCTAGTGTGACAGCACTAGCTAAAAGGAAATCAAACTCTACTACAATGAGCACCAAAGAGATGCTTGTATTCTTTAGCTTCAAAGGATTTTAATTATATAAAATGTCTCTTTTAAACATTGTTTTAGTAGGCCAACTATTAAACCTAAGCCCTCTTAGTTGGTACATTATTTTTCCTTTTGTAATTATAAAAAAGACAGAATTTGAATGGGCTAAGCACAAGTTAATGTATTTTGTACCTTTCCTAATATTGTATGCAGTGGCTCCTCCTCTTCCCCATAGCCGGGTCCATCCATTTTCCATTGCTTCACAGTTTTGTCATCACCAACCTAGACACAAATAGTTTAATACAAATTGTAAGTATCTCATTTCAAATAGTAACACATAGCATCCTTTCATTTTTTACATTTATTGATGCATTTACTTTCTACTCCTTTATCGTAACAAATACATAAAGTACATAAAATCAAAAACAAAACAGTATGAGTAAAGCAAAGGGCTAAGACTAGATCAAAGTTAGGGCAAAGAAGAATGGTATTTCAAATCAGGAAGAAAAATGTATTATAATAAATGGATACTGAAATGTATGGGTAATCATTTACAAAGTTTTGATCCTGGCATTGTGGCACCCACCTACAATTCCAGTATTCAGGAGATAAAGGCAAGAGGATGGTGAGCTCAAAGCCAATATAGGCTACATAGTGACTTGGAGGACAGCTCAATATCCTATCTCAAAAAAACAAGCATGGTGGGGGTGGATTTCCAGGACCCCTATCAGACAGCTCACAACTCCCTCTAACTCCAGAGGATCAGATGCCTCCTTCTGGCCTCACCTGCATGTGTGCTGTCCACCTACATATATTCAAGGCACACACACACACATAAAATAGTTTTGCTTCTGAATCTTTTTTGCCAGTATAATGGCATACACTTTTTAGTCCCAACTCTCAGAAGGCAGAGGCAGGTGGATCTATATGAGTTTAAGGACAGCCTGGTCTACATAGAGAGTTTCAGGCCAGCCAAGGCTGCATTCTAAGACAAGGTCTTGAAAAAACAAACAAAAAAAAAAAAAAAGGAAAAGAAAAAAAAGAAAACAAAAAGGCAGGGGCTGGGGAGCTAGCTCAGAGGTTAAAGCATTTAACCCGCAAACAACAAGACCAGTCCTTAGAACCCACGTAAATGCTGTGTGGGCATGGCAGCTCGCTAGGAATTTCAGCCTTAGAATTCAGACTCGGGGGATCCAGAGAGTAAGATTGCTAGTAAGACTAGTCCTTTAATCAGTGTTATTAAGGAAGGATCTTAGTATCTGATATTGATACTGAGGACTCTACACATATACTAACATACACACATACACACAAACACACACACATTCACAGAGAGAGAGAGAGAAAGAGAGATAAGCAAGTATGAGCCAATACAATAAATTCCAGATTGTGTCAAATGCCAAGAAAAAGATGAAAATGCTTGCTAGAAGGTTTTTATAATCTTAAGATAGACAAAGCCCTTCTCTGCATGTCACACAACTCTAGAAACTATTACTTTAGAAGCTTTCAAACTGAATATAGTCCTGTGGAGACAGTCTCAACATCCCACAAGATCATTTCTTTTCACTGTGCTAAAGTTACAGAGATTCTGAAAACATGATACTGATCACCTCTGCTCAAAAACCGTGGTGAGTTAGACGTGGATACCTGGCAGACATGTTTGAGACAGATGAAGTAAGAACTCAAACTACAATGTGTACTCTAATGTGGCTCATGGTTAACAATGTCAAAGAACCATGCATGTAGCACTACACGACACTTAGTAGCCTTTGGAGCACTTACACACTTGGGAAGGAGACTCAACCTCATAGCCATTCCCTGAAGATAATGTCACACAACAGTTTAAATATTTTATATTGGCAGCAGTTTCAGAGCATGAGTCTTCTACTTCTGCCATCATGCTGAATGTTCAAAAGATCTGAGATTTTCCAGTATTCTGGATTTCAGATTTTTATTAGAGATGTTCAAAATGTACCATACTCCTGGCTTTAACTTAAAATGTAAATTCTATTAATGTTTTATGTGCATTTACTCTTTCTGCCTATCTAAAAGTTTACCTTTTCAGAACATCATCATCTCAGTCTCTTCCTCTCTAAAGCCACTGGAACTACTAATCTAGGAGTAACATGTTTGATCTTTTATAGTCTATATAAAAATGAGCTTCTGGCTGGGCGGTGGTGAGGCACACATTTAATCCCAGCACTCAGGAGGCAGGGGCAGGGGGATCTCTGTGAGTTTGAGGCCAGCCTGGTCTACAAAGTGAGTTCCAGAACAGTTACAGACAGAAACCTATCTCAAAAACAAAACCAACCAACCAACCAACCAAAAGAGAGTCTGTAGTGTTCTTTCTGTGGCAGGCTTAGAGCATCCAGCATAACATCCATCTATATGCCTGCAGAAGACAGGACCTCTCCCCTTTTCCTTATGGTTGAGTAGTATTCACTACATCCATACACCAAATCTTCTTTATTTATTTGTTGATGGACACTTAAGTAAATAATACAGAGAAGACTTTATTCATTTTGAATGTTTAAAAAAAAAAAAAAAAAAAAAAAAAAAAAAAAGCAAACCACACCAAAAAAACCATACAGTAGAGTTGAGAATGAAGATTGGTGATAGAGCCTTGTCTAGCACACACAATGATCCCTTTAGTGCCTGGCTCCACAAAAAAGGAAAAACATATTGTAAGTATCCTGGCTGGGATATTATTACTTTATCAGTTCAGATACCCAGAGGAAAGCCTCGTGGAAGAACAGAAGTCTTAGCTGCCAGTAGCTCCAGCTTGCCACCCAATTCCTTCTACCATATATGCTATCACTGTGTCATACAGTTCTATCTGCTCAATGGCTACTATGTTTTCCTATTTAAACAGAGGCATTCTATAGTGCCACTTCTCTGACACCTGTAGATGCTTACATTTTCCTCATACTGACGCTATACTATAATCTCAATCATTAGTTCTATATTGATGCCAATGTTAGTTCTGACTTTTCTTCTAAGTCCCAGAACTTCATCTATAGAAGACAATCACTTCAAATAACCTGCACTGAGTCTAGTTCCTCACACTAGAACTTTACTCCTCCTCTAAGCCTGCGGTAGCTGCTGACTTGTCCTTTTCCACAGCAGGAATGACTGTCTTCCCATGTACCTCTCAGTCATTGAACCGGCTCACCAAGACTCCAAAATATAACTGGTTTTAGTCACCAGGTAGGTCCCCTATCATTTTATGCTAACAATGAGGACTGCTTACAAGGTGATCATTCATTGCTTTCAAAGCAATCATCTCACAGCACAGCAGGGAATGTGTTGTTCACTTGTTATAAAACCATCAATGAACCCCAACTAGTATTTATACACCAATATCCATAGCAGCATTACTCATAATAGCAAAAAGGTGGAAACAAACTAAAAGTTCATTGGTAAATGAATGGGTAAAAAACAATGGTATATATTCATCACTGTTGATCTTATGCAACCTCAGAAAAGACATCATAGATATGCTACACCACAGATAATCTTGAGTTCATCATGTTAAGTGAGTAAAGGTATGGCAATTACATATACAAACATTGTATGAGTCTACTTATGTGGAGTAACAGTAGTCAATTCAGAGAAACAGGAAGTAGAACGTTTGTTACTAGGGCTGAGGGGAGAGTATAGGAGCTATGGCATGACAAGTTCTTAAAGCGGATAATGATGATGGTAGCACAATAACATGAACATGCTGAATGTCACTAAATTGTATATTCAAAATGGTTGAAATAGCAAATATTCTATGTATTTATTCTTCCCCCATACACATAGTTTTCAATGATTCCTTACTGACAAAATACAAATTATTCATCTTAGCACTAAAAATTTTCCATAGTTAAGTCACATAATCATTTGTGCCTTAATTCCCATTAACCCCACTTCTCGGTGTTCAGGATAATAGTTAAGTAATTGTTTATAAAAAGGCAAAAAGTAGTAAAAAGGGGAAGGCTGGATTACATAAAGAAAAGTAGAACTTTTCAAGGTTTAATGAAGTCTTTTGTACTAATGAGCTCCAAAGGTCCTTGGAACAAATAAATGAACTTGAAAATAATTTAATTTGCAATTAGATATTTCCTGTGCCTGCTGGAAAGACTTGCTGAGCCAACAGTAGTATACTCACAGTAAAAAAGGAAGTCCCACAAAAGCGGGTGCATATCCCTCGTACAAAACCTTCATGAGCTTGTATCGTTCGGACACATTTTCGTTTAGTGAGGTTCCAAATTTTAACCTACGTAAAACATCAAAAATTTTAGTGAACTCTAAATGTAAAATATTTTAGAAACCCACATTGGAAAGGCTATGAATCACTCTATTAGGAACTAAAAAAATCCTTTGGATTAAAATAACATACTGCATATGGATAAATGTATCAACAGCACAGAATTCAAACTGTCAAATACTCTGTTGATTAGCAAATGTTTCAGAGTCTTTTTTCCCTTACCAAGTGTTCAGTCATCAGTAACAACCTCTGTGAAAAATTCAAAAACCTTAATTATAAACATGCTAAGTTTATAAAATATCAAACTGAACCTTGCAACACCCATTTTAAGATTAGATAAAAAAAAAAAAAAAAAAAAAAAAAACCAAACTACTAAATGTTATTTCAGAGTTTAGGCTTAAGAATAAAGCTGAAGTCAAACAGACGGTAGCCAGAAGGAAAAGAGATTTGTAATGGACTGTGTTAGTTTAGGTCAGCAGGTTTACAGTGGACTTGCCTCTCCATCACATGCTCCAGAAAGAACAGTAGTCAAGCTCTTTGGGTGCTTTGCCAGGCAATTAACTCCATCACGGTGACCATCCAGGGAAGCAAGGAATGGTTTTGCAAACACTCGTTCCAATTTAGTAGCATTTAAAGCTCTTACATATTCTCGTGGGACTTCAAAAGGATGTAAGGTAGGATCATAATTTCTTGGAACTGGAATAAGAATAATCTCTCTTAATATAATAATTCACATTTACTATTTCCTATGAAAAGCCCCAGCTAATCATGCAATCTGTTACTCCAAAAGCCTTTAATTAGGGATACTGCTTTCTGACTAGCACTATGAAAGATACAAAAGTACACCTGTCATCCAACAAACCTTTTCAAAATTATGAAAAAAAACCATGGCACATACACACACACACACACACACACACACGAGAGAGAGAGAGAAAGAGAGAGAGAGAGAGAGAGAGAGAGGAGAGAGAACGCTTTCCTTCTATATGCCCTACCATATTCAACTGGGTTGTAACCATTTACAAACAAATGAACACACTGTTTATTAGTACTCCTACTATCTGGAACAAAGTCAAGTACTATGAATTTTTGTTCAACTAAAATCTATGCTACTTGTGCTAGCTGTTCCATGGTACTGAACACTGCACAGACAGACAGACACACAACACTTTTTTTTAACTATTCAACACAGCTACTATATTTATTGATCACTTTCTACATTTGTTTACTTACTTGAAAAGTACTGAAATAAGAGTTAACTGAGTTCCAGACAGTATTCCAAACACCTCATCTAAATCAAATACTCTCCATAGTATAACCCTACAGGTTATATTCTACTACTATCATCCACTCTATAGTTGGTTAAACTGAGGCACAAAGACACCGAGTAACCTACCTATCTATAAGCCATGTTCTTAACCAGTCTGCCAAACATACTGTCTCATTTTAAGTCCGTGTCTAATCAAATTCAACACGTAACAGTAAATACATTTTTCCCTTTGACTTCCCCCTGCTATCTTTACTTTCTGATTAACAGTATATCATAGCCAACATGTAATAAAGCTCAAACCTTGGTCACTCTTGAATTCCATCTTCCAGTCTCCAATCCCAAAACCCATCCTCTCTGAAACAGTCATTCTTCCCTTTCCCATACACCTAGCCCTTATTACCTTACTTCCAGACTACTGCACTGCCATCCCTACTTGATCTGGCAGCAGCACTGTTACCAGATTAATCAAGCACATGCCATTCCCATAACTAAAGAAAATTTTAAGGCTCCCTGCAGTAGTCGCCAAACCTTTAGATTGTGGGTCTCATTGTAACACGATTTTTGGACAGGTATATTTAGTACATTTATATATTAAACATGCTGCTTTGTATTCATTAAAATTTTGCTTCCAATTAAGCCTCTTGAGAGAAAAACTCAAGGCCTCCAGTTGGGTTTCAACATGTGGTTTTAATGGCACTGATTTCCACACAGTACCATGTCAATGGTGCAAACACAATCACACAGCACTGACCTCTATACAATGCCATGTTAATGAGCTGCTGAACGAGTGCTTGCTGGCACATTCTTCTGTGGTGATACATGTGACTGCAGTCCCTGTGAACCTCTCACTGGCATAGTGACAAAATGAGGAACGTGCTTCAAAAGAAAAAAAAAAAAAAGCAGATCCAAAAAGAAGATGTCTAGAGCTGGCACTATTCATTTAGGTATATTTACTTTTTGGTCATATCCACCAGATTTTTGAAAGTTACTTCTGAAGTATGTTTTGAAATTTTCTATCTATTCTGATTCTTACAGCTAACTGATATTTAATAGTTAAAAGAACGTAGATTGTGCTGTTTCCAAGTGATTTCATGTAGACAAAATCTGTCATTATAACAACATATTCAGTATAAGAGTTTTTAAATAGTTTAAACAGTTCCAAACATGTATTTTCAAAAGAATCTCTCACAGCACAACTTTTTTAAAAAGCAATTTCCTTATTTATCATTAAAATGGATTTGGAAAAGTTGAACATGGTGCTGCATATCTTTAATCCCAGCGCTGCAGAGGCAGAGGCAGGAGGATCTCTAAGAGTTCGAGGCCAATATGGTCTATATGGAAAATTCCAGGCTAGCCAGGGTTACAGTAAGACCCTGTTTCAAAAATCAGATAAACAGGGGAAAGGGAGTTGGAACAGATTATATGCTTTATTTTCTTTCAAAAGTTAATTAATATCCATAACTAGAGAAAAGTTTAACAATTTCCAAAATACTTAATTCACAGTTAGGTTCTTCCAAGAACTCTCCCATAAAGTCAAGCTACTTCTTCAAGAACAAACACTTTTATAGTCTTCCCCTTCACCCTACAAACTATCCCACACTAACACAGACGGTAATATAATACCCCACAATAATAGACTGTAATATACTATCCCACAACACTACAGGGTGTAATATACTACCCCACACAGTCTCTGCCCCGCACTAATATAGACTGTAATATACCACACCACACTAACACAGACTGTAATATAACTACCCTACACTAATACAGACTATAATATACTATCCCACAATAATATACACTGTAATATACTACAATATTCAAAAGGTGGAAGTAAGTCCTCCCTGTCAAATCTACTCTTCTCAGGATACTTAGCATTTGGCTGAAATGGGGTTCTAAGTTCACTAACTATTACATAAATAAAAATTAGAGGATCTCGTTTGTTTATAAACAGGGTCTCACTATGTAGCCCTGGCTGGCCTGGAACTCAAAAATCTGCCTGCCTCTGCCTCTGTTTGTTTGTTTGTTGAGACAGGGTTTCTCTGTGTAGGTCCAGCTCTCTTGGAACTCACTCTGTAGACCTGGCTGGCCTTGAACTCAGTCTCAATGCTGAGATTAAAGGCTTGAACCACCAAACCTGGTTCAGTTTAAGACAGGAAATACACACTGATATTCTGTTTTCCCCAAATTGTAACGATACTCTAAACACCTACTTTTAAAAGTACAGAATTAAGTTCCAACACCCTGCTGGCCTTCTAAAACTTGACCTCACCGTCTCACCAACTTCAAATCCTTCCAGAAGTTCAGCTCTACCAGGTTTTACTCACTGTAATTTAAAACTACCTTGCGCTTCCCTTATGATAATCCCTTCTATGAAGACTTAACTTTCACTTAATCTAGCAAAACCTCACACACCCCTTTAAAATATTCACTTTAAGTCTTCTAATCACAATCACTGCCTCCACCTCCAACTTCATTCATCCAGCCAAGGACAGACAACTAACACTAATGTAGCATGTGACATGCAACATACATCATAAGCACTGAGGACACCCGCTTAAAACTCCCATAAAAACCACACACATATAAGGTGTTCCTACACATGAACCAGGAACATCAGAATTATGGATAGTTTAAAAATAAAGGCTCACCAGTACTTATCCCAGTATTTAAATACTGCATAAAACTTACAAGGAAATAGCACTAAGAAACCATAACATTATTGATTTTTATTAAGGACATTTTGAGATAATAATTATAGCTCCAAAAATAACGAATGTATTTGTTTTATATTTATAGTGCTCCAAAAACTTCTATTTTCACATTTTGCTATTAACATTTCCATTATAAAGTAAAAATAGGGAGTTATTGTTAAAGGGGGGGTGCTAATAACAAAAATAGCTATATCTCCTAGAATAAGATTCTGTGCCCAGGCTGACATCCACTCATTCATTCATTCATTCATTCATTCATTTACAAAGCAGTTATTTATGTGATTCACTGTCTACACACAGTGTATTTAGTAACATGACTTTCCCCCTCTTTGCAAGCTAATAGGAAAGCCCGCTAATCAAAATATATACAATCATGAGACCGTGATAAGCACTGACAAATCTAAAACTATGTACTGGAAACACAGAATAGGGCACTGAAGTGCAGGAGGGCATGTTCAGGGTGTAAGTGTGTAAAGATTATGGTTAATAAAAAGCTTCCCATAGGTACAGCTCAAAGAGAAAGGCTAAAATGCACCCATACTGAAAGGGAAACATAACATACTTACCAGCAACACACTGACTGGTTAAAGTGATGAAGTAAGAACCAGTGAGGTTTGAAGAGTCAAGATAATATCAAATCCAAGTGACACATCTAATTTGCATTTAAGAAATACCTTGTTAACTTGGGAGCAGAGACCATATACCACATCTTAGCAAAGCTCACACACACATACAGACTATATACCACATCTTAGCAAAGCTCACTCACACACACAGACTATATACCACACTTTAGCAAAGCTCACACACATACAGATCATATTACATTTTAGCAAAGCTCAAACACACACAGATCATACATCATATTTTAGCAAAGCTGACATGCACAGACCATATACTATACTTTAGCCATGCACAAACACACATTGATATCCTCCAGTAACTAAGAGTTTTACAGCTCCCTCTTCTACCACTTACTGTCATTCACTCTAATAAAGAATAACCAAATGCTTTAGTTACGTCTATTATTCTCTTAAGTTAAAAAACGATCTGTTCACACAAGATTGGTCTCCTGTCATTTACGTTATCAAGAACTGATTCATTATGTATTTGAACATTTCATTCATGCATAAAATGTGATTTGCTCAAATCTATGCCCTATTCTCTCCTCTAAATTTCTTCCCATGCCACTTTTCCCTCCGGACTTCATATGCTTGGTTTGTGTAAAGCCACTTTGTACTGTCTGTATATGTATGTCCAAAAGATTTTAGTACTTTTGAAGCTTTCAAAAAGAAAGAAAGAAAGAAAGAAAAAGAAAGGGTCGGCATGCTAACAGGGCACAGATCGAGAAAGATAAATAAAACTCACCAACTTCATTCTAACCACTCTCTCCTCAAACTCTTAAGAGCAGTTTGTGCGCCAAGTGACCACTTTAAACCTCTCACCGTTTTTCCTCCCCCCCCCAGAAGACGCTATGAAAGCAGTCGAGTGCCCAAAGCGGCAGCCCAGTTTTAAAAGATCTTGAACCCTTAACTCATGAGTTTGGCTAAAAACTCCACTTTTCCACCGCTCCAAACCTGAACACGGAGAACGACCGACTCGAGTTGAAGCACTCCTCCCAGACCTAACTACGTCCCACGAGAGGAAACTCCTTTAAAAGGACTTCAAGAGACGTCGTCCGCAACTCAGTTCCCCAACAGCCCTGGGTGGACCGAGCCGCCTCGGCTAAAAATGAAAAAAAAAGGAAAAAAAAAAAAAAAAACAAGACCGGAGCGCTGATCTCCCGCCCCCTTACTGCTCCAAGCCGCCCAGACGCACAAGTCCGGGAAGGCGCTCCCTCCTCGGTCTCGGCTCGTCTCACCTCTTTGTATGTCCAGCTTGGTTTCGCGGACATAGTTGTCCGGGTTCCGGCTGAGCATCTTCACCTTCATCTTGGCGGCTCCGAGTCCCGGACTCCACGAGCCTCTTGCCGGGTGCGCCTTAAGCCGGCCTCCTCGCAGACACATGACTTCCGCCTTCCGCGGGCTTCTTCCTGTCACGTGGCTCCGCCGTGCGCAGCATCCCGCTTGGCTCAGCTGGACCCCGCGGCATTCCGTAACCGCTCGGTCCGGGGATGTAGGCCGGCCGTCCTTTAGCTGGCGCTCGCGTGACGTCAAAGGGCGGCTGCGCGGCAGCTGTGGGCGTGGCCGGGAGGACTCGGCTCGGCTCGGCTC
Organism: Phodopus roborovskii; assembly: GCF_943737965.1. Lineage (NCBI taxonomy): Eukaryota > Metazoa > Chordata > Mammalia > Rodentia > Cricetidae > Phodopus > Phodopus roborovskii. The sequence continues at coordinate 20,092,088 of NW_026126567.1, read as the reverse complement.
GACTCGACTCTTCTCGTGCTCCGTCTAGCGGCTCCGCTCGTGGGTGTCCTAGGCTCGGGTCCCGGAAGTGGGCTCGCGTCCTTCATTCCTGGCCCCGGGCCCCCGCGACTGTCGCCACGGTGGCGGCCACTACATCTCGCCCCACGTCGGCGGAACTAAGCGCCGTAGTGTCGCCGAGCCCCGAGCCCATGACAGGCCAGGGCCAGTCGGCGGCCGGGTCGGCGGCGTGGAACGCGGTGTTCCGCCACGTCCGGTATGAGAACCTGGTGGCTGGTGTGAGCGGCGGGGTCTTGTCCAACCTGGCGCTGCACCCGCTGGACCTCGTGAAGATCCGCTTCGCCGGTAAGCGCTCCCCCACGCTCCGGGAGGCTCCCCTCGTTAGCACCCAAGGAGACATCGCTCTCCCCAGCCTCCGGACTGCAAGGAGGAGGGCCCCGAAGGTGATGCTGTGTGTCCTGCCTTAGGAAGGGAGCCCGGTTAATGTACCTTCCCCGAGTCCCGTGTCCCTAAGGGATGGGGAAAGTGTGTGAGGTTTGAGAGAAGGGACTGTCACATTCGACCCTCATGCGTACCAGTCGTTCACTCTCTCGGGGGTAGGTATTTTGAAGTCTTAGGGCAGCCACGTGTTTGGCTGTGTAAAATCAACAAACGAAAGTGCAAGCTCTTGAGCCAGAGCGAGCATAGTCCTCGGGAAAGAGTAAGGACTAAGTTTGGGACAAAACTATGCTTGGAGGTTTCTTTAGTTTGGAGTATTTATAATATGCATTGACCAGTGAAGGGAAAGAGGAGCTGCTGCCACACACCCTAAATAACTGTATTCAAGTGCGAATTAAGTATATGCAAGTTTAGCACGTAGCACGTTTTAGGAATCGACACCAAGCGGAATTAAAAAGGTGATATTTGGTAACTATTTAGAGACCATTTTCTGTTATCTATTTCAATTACTACAAGCCTAATTTTTCCTTGAAATTCAAATCTTTAGAAATGGTTTTAGTAAAGCTCTAATTTATACAATTTCCTTGATGCATGTGTGCCTTACTGTTTGAACAACGGTATCCGAGCTACAGAATCATCCACAGTTTGTTGCTGTCAGGAAACCAAAAATCTAGTTAGCCTAAGTTACATTAAGAATTCTACACATCATAAAATCAAGAGCAAAGCATAGTAAATCCAAATAAGAGTACAAATAGACTATAAAGAAAATCGGGGCCGGAGAGATGGCTTAATACGCCCACGGGACCCATGTAGGGTTCCCAGCACCCACTTTGAGCAGGTGGCCCATAGTTGTCTATATATCTCCAGCTTCAGGGAAACCCAACACCTCTGGCCTCTAGCACCTGCACACACATGCACATGCCCACATAGGGACACATATAGGTAATTTAAAATAGTAAAGGTAAATATCTTAAAAACATAGGTGTCTTGTATGTGCCTGTAAAGTTTCCGTGGCTATTAAAGTTCTTAACAGGATTAATATTTTGGCTGCCAGAGAGGAGACAAGAAGGCATTCTGTGTTGGAAAATAGGTGGTACTTGTGGAGTATATCCTAGAAAAGATACCACAAAGACATATAATTCCATGGATTTTTATATGCATCTATAAATAGTCACAATAAAAGTTATGACTATTGACAAATAACTTATATTGAACGTTTACTAGGAACTTACTATCCCCTTTATGAAGATAATGATGGTAGAGGTTGAGTAAATTACCCAAGTCACAGGATTATAAATACCAATATGAGATTTGAATTCATCTATTTCACTTTAAAACTGCCTTGCCCTTAATCACTTTCCACAGTAACCCTGTGAGCCCAGCTTACCGTGGCTTGAACGTGAATAAAGAATCTTGGACTTGGCATTCTACTTCTAGGGTTTAGTGACTTCTTAAACAATAAAGCGATAGTTGATACTGCATTGTTCCATGTTGTTTCCTACAATCTTCCCACAGTCCTGTTAAGCACCACTTATTCCCCAAGTTATCCTATTTCAAATGTATTTTTCAATTCCTATAGGAGCGGAATAAAAATAAATGCCAAATTTATCCCAGCATAGTGGCACTCTAAATTTCGAAATACTACACTGCTTAAAAACAGATGGCAGTGTTTTCTGAGATGTAGACCAGTCCAAGAGAGCTTTATGTGGTAGAATAAAGAGATTTAAAAAAAAAAAGACTTTAAAAAAAAAAAAAAAGATTGTTTAAAAGGAAAGAAAGGAGTGGTGACTGGTCCCCAAGAACATCTCTGTCGATAGTAGTGCCGTTGGGAAAGGATGGAGGAAACGAGTGCAGTTTTAGAAAATAATGTTCAATGGGGTGCTTTAGTACTTTATATTCAGACTGCGTGTGTAATGGTAAAGAGAGATTGTGCAGGAGTTTGCTGCCCTACCTCCGGGTCCCTTCCCTGCTCCCCCTCAGATCTTGCTAGCATTTTTGATAGAACTGAAGCAGCTGCCTGGTTTATTTATTTTTCATTTTTATTTTATGTGTATGTACCATTTGCATGCTTGGTGTCCACAGAGTTCACAAGAGTGTGTCAGATCCCTGGAACTGGAGTTAAGGATAGTTGGGAGCCACCATGTGGGAGCTAAGAATCATACCCAGGTCCTTGAAAGAGCAAATGCGTGCTCCAAACCACTGGACAATCTCTCTGGCCCCGAGTAGTGTTTGAGTTGTAGCCTTGAGTATCTGTAACAAGCATACAGGTGTTTGGGGTTACTTAAGGGCTAGTTCCTGAAATATTAGAGGTTTTAGTGTGCTCTGGCTGGGTACTTTGGTAAGCTGATAGAAGTACTAATTTTAAAATACTAAATATCCTAAAAACAGTTTCTTGCCCCTGAGATTCTCCTTTCCGGATCTGATTGTGTGCTGCATCTGTGTGTGATTCACGGGTCAGCATCTCTTCTCATCTGTGGTTCCTCAATGCAGTGAGCGATGGACTGGAAGTAAGACCAAAATATAAAGGAATTCTACATTGCTTGACTACCATTTGGAAAGTTGAAGGACTGCGAGGACTTTATCAAGGAGTAACCCCAAATGTGTGGGGTGCAGGTTTATCCTGGGGACTCTACTTTTTCTTGTGAGTAGATGGGGGGGGGCTCTTAAATTTAAAGGAATCTTTGCTTTAATGTTTTCTGCTGGTTACCTTTGTTCACATGTGTGACTGATGAGTCATTTAACCCTGTTTTTTTAGTTGAGAGGATTGGAAAGCAAAGTAGCTTGTTAGGTTCCCATCTGCCAACTGTTGTCACAGATACTTAACCTGGGTCAGAGTTGCTAACAGGACAAAGGTAACAGATGAGATGGAGAAACATCCTCACAGAAACCGTTGCTGTGGGCCAAGGATGGTGTTATACCCCTTTATGTTCCAGCACCCAGGAGGCAGAGGCAGGCAGACAGATCTCTGGGTTGGAGGCCAGCCTGGTCTATAGAGCAAATTCTAGGACAGCCATGGCTACACAGAGAAACCCAGTCATGAAAAACCAAAAAAGTAAAAATGTTTCTTTGAAATGTATTCAGGAAAGTTGAAGTGTTTAGCTGGTCCCTGAGCAACAGGATATTGATACATTGAGAACTCTTTGTTTTGGTTAAAGCCATTGGAAAAACCGCAGACTCTAACTTACAGTGACACTGTACAATCTCTTCAGGAATTCTGGGGTGCTGTGAGCGTATCAGTACTCTGATGCACTTTTAATGGCAAAAAATAGACTAGAAAGAAGTAAATAAGTCAGTTATTTATCAGTGGTTTTGTTCAAGGTCATCCCTAACTCATAGTGAGTTTGAGGCTAGCCTGGGTGCCACTCACACATAATAAAACTTTCTAATAACAAAACCAGTAATGAAAACTGGGCCTGGTTTATCTTTCCTGCTCAGAAATAGTGACTGTTCTCTGCCAAATGACCTAAATCCCAGCCTGCCACTCTGTGGCTTCTTTTTCCCTGTGGTGGCATCTTGCTATCACTTCCCTCCGTGTGTATCTCTTTCCATGGTGAAACCCTGCCTCCCGGTCAGTTTCTGAATGCCTTAGCACACTGGAGCTGTCAGTGTGCCAGCATCCTTGTTAGTCTGTTAAAGAATCCAGTGCATGTTTACCTCTTTGTCCATCAGAAAGCTGGTTGCCACTGCTGAGCATGTGTTTGTCTGGTGCCCCTTTGCCTTCTTCTCAATGTTCATGTCATTACAGCATCTTCTCCCAGTTTTCTTGTGCTGCTGTTAATGGCTGAAGGTGTCATTAGAATACACACACACACACACACACACACACACACATCCATCCATCCATCCATCCATCCATCCAGGCGAGCCAGTTCTGGCATATCCATTCTTCAGTGAGGTCTTAATTTGTGGTTTCATCATGTGTTGACTTTCTTTGGAGATGATGCTTTAAAATGGATGTTGCTTTAAGACTCGTGTTCAAATTAAACCCTTGTTTTTAACATTTCTAGTTACAATGCCATCAAGTCATATAAGACAGAGGGAAGAGCTGAACAGTTAGAGCCACTAGAATACCTGGTTTCAGCTGCTGAAGCTGGTAAGACAATGAATATTATCACCTTCCAAACTCAGTTCCTTGGGTGGGGGTGGGGTGCTTGAGTGTATTCACTGAAGGTCTCCCTCTGTGGTCCTGGTTGGGCTTGTGACCTGCCTCAGGTCTTGATTTTTGTCTCTCCTCCAATTCATTAAACATTAGAGGTTTAAATGTGTTCATCTAATCTTGTAAAATTAGAAATCTCTAGGCTAAGATGGTTTGGGTGTGGCTAGAGAGGTGGCTTGATGCTCAAGAGCATTGGCTGATCTTCAGAGGACCAGCAGTAGATTCCCAGCACCCACACGGTGTCTGAGCCATCTGTAGCTCAAGTCCCAGGCCTCCACCACCCTCTTCTGGCCCTTGAGAGCCCTAGACACACATGGCGTACATACATGCATGCAAGCAGGACACTCATAGACATAAAGTAATTTTTTGAAAATTATTCTTTAGAGATGATTAGGATATATAGTTTTAAAATTATGTAGCTCAGTAACTTTGTTCTCTTGCTTCTGTATGCATGCCATCAAGAAAAGCCAGTGTGAACCATGAGTGTCCATAAAGCCTGTTTTGTTTCTTGTGTCTTTGCATGTCTACCGTGTTTTTTTTTTTTTTTTTTTTTTTTTTTTGGTTTTTCAAGACTGGATTTGTCTGTATTGCTTTGGAGCTTGTCCTGAAACTCGATCTGTAGACCAGGTTGGACTCACAGAGATCCGCCTGCCTCTCCCTCATGAGTGCTGGGATTGAAGGTGTGTACCACCAATACCTGGCTTCCAGGTGTTCTTTTAAAGCAAGAATCATCTATTTTCAAATATTTAGCCACATGCAGAGACCTAAGTGATGATAGAATATGTTTACTTACTAAAAACAACAGAATTCCTCAGGGCATTCAACAAATGAGAAATGTAACCAGGTGTGGTTTTTTTTTTTTTTTTTTTTTTTTTTTTTTTTTTAAGTAGACCCACATATAATATGCCCAGATGCCCAGGCTAGCCTTGAAATGATCTTCCTGACGACAAAAGATCACTTCCATAAAGACTATTAAAATGTGCCTTATTAGACTTATGGGAGGGCCTGTGGAAGGGTGTAAGGAAGATCATAGTGGATCATGGGACATACATGTACACATGCAGTTTGAGGAGCCACATTCCTGGTTCTTCCTTAAACCACAGCCCTCTATTTTATGTGCATCTCCTAAGGTCTAGCCTCTATCCTAGGCACTTTGTTTAGGAGTATATAGCTTACCTCTGTCCTTGCGAGAAATTGTTCAACATTTTATCATTTAATCAACCTCTCACTGACCACAGGTGGGACTTTTTCCTTTTGACTCTTGGGGATACCTCAGAGACCACATCTCACTGTCCTAGATACAGCCACTTCGTGTCCCATTCTGTTAGGGTACCTATGCTCAAGTGACTGGAATACCATTGCCCTCGTTTCTTAATCAAACTTAATGTCCTGCTTATGCCCCACTGGTTTTGTTGTTTTGTTTTGTTTTGAAGACAGGGATTTGCTGTGTAGCCTGGTTGTCCCGGAACTCGACATGTAGACCAGGCTTGCCTTCCAGCTCATAGAGAACTGCCTGCCTCTGCCTCTGCCTCCTGAGTTCTGGGATTAAAGTGTGTGCCCCCACACATGGCTCTACCCCTATTCTTGATCAAGTGGGCCTTCTTTATGCTATATGTACACTGTTGAAAAGCATGTTCTTTTCTGATAACTATTCTTAATTTGGATTAAGTGAAACAGTATCTGTATGGTAATTATTCTTTAAATATGATTTTAGGAGCCATGACTCTCTGCATTACAAACCCATTATGGGTGACGAAAACTCGACTTATGTTACAGTATGGTGGTGTTATTAACCCCTCACAGAGACAGTATAAAGGAATGTTTGATGCACTTGTGAAAATATACAAATACGAAGGTGTACGTGGATTGTACAAGGTAACAAACTATCATGAGTAACTAGACATTTCAATTAATACTGGCTTTTGTTTTGCTTTTGAGGCAGTCTTGTCATACAACTCTGTCTGGCCTTCAACTCTCAACCTTCCTATCAAAGACCATAGGGTACTGAGATTAGAGGCATGTGTCACCATACTGGCTGCTCCTTGTCCTGGACATCAGCTCTTTTGTTTTACTTCTGAATGACCTGTCTTTGGTCCTAAAAAGAAAACAAACTTAAGAAAGAAATAACTGATAAGTGAATGGAATGGAAGTCTTGTTTATAATATTGAAATTGTTCTTTATGCTGGGCATCCCCTGTCTTCATGATGTTGACACCTGACATGATGTCTGGTGTCTTTCAGTGAGTCGTGCCAGTAGGTCCTGCTTTCCTTACTGTAGGCCTTAGAAGTTGTCTGACAATATTAAAAGGATCTATTTTTACTGACTGTAAATATAACATGACCTTAACAACCAAAAGGAAAGTTCAGCCTCTTGCCTGTTCATCATTTGTCTAACATGGCTTACGGTTTCCGAGGTGTCAGCCTGTGGTGGTGGCCAGGCAGAGGAGAGCAGCTCCATGCTCAGAAAACGGGAAGGTGTGCTGGTGCTCCACTAGCCTTCCCCTTTTCCATCTGTGCACAGTCCTCTGGAATACCATTAGCTTTTAATTAATTATTTATCCTATGTGCTTTATAACTGCCTGATATCTGTGTGCCAGATCCCCTGGAACTGGAGTTACAGACAGGTGTGAGCTGCCATGTGGGTGCTGGGAATTGAACCCAGGTCCCCCTGGAAGAGCAGATAGTGCTCTTAATCACTGGGCCATCTTTGCAGCCCCTGCAGTACTGTTTTTAATACCATATATAAAAACATTTGTGCGAAGTATAGGTGAATTAACATGAAATAATATGAAAATATTTTAAGTATATCTTCCATTGCAAGATGTTAATTTTGCTTTTCTTCATCGTCCCCTTTAGGGATTTGTCCCTGGGCTGTTTGGAACATCACACGGCGCCCTGCAGTTCATGGCATATGAGCTGCTGAAGTTGAAGTATAACAAACACATCAACAGATTACCAGAAGCCCAGCTGGTAAGAGAATTCTCTTAAAGTAACATCATTTACCTTGATGGGCACTAAATCAGTAGAAGATTTTTAAATATGTTTACTCTAACAATATTGCTATCATAATAAATACTCTGTCACTAATTTAACTAACAGCCATGTATTTTATAAGCTAATGACACAAATGTTAAATAGGACCCCATATTAAATAGACCTTATGTTAAAGAGGGAATAGTGTTTTTATTTTTTTATTTTTTTTTTTTAATGATTTCTTGTCTGTAATTTTTGCTTTTAAAGAAATCCTATTCATGTTCCCATTTTAGAGCACAGCAGAATATATCTCTGTTGCAGCGCTATCCAAAATATTTGCTGTAGCAGCAACATACCCGTATCAAGTTGTGCGAGCCCGTCTTCAGGACCAGCATGTGTCTTACGGTGGCGTGATGGATGTAATCATAAAGACGTGGAGGTGAGAACATGCCTAGACTGTCCACTCCATAGGTTTTTAGGACTGACCAGTTTGCTGTGAAAAAGACACTTTACAGTGTCTCTGAAGCCTGGTTCATTCATTTGTAAAATTAGACTGTTGGGCCTCACAAAGTTGTAATAAAAACAATGAAACAGATGTCAGTGCTTGGAAACATTATCGACACAGGATTTAAGTCTCAAAATATTTGATTGACACTGGATGTAAGAAGTCAGAAAGTTAGTTAAATGTCTTTGAAATGACCTGTATCTGCTACTGGCCCTGTAACTTTTACAAATACTTGTCTCAGAGGTATAGAAGAGATTACACACAAGAAGAATTGCATTACTATAGGTCGACTTCCCTTGCATTTCTCTTTGATTCTAAAAGGCCTGAAGAACTGCATTTAATTAATTCACTTTAAGAAATACTGTTTGATAATCTACATGTTAACTTACGGGCCTTGTTCCCTATTCTAGGCATTAAGGAAATATGTGAGCTATATTTAGACTTTGTATCACTGATATCAGTTAGAGATCATGAACATACTGCTGCTTGCTTGTTTGAGAGTCTCTGGAATATAGCTCTCACTGGCTCCCTGTTGTGGTTCTTAGTGTCTAGTCCAGGCCCTGCTTCAGAGACTTCAGACTTGTAAGGGTCCCTCCTGCCTCAGCCTCCCTGCAGGGTCCTGCTTTTAGACCTGCTAACCCTACTGCACCGTCATCCTTTTAAAGCATGAGTGACTCCCTAAAGAAACAGCGCTGTCTGTTCTCCTCTGAGGGGCCCTTATCCTCTTCCTTCGTCAGTTTATAAGAGTTCTGTGAGTGACACTTAAGTTATGTCCCCTCAGGGCATTGTACCCATGGTTTGCACACACCCATGTATAGGTAGGATGGGGCTTGACTACTATTCTGTGCCCCATGTTCATGAACTGTTGCTATATTCACACTGGCTACTTAGGAAATGAGTGTGTGTCTATCCCTCCTACAGGAAAGAAGGTATCGGTGGATTTTACAAAGGCATCGCTCCCAATTTAATTAGAGTGACTCCAGCCTGCTGTATCACCTTTGTGATTTATGAAAATGTCTCACACTTGTTGTATGGCCTTAGAGAAAAGTAAGCTAAAAGAAGATTCCAGTGCATCTGCTTGAGGTGGCTGCAGACTCCTTTGTGTTTGAAACACAGAACTCAGAGACCACAGAGCAGCACAGCTTATGCCCAGCATTTGTCTGTATTCGAAGTCAGAAGATGGAAAACCTTGTTTTCTGCCCTGTGCTGCTTCTCAGTGTGTGGGGGGGCTTGGCTGCCTCTGTCTGCAGGGGATGCCATCATCATAGTGTTGAGACGGATAGCCAGTGTAAGGATGTATGTACAAGATCTTCCATTTCCTTCTTCATGTAGAAGATAATTTGCAATATATGTAAACAACTGGATGAATGTTTTTTTTTTTTTTTTTTTTTTTTTTTTTTTTTTTATGAACTCTCTGGCCTGGATTGGCTTTAAAGCTGACTCATGTGCAATAGAAAGGAGCTGGCTTCTTCCAAGAGTGACTGTATTCCGGGGGTAAATTAACTTTGGGGGGCTCATGACTGAGGCATTATCCAAATACAGCCCATTTTGAATGGAGATGCTTTTGTTCTGAGAAATATCAAGCAGCTTTTGTCGTTCCATTGCTTAATTATTTAAAGTGTGATTCTGAGCCCCAACCGTCTTTTTAGCCATAAACACGCAGTATGTAGTTGGAGTGTATAAGTCTGAACTTCTGGGATCCGGTAAAGTCTTTAGTGTGTGTGGTTACAAATCTCTCATCAGAAGAGCCAGGTCACATTTCAGAGAGGGGATGTTTTCTGTGAGTTTGTTGAAAAGCTGAGTAGAAGTAAACATTCCTCTTTTCCTTAATTTTAAGATATATCAAATAAATGATTGGTCTACGTTGGTACTCAAATTCATGTTGAAATACAAATTACATTCATGACCATTATTGATTTGATATGTATGTCATTGTAGATCTCCTACCCCCAAAAGGATGCTGTATTAAATATAATTTTTTTCATAAACAGCTGTCAGTGCTGCTATACTAACATCTATTTTTTTGTAAATAAAACAATGGTGATCAACGCTATATATAAAGGGTTCTTTGAAAATAAGCCTTTTTTTTATATTTGGAAATGGCACTGTTCTAAAATAAAATTGAAGATAATTTATATTTACAAATTGTGTTTGCTATAATATTTTTAACTTTTTAAATTTTTTTTTTAGCAACAATGATGCATTTTTAAATTGTGACATACTGTAACGAAAAGCAAGTTTTTCATCAAGTTTTCTAAATTCCTGGCATTTAACTCTTTGAGATTCAGGGACAATGAATCAGATTCCCAAGAATTCTTGGAAATTTCAAATTGCTATTTTACACATAGTTCTAACTGTATCTATACTTTATTTGGATATCTAAAATTCTTATTTAAAGAATAAAATACATTGATTTTAGTAGTTTACAAAGAACTATAACCTACAGGAATATTAAAACAATGCAAAACAATTTAAAATTCATATCTCCTAGCTAAGGAAACTAGAATTTTTCCTCCCCAAGACAGGGTTTCTCTGGGTAGTCCTGGCTGTTGTAGACCTCACTGCAGACCAACCTGGCCTGGAACTGGCAGAGATCTGCCTGCCTCTGCCTCCTGAGTGCTGGGATTAAAGCAGCAACATGCGCATGGCCTCACAGTGCCCTCAGACAGCCTCCTGAGACAGGAGCATCAGGGGAGAGGAAAGGGGAAAAGAGGAAGAGAAATAAGAATGGGAGGTGGGCAGGGCCCTTTTAAAAGGGAACATAGTGAATGTGCACAGGTGGTGCTCCTTGTGGCTGCAGCTGAGGGTGTATCCTATCAGAACTCCAAGGACAGGCCAGCGCAGGTGCCTGAGTACTAACATTCCTCCCTTTTTATTTATTATAAAAAGGTGAGGCAGGATGAGGACACTGTGTTCTCAAAACTACTTCCTGCTGATCTGAAGAATGTAGCTCATCATCGGGGGACGTGGGAAGGCTGAGGTGCTAACCATATCCTCAAGTAGCTGGCTGTTTCACTCCACTATCCAGGCTATGTGGAACCATCAGGTGCCACTTGGACCTGGCAAAATGCAGTTCTTGGTGAATCCAAGACTCCCTAGGGCTTAAAGCACCTGATCCTTTCCCATCACCACAGCACCTCCTGGACATGTTTGGTAGTCTTGTGCCTCCTGCTGTATGGCCAGCAGCTGGTAGACCTGCTGATTAGGAATGGTCAGTGGGTGAGTCCCATGAGTGGGGTAGAGAATTAAGACCCAAGGGTTTGCAATTCCTAGCCTCCCAGAAATTAAGGTCAATTTCAAGATAGGCACAGGCCACCCAGTGAGTCGTCACTGAAAGGGTGGGGGCCAAAGGCTCTGAGCCCGAGAGAGACAGTCACCTAGTACCAGGACTTCTAGAAAAGCCAGAAAGCAAGGGAAGGGCTGTTCGAGAAAGGAAGCCTCACATCCAGGGGAATGGGCAGAAGTGGGTAAACCCACTAGAGACCCAATGGTTGGTATTGATTGGAAGGCAAAGCCATTAGCAAATGGAAAAACAGATTTGTTGCAGGTGGACGAGAGCAGATCTATTGAAGGTGAAGCAGGTGGGAAGGGTCCCAGCATGAAGTGATTACAAAGTGCTAGGAAGCAGGACAAGATCCAGTGGCTTTTATCAAACAAGGATGTATCGAAAAAGGCACAAGCCGCCTAGGTGATTTGTTAAACAAGTGGCAGGGGCCAAAGGGCCAGAGGGTCCAAGACTGGCACAGGTCACCCAGTGGGTCATCATGCAAGGGGTAGGAGCCAAGGTCTCAGAGCCCAAGAGAACCATGGTTGCCTGATACCAGGACTTAACGAGTCCAAAAGGAGAGAAACCACGATCCAGAGACTAGAGGAATCCCCACTCATGGGAATAGCCTAAGGTGGGGAAGGTGGAAAGGCTCACCAATCATGACGATTTTAGACGGAAGGACCCAGCAAGCCGGAGAAGCAAGGCTGTCAAATGTGAACCGGGGTTCTAGGGTCCTGGTGTGCCTCAAACTGCCTGCAGGCAGGGGGAGTCACCAGACAGCCTTCAGGGCCAGGGAACCAATGCTGTAATTGAAGCTGCCTGGGCCACCCGCTCATGCATCCTATTTGTACCTCTGGACTTCTGTGGGGGTCCCTGCAGGTGTCACACCAAGATGCAAACCCCACAAAGAGTTAAGAATGAAAACCGGGTGCATACTGACTTTGTCAACCTGAATCAGACTTGGGGGTTGGGCGGTCTAAAGACAGGTGGTTTGTTCCCTGTGTATGAGCCATGAAAAAGTTGCCTGGTGTAGTGCAATCCCCAGTGCACAAGGAAGCATAATTACATTGAAACTCAACTTAGGGTACATGTCATTTCCTCCAAGAAGACGGGCTCCAGGGATGGGCTACCTGTGCTAGCTTAAAGGCCTAGAGGGCTAGCTTGGTCTCAGTCATAAGAGGTCCTTTTGGGCTGTCAGCCTCCTCTGGTCCTGGTTGGGTGAGTGTTGGGGAGCCTCTGGCTATCAGGGTCATTTGGATTACTAACCACCTCCAGGCTTGCGGGTAGGAGCTCCGTATGGCCTGGACCAACAGAGAAAGCAGTTCACCAGGCTGTTGTTAATCATTTCCAATTCTCAGCTTTCTAGATGGAAGAACAGGTTTTTCATCTCTCGGCTTGGAAAGACAATCCTGTATACTTAACATTCCTGGTTTCCTGGGATTCTGTGGGTGCAAAGACCTTTGGCCTGTGCCCCCAACAACTTCCCATGCTGTGTCTCTCAACCCTTCTGTGGTTGCTTTCCTACAGACAGCTAGCCTAGGAGATGTGTCCACACTGAGATCATGGTGGGGAACTCAGGCCACGTGGGTCACCTGATGTTTCTACCAGGGCCCACTGACTATAGTGAGCCAGGTGTTCTTATAGATAATAGCCATCTTCACTAAAAGGATAAAAAATCCAAAAAGCCTGTCTTTGACTTGCCCACTGGTGTTTGCTAAAGTTGACGTAGGCACTCACAGCTATGGGATATGCTGGACAAAAAGTACCAAATAGAGTGTTGTTTCTGCTGCTGCCTGGATTTGCATCAGAGCCTTTGGGCCTTGTTTCCCTGTAACCATAGGGGGTTTAACCATGGCAGCCATAGGGGGTGACTGTAAATATGGCTTAAAGTATCACATTTAAGCTGGGTGGTAGTGGCACACCCCTTTAATTCCAGCACTTGAGAGGCAGAGGCAGGCCGGTCTCTGTGAGTTCAAGGTCAGCCTAATCTACAGAGTGAGTTCCAGGACAGCCATGACAATTTATACAGAGAAACCCTGTCTAGAAAAACAAACAACAAAAGGATCCCATCCAAATGTTACATATTGTCTCTAAAACCCAAGGATGGCTACAAGTGGTGTGTTGTTAAACTGTTTTCTTAATGATGGCAAGAATGTCTTTCCAACACCCTGTCTTTCTTCTTGGAGAATACATCACATCAACTCTATACCCCAAGACACAGCACAAAGGAGATTTATTTGCCCTAGGGGGACAACAAAGGGGGGAATAAGAGACATAGAGAATGAGGGAGAAGGGGAAGGGAACAAGGGAGAGGGGAAGGGGTATTTGTGCAGAAGGAATAAAGGACTGCCTCTGGATAGAGAGGAGACAGATGTGGCCCATAGGAAAACTGAACTTTATGAAGATAAAATGGGAAACTCTGTGTTCAGATGAGGTGTTTAATTTTAATTGGGCATGTTAATTATGTTAATTAGATGGACCACTTTTGATAGCCGGACTTTGGTGGTCAGCCTCAGAAAGAGGAAGTGGCCAATAAGGGAATAGACCTTGGTGGCAGCTTTAGGAATGCAATCTAATAGGTTTTTAGCAAGGAAGAGGGAATGGGAGAGAGGGGCAAGGCCTGCCAGAGCCATGCTTGCCACATTCAGGCTGGCTAGAGTCCCTTCAACACATACCAACATACTTCACAACAATAAACAATCAGAAATGTCAGTAGTCCTGGGCTCCTGTATCTTTGTGGGAGTTGGTTGTCTCCTTCCCTCTAAGTCACATGAATCTGTGCACAGTATGTTCTTCACTCCTGTTGGGTTTTGGCATTTTGTTTATTTCTAGGAGCTTTATACAAATGAGGAAGATGAACGCATGGGCTGTGATAGGAGTTCCAAATAAATTACCCCACAGTGGAAGGGCAAGAGATAAGGAAGTCCAGTTTCTAGTGCTGGTCAGTTTGTTTCAGATCAATGTGATTTCAATGAATGTGAAGCTAGGCGAGGAGAGGTGCCTGCTGCTGTACCACCACTGGTTATTTACCTTGTCCACATTCGTATAGTAGTAGTTCGTGCTGTTGAACATCCTTCCCTTCACTGAATTCTCTCCTTGGCTTGATGATGTTCTCTGCTTTGGATTCCTGTACTTCTATTCACTAAATTTCCTCAATCTGGAATTCTCTCTCTTGCATTTATCTATTTTCTTTCTTTGTAATGTGATCTCATCTCACAGTTTTAATGTTTACATTTTGTTTTTCTTTTTCCTTCCCAGATGTCTTGCTATACAGTCTAGGCTGACCTTGAACTAGTGTACTGGCTGGTTTTATGTCAACTTGGCACAGGCTGGAGTCATCAGGGAGGAAGGAGCCTCAACTGAGAAAACGTCTCTGTATGATCTGGCTATAGGAAAGTCTGTAGGGAATTCTCTTAATTAGTGATTGATGGGGGAGGGCTCAGTCCATTGTGGGTGGGGACTGTTATGCCAAGTTCTTGAAACCCCAAAAAGGCCACCAAGGATTCCTTCCACTTTGAGCTCTGCCACCCCCTTCAACACTCTCATTTTTGTGTGTGTTTTATTCTTCCTACCAAATGGTAAGCAGATCGAGGCCAGAGCCATGGGTTTTTACCCATTCCTAAAATACTATTATATTCCTGACATACGAGCACCCTTATGCCTT
This sequence comes from Phodopus roborovskii, assembly GCF_943737965.1. NCBI lineage: Eukaryota > Metazoa > Chordata > Mammalia > Rodentia > Cricetidae > Phodopus > Phodopus roborovskii. The sequence continues at coordinate 20,077,088 of NW_026126567.1, read as the reverse complement.
CATATCCCTCAAGATACTGGACCATGTTTAGCACAAAATATATACTAAAATTTCATAAATTGTTAAATGACTACTTGAAGTTTAGATTTCTGTGTAAATTCCCATATATTGAAAGACCCGCCGAGGGTGTGAACCCTCATGCCCTGACTCAGGAAAGGCGGTCCCCCCAAATCACTCACGAGAAGCGGTCTTGATGCAAAAGCATGAGGTCTTTTATATTCCAGTGCACTGGGGTCCACAGCCATACTCCACGAGGGTTGGGGACTGGGAACCCTGAGTACAGGGTTCACAAACCAATCATCTCATAGCATCCAGTGTGGACCAATCAATTTGAACTATCCAAGGCCGCGCTTAGCCCAGGAAGTCTGCTTTCGCTAGGGCTTCTGGGTAGTGTGGCACAGCTCATTTCCTGTTCTCATTCACTCACAGGTGCTGTCTGTAAACAGTCAAGAATGACCTTTTGCCTACTCACTGCTAGAGGGCAGAGTCTAGGGAAAATTAGTCTAAATTTTTCCATCCTTACAATATCAAGTACTAGAAATTCAACATCATTGTCAAACTCTTCAGTTTGAAAATACTAAAGTTGTCAGGTGTGGTCAACACTTGGGAGGTATAGGCAGGCAGATCTGTGAGATTAAGCCAGCCTGATCTACATACAGTGCGGACTTTCATGACAGCCAGGGCTACACAAAACAAACAAACAGAAAAAGAATACTAAAGCTGTTTTAAACATTTTATTTAACAGATACAAAATAGTTTTAAACATTTACAGCTTGTACAATGATGTAATTTTTATATTTTTAAAAATGTTGACAGTAGGAAATAAGAAATTCTAAAGATCATAATGCCATTCTGATATATGGGTTCAGAGAACAGAATCATGAAAAGAAGTAACCAATGGAGGAAACCTTAGTGAAAGCAAAATGGATAATGCAGGATTTTAAAGTGTGAGATCACACTTAGGTCTGTAAACATATTTAACTGCATTTTCATTCAGTTGGGTACATAAAGTGATTTCTTGAATGTCATTCAAATGAACCATTCAAAGGTTTGGTTTTAAAAACACGAGAGGTAGGGAATGAAAGCCACGGAGGATTTATTTTGGTAGCTCTTCAATAATGATGCGAGACACCGAGTTCCAACCTGTTGAAGCGTCTCCTTTAGGGTAATCAGAACAAGTGCCAACCCAGATGGCCACATCTACCAGCCCAGCACCGATTCCTTCGCAGAGTCCTTCCACTGCAAAACACAGACGATCACAACACTCTTTAGAACAAAAGGCATTTTGCACTTCCTGTAGAAAATCAGATTATAATCCTGTCTAATGTAAAGCTAATTAAAAATTCTCGTACCTGCTAAGGATTTCATAATAAAGGTCTCTTTCTCTTAGTTAGTACATTAATATTTTTGAAGGCAGGTCCGTAATTACTATGCTGTTACCTCAGTGGGCAGTGTTCTCAAACCAGAGTGTGTTTAGTTACAGAGATGGTTTAAAACCAAAGAACAATTTACCAAACCATACAACTGTCAAGACTTGATCCAGAGTCTGGATCAAGATGTACAAGTCTTTTGAAAGAAATCCCTTTTCACCACTGCTCTGTAGATCTGATGATATTCAAATCAAGATAGGACATTTATATGATTAAAAGAAATCTTAGCTGACTCTTATACCAATCATTCAATGTATGAATCTATTTAATAGATTCTTTTTTTTTTTTTTACAAAAAATTGCATCTACATATGTATATATTTATCTACCATCTATCTACTATCTATCTAATCTGTCTATCATCTATCTAATCTATCTATCTAGTGTGTGTATAGAGGTGTGGGTACACCTCTGCCACAGTGCACATGTGGAGATCAGAGGACAACTTAGTAACTTATGAGAGGAGTTGGTCCTCTCCTTCCACCATGTGGATCTCAGGGATCAAAGTCAGGTCATCCGCCTCTGGGGGTAAGTACCTTCTACTGCGAAACCATCTCATTGACTTTTAACAGAATAACTATGATTAGAAAGGAACCCTGCTTTTTGTTCTGATGCTGTATCCTTCACAAGTCCTTTGGGCTCTCACCCACTAACATATATTTTGCATTCTACCTAACCAAAGTTCTTCACTGACATCTAAAAGAAAGATTTCACTGTTGGTCATTAAAACAGGCAGAGAGACGTGTTTCCTTTGATGTCTGTGTGAGTGAGAAAGGAAATTGATGTTGGCAGATTTTTTGTTGTTGTTGGTTTTTTTTTGTTTGTTTGTTTTGTTTTTTGTTTTTTTGAGACAGGGTCTCTCTGTGGCTTTGGAGGCTGTCCTGGAACTAGCTCTTGTAGACCATACTAGTTTTGAACTCAAAGATATCCACCTGCCTCTGCCTCCCTAGTGCTGGGACTAAAGGCGTGCGCCACCACCGCCTGAAGATGTTGGCAGATTCTTAGAGAAAATGAACGGTGGTATACAAGCAGTGCAGGGGGTTTAGCTTCCCTGCTGGTTCAGATTAATGTGCTCACGTGCCCTGTCAGGTTTCCACCTTCGTTTAGTGCAGTCCAACTGAGCCCAAGAATACAGAACTGAAGCAATCTGCCATCACTGGCAATGTCATCTGTAAGTCAACTGTCATCAGAATATGGGGACCTGACACTAGTTCAGACCTCCTTAGAGAGGTAAGCAGTGAACCCGCATGATGGGCATGTCTTCTGTACATATGTTTCTCTTATTGGTTAATGAATAAAGTACTGTGTCTGGTGGCCAGGCAGGAAGGATAGGCGGGGCTAAGAGAGGAGGAGGATTCTGGGAAAGGCAGGCAGACAGAGCAGCCAGTGTCATGATGCTGGGGCATTATTAGGTAAGCCACAGCTTCCTGGCAATACATAGATTCATAGAAATGAGTTAATAATTAACAAAGCTAGCCAATAAGAAGGCCAAGTCACCAGTCAACAGTATTAAAATTAATATAAGTCTCTGGGTGTTCATCTGGGGTGACATGGCTGTGGGACCAGGCTGGTGGGAAGAACCAGCTGCATTTCCATTTAAGCTGTATGGTAGTCTCAGAACCATGCTAGCTGAAAATGTACGTCAGCAATATTTAAATTTCCCCAAGGTCTTGACCCCTTATGGCCTAGAAATGTGTCCATCCTTGTAGAAGGCCCCGCAGATAAATGCAGGTCCCGTATCAGCCTCACAGTGAGTCAAGTGGTGAAGTGATGATGTTAACAAACCAAATCCCCATGAACTCCATCTTCTGGGAGGAGAGGCTCCATGGCAGGTATTTCTCAAGCTTCCTAGGTGAGCCCATTGTGTACCCAAGGCTGAGAACCGAAGCAACTGCTATATGGGGTCACTGCCTGTTTTGCCATTTCTAACTAGTCATTGACTTTCAGCTTTGGGACACATCTGTTCCCTTTGAAAAAGATCTGTGCACGATTGTGAATTGCAGGCCAGGCTGGAGAGTCACATACCTTATAACCTTCTAGAGGTCTACTTATAACAGGCTAATTACCCAACATGATGGTGGAGAGCAAGAATCCACCCAGGCAGACCTGAGCAGTACCACTGTTAAACATACCAGAAGAAGTGCGATGGATATTGATGGTTGAATTTAATTCAGGGCTCCCTTGATCCAGATAGATGATGGCTTCGATGGGAAGAGGTCCTGAACATTCAGCTCCATTAAACGTAAAGTACCAGCGCTGACAGCACGCGTTTCTGCATTTTAGCCGAAGTGAACCGCTGAACAGGACTCGCAGGGCACTGTTGGATCGCATCTTCGTAAACGTACACTCCTGCCATGGGGGAAAACAGCGGAACATTTTTCATTCCAGTTAAAAAGATGTTTCGACCATCAAGTCACGGAGGCTAACCCAGAGTAACGGTCACAGTCTGAAACTTGGGGGAGACTGACCAACAACTCCAAAAGAGGTCCCCATATCTGGCATTGGACTAAGGAAACACCATTTAAACTCTTTTATACATGCATATGTATGCATCTTAGGAAGCTTCTCCAGTAGTCGATTCCATATGGCTATTTTCAAAGGTCTTCAGTGTTGGTCACCCTCTCTCACGCGCCTTCCCTTCTCCTGCCCTCCTATCCCCCTCCTCATTTAACCCTTCCTATCACATTATTCCCTTTTCCTCCTTCATAATGCCTGCGTTCTATCCCATTTCCACCGAGTCACGTGACTCCTTACTAATTTTATAACTTCTATGAATATGCCCTAATTTAAATATGCTAATCTAACGATTCAAAGCTAACATCCAGGCCGGGTGGTGTTGGCACACACCCTAAATCTCAACACTTGGGAGGCAGAGGCAGATGGATCTCTGAGTTCAAGGCCAGCCTGGTTTACAAGAGCTAGTTCCAGGATAGCCTCCAAAGCCACAGAGAGCCCTGTCTTGAAAAACCAACAACAGAAAAAGACAAAAAAAAAAAAAAAAAAAAAAAAAGCATCCGTACATGAGAGGGAGCATGCAGTATTTATCATGCTGCATCTGGGGGGCCTCATGAGAATGAGCATTTTCGACATCACCCATTTACCTGTGGGTCTCATAATTTCATTTTCCTTTACAGATGAATAACATCCCCTATTTCTGATGATATTCATGGCTAATTGAGCTGGCACTGACCTGGAAACTTTATCCCTACTGGCTAGCTCTCATAATGCTGGAAGGCTCGATGCATGCTGCCACGGAGAAAAGTAATCAAGGGTCTTACCCAGCTGTGAACCCCATGAACTAGGGTAACAAAGGCCCCACTGGGGCAATAGAGGCACAAATGTTAGGGCGCATCCAACTACTTCCTGCTTGGTTAAAGGCAGCGCTACAGGATGAGACTTATGCCGACCCCAAATCTGTAGCCGGCTAGCTCTAGAGGAGAAACTAATGCTACTGTTCTGCTAAAAAGACAGAGTAATAATCTGCCCCCTAAGGTTTTATTTTTATACCCATAAATTAGTACCTCTCTTCAACCTTACCATGTCACAGAATCGCCGTAGTGATTATTTTAAATCACTAGACATCAATTTCAATCCCCTTAACCTAAGCACCTTTAAGCTGAGTTTGGGAATAAGGACAAAGGGACTTCCCATAACATGGATCCCAGTCATGTGGTAATTTCTTCAACTATTGTGAGAGTCAGAGCTACGTTTTAAGTTTTAATTACTATGCCTTAGAGATCCATGAAACAAAAATGCCTCTGATCTGCACTCTGTTGCCCAAGGACAGACAGTTCCTGAAATGCTGGTGGCTATGGTTTATGGGGGATAACGAGTCACATGTTTTCACTCCCCTGAACAAGTTAGCTTGATCCATCCTCATGGGATGTGCTTGATCACATGTGGTGGGGGGGAGGTTCGCAGGCTGGAGGTACATCAGGATGTTTGCTTGCTCCCTATTGCACATGGTGGGGAATGCAATGAATTATGGGTTTTCTTTCTTAAGTGACTGCAAACTATGATTTGGGGTCATTTCCCAGGAACGAGGGTATGGACCAGCCAGAGCCCATCTACCTGGTCAGTTTTTAGTTAAAGCTTGCTTCAAATGTGGCTTTAAACTGTGGTAGTGGTCTTATTCTGGATCGGTGGGATTACCTCTATCTTCCACTTTTACATCTGAAGCTACAGCAGGATGTGTTAGACTAATTTAAATTTAAATTTACTTAATGATAAGATTAGAATGCTGGTTAAAGTCTAATGGAAAAATGCTATACTTTCTTTTTGCATTTGTTTAAATAAATAATCTGTCTTAGATTACTTTTATGAAATTAAATGAAATGTTATCAAATTTTTCATTATTTTTAAGTAAAGAAAACCATACATTTTTATTCTGCATCTCTTTTTCTAAAGTCCTTTAGGTTTAACAAAAAATAAAGTTGACACTGACTTATAAAACTCTTATATTTTTACTTCAACCGTAATATAATTTGGACTTAACTTACCGCAATTTTCCCAAGATCTATGCCATAATTCAGTGAATTCCATGAGCACTGCTTATAGTTTGGGGTCCAGGACTCCTCAAAACTTTCTCTTAGGCACTCTCCCTTTTCTCCTTTGAATCCATCCCGTCCTGGAATGCCTGGAGTGCCAGGGATGCCATTGGCCCCAGGGCTCCCATCGCGACCAGGAACTCCTGCTGGTCCTTGTAAGCACATTCCATTATACTATAGTACAAAGGAGAAGGCAGGAAAGCATCATTACTTAAGATACAAAACCAATAGAGGGTATAGGGGTGTAGTTCAGCCATAGAGCTCTTGCCTAGCTTGCACAAGGCTCTAGGTTTGATACCCAGTACAAAATTAGTAAAGAAGTAAATACATTTCTGAACATGTAAATAAACATGTAAGGGTCAAATGATCACAGCTACATTTATTTTGAATCTGTCAAGAGTCCCTTTAAACCATCTTGTCCATGAGTTACTAACTCACTTCAAAGTTATTTAGAAAACATTGTCTCTTCTTCATACTTGTTTATTGCACAAACTTATACAAATCAAAGAGAAAATGTATTTTTATGTCTTTTTCTTTCTACTTCTGATTATATATAATTTTAACTAGCTGTATTCCAAGGTACACACATTTGATTTTTTATTTAAATTTTGTTATTATTATTTTATGAGTACAGTAGCATGCCTGGCTTGTGAAGGCTAGAAGAGGGATCAGATCTCTTGGAACTGGAGTTGCAGGCAGTTATAAACTATCATGTGAGTGCTGGGAATTGAACCTGGGTCCTCTGGACAAATAGCCAGTGCTTTTTAACCGCTGAGCCATCTCTCCAGCCTCCAGTAGTCTGTGTTTGTTCCTTATCATCCCATATTTTTTCACGTACTTATATTACATAAATGCACTTTTACATTATCATAGACTTTTTTTTTTTCTTCCCAAAACAGGGTTTCTCTGTGTAACCCTGGCTATCCTGGAACTTAATCTGTAGACCAGGCTGACCCTGAACTCACAACAAGCCACTTCCCTCTGCTCCTGAGTGTTGGGATTAAAGATATATACCACCACTGCCTCATCATCATACAAACAATTTTTAAAGCATAATTCTTTATTGATTCTTTGGGAATTTTAAAACATACGCCCCAATTCTACTCACTTCCCAGTCCCTCCATATTCATCCCTCCCCCTGCAGAATGCCCCCTAAAATTAATTAAAAACAAAACAAACAAACAATCATACAAAACTTTTAATGCTCAGTTTTTGGGTGCTTATTTCTAGTTTTTATTATAAATATTAATATAAGGAAAATACTTCTCCATATAGACTTCTTCTTTATAGTGACTCTTTAATTTCTAGGGAAAGAACTGTGAGATAAAATCTTATTTATCCTATATTGCATTAACTTGTAATAATTATCTTTAAGTTGGGTACACATATCATCTGCTTCTATTTTTACATAAAGGGAGATACACGAGGGTAGCCCTTTTCAGTCCATTCTGCCTCCCTAAAGAGGAGTCTGTGGCCCAGTTTCATGTGGCTACCTGTTCTCAACTGGTAGGTTGTAATTTATCAGACCATCTGTAAGAGCTAGGAGTCTCTGTGTTGTTTGTTTTGTGTATGTTGTAGAATTTAAATGCATAGATTCTAGAACCATTTTCTTTTAATACTAGCCTCAGCTTTTCTTCAATATGTGAGACCAGGCCATTTACCCAGCATTTCAGTGCCTGTTTCATCATGTATAAACTGGGGATAGTAATAAACATTCTTGCCTTGAGGTTAGTGGTTGGTAGCACACGCCTGTAATCCCTGTGCTTGGGAAACAGACACAAGAGGATCCAGAGTTCAGGCTCCTCCCAACACAGCAAATTTGAGGCCAGCCTGGGATGCATGAGACCATTCACACACACACACACACACACACACACACACACACGAGAGAGAGAGAGAGAGAGAGAGAGAGAGAGAGAGAGAGAGAGAGAGCACGTTGTTCATGTTACAGTCACGGGTATTGACAGTAACATGTTGAGCTTCCTTTGTCCAATTCTTGTGCCTACCTTTGAATTAGTTCACATGGAAACAAGGGTGCCTGCCACTAATTACACTTTCCAAAATAAAATGCATTCCAACTAAGATTTTTACTTTAACATTTCCCTTATTGATGTACAATTATCTAGTACATTTGACCCTTTTAAATTCCTCTCAGATAAGATGTTACATAAAGTTTGTTTCCCCCCCAATTTAAAATCCTAGTCCTAATAGACATTTAGAATTGTCAGTCAACAAAATGAGTAAACATGAATGGATGCTCTAATTCCCTCTCCCTGCTCCCCGTATTTTTATTGGCCACCAGGGGGCAGAAGTCGGTGGTAGCTGAAAGGAAGGCTTTGAAAGCGCCTATACAAAGACGTTACTTTATGCTATCTGTTGAAACCTTCCTGATGACTGTGTCACTTTTTTCTGCCACCAAGACTAAATCCAATCTACAGGATGCACCTGAGCCAGACTGCACAGTATGCTTTCCCAAGTTCAGTTAGAGCTGTGGGAAACCACAAGTACTGTAAAATCCATCGAGGGGAAAATGTTAGCTTTATGGGGGAAGGAGCCGTTTTCTATATCTTAACTACACATTCATAAAGTGCAAACTGCACAGGAGTCACATTCAAGTGGCACAATTTTTTTAAACAACTTACTTACTTAAAATAGAACTGTACCCCCCCCAACACAGTGTGCTTTGGTGGAGCAAAATTATATATCATAGCAGAAAAACAACGACGACAAAACAAACAAACAAACAAATAAACACCAACCACGGCTGTGTGAACAGCATGGGTTTTTTTTTCTCCCCTTTCTTTCTTTTTTCTTCTTCTTCTTTTTTTTTTTTTTTTTTTTTTTTTGTATACATTTTTCCTCCCACTCCCCTTCTCCCTTCTCCCCCTCCCCCCCTTGGCTTCCCAGGAGATCTTGGGTTCCCAGCGCTTTTGAAGCCAGCTTGGAATTGGCTCTCAGGGGAGCTTGTTTTATCACAGTAACCTAGAGTGTCAGTTTAAGGAATTCAAATCTTAAAAAAAAAAAAAAAAAAAAAAAAAAAACTCACCAAATCTTGTGCATTGCGATGCCTGACAAGCATAGAGATTGGTTTAAGAACTGGGCAAGGACTATGTGGCAAGGTCTACAAGATCTGTCATTGGCAGGCTCTTGCATGGGACCTAAAGCCTCTCTCTGCCCTCTACTGAGTTTGTTGACTTTAAAAATTTAGAGGGAAGGGCTTTATGCAAACGGACTTTCCTACAAATCAGCCCCTCAGAAAGAGCCTGGGATATTTGCTTTCCCGGAAGCCTTTTCTTTCCCTTTAGCTCAATTGCGTTGTTCCTGGCTGGTAGCCACAGACTGAAGACCCTACCGCTGCGCATCGTCTTTAAACAGAACAGACGGAATGGGTCCGTGGGAGGGCTCCTACTGGCGCCCTTCAATTCCCCCTTCCAGGTCCAAACCCCCTGAACTTTTCCTGGTATGAGCTGTACTGCTCTGAGGAGTAAATTGCAGTTCATCCTCCCCAGGAAGATGACCCAAACTGACTCATAATCTTCAAGTTACAAAAAAAGCTGGACACATGCTTTGTGGGTGTTGTTAGCTTCTCCTCCAGGCAGACGTGGCCACCAGTGCAACAAGGGACACGTTGCACAGCTTTGGCGCAGGCCCAGGAGATCAGCTGGCCTAGGGTCGTCCTCAGGCATGCTTTAGAAATCAGGCAAGCAGCTAGCTCAGTGTACTCCAGTTGCAGTCACACGTTCCCCACGTCTCTCAAGAGTGGTCTCCCCTGAAGCCAGAAATTCCTGGGTGAGAGACTACAAGGACTTGGGACATCTCACTTGAACCACGTCGCATCTCTGTGATGACCCCTCACTATGGTCTCTCGTGGAACTTCAAGACCCTATTTCAGGCATGTCCCAGACCCTTCCCCACACATACTGAGACAAGGGAGGACACCCGTTAAGATGCGTAACATGTTGTCCCGTCCCAGCGTACTCCTAGTTGGCTCAGCACCACCAACAGCTATTGTGATGCCCTCCCTGTGTGCGCGTGGCTGGGTCCTCTCCAGCAGTGAGATCAGGACCGACTGACTTTCTCAGACTCACCAGGTCTACCACCTCCCTCTGTCGGATGAGCGCTTTTTGCTTCACCTTGGGATTCTCTGAGGCGTTGGACTTCGCGGGCAATTGCAGCAGCAGCAGCAGCACAAAAAAGAGGCCGAGCAGGAGCTGCGGGGAGGCAGCGTGACCTTGGGGGTGCATGGTGTGTGGTGGTTGCAAAGCCCGGAGCAGGAGGTAGAGGGGTCACTGGAGCCCAGCGCTGGTAGGCTTCTGGCCCAGCTCTGCAGACCGCAGCATCAATGCTCCTTTGACTGAGCGCCGCCCTCCCTTCTTCCCTCCCGCCCCCTGGACACCCGGAGCTTGCATACTGTAATAGGCCAGGGTCCCAGGCTCGAGCCCGCCCCTCCTCCGCAGCTCCGCCTGCCCCGACCCTGGCCGAGTGACTGTGGTCTGGAACCACAGATGAAGGGTATCAGACAGCATGTGTCTTAAATCTGGTCCAGGAATCACCTTAGGGTTCCTTCATTCCTAGCAAAGCTTTGGCAGAGGGGAGGGAGGGAGAGGGGGAGAGGGAAAGTACATTTGAGGGGCGTTAGCCAGGAAAGCCTTATAGTAACAGCCTTTAAAAGTCCTCTGACCCAAATGATTGCTAATATTTGAATAAATGCTGTCTTTTCCCTTCTAAGAGCCAAGGCGCAAAGCTTGGCAATCCTGTGCGGGACGATGCTGTCTGCCTTCTTCTCCGTTTATAGAAGAAGAACTAAGGCTCATGGACAATGACCACCTCTCAGCGGTGGAAGTTCCCTTTCCCGTGCCCATTCCACATCACATTAACTCAAAACTCCAGCCAGGGGAGCAGCCCTCAATTGCATGGACACTGCCTGTCCGGGAAGAAGGTAGGCGACCTGCAGACCTGCATTCATTTCTTCCATTCCTCCAGGTCCAGAGCCCAAGTTTCACCCCCCCAGCTCTGGAGCAGAACACCGACACCTCATCTCTGATGGATCCCACAGATCTTCCCCTCCTAAACTCCCTTCCCCAACTCACTGCCTCTCCTGCCCCCCCACTCCAGCAGACCCCCCCTGGGAACCCACAGGACAGTAAAACAGGTAGACTGATTGCAGTTCTTTACCTCTCCCTCTGCTCCTCCAAGTCCAAACCCCAGGCTTACCCCCAGCTCTGCCTTTGACTTTTCCCTAAGGCCACACCTCACTCTCTGCTTCCATCGATGAGACTGACTAAGCAGATTCTGGTGGAACATCCTGAAGATTTTCCTACAGGCAACATACAGCTGCCACATTCTTCCAAAAAAGGAGAGGGGGGGAGGGAGGGAGGGAGGGAGGGAGGGAGAGAGAGAGAGAGAGAGAGAGAGAGAGAGAGAGAGAGAGAGAGAGAGAGAGAGAACAGCAACAACAAAAACAAGGAACAAAAAACACCCACCCAACAAAGACCAGACCAGGTATCAGCACCTAGAATTACGGTCTTCCTAAACCCAGATGCCTAGATGCCAGTGTAAAAACACAATAACAGCCAAGACAATTGTGTCTCCACTAGAGCCCAGTAACCCTCCCACAGTGGGCCTTGAATATGCCAACACAGCTGAAGCACAAGAAAAAGACTTTGAAACAGCCTTTATGAATATGATAGAGTTCCTTAAAGAGGAACAGGATAAATCCCTTAAAGAAATCTATGAAAACACAAACAGTTGAAGAAAAAAATAAATAAATTAAACCATCCAAGACCTGAAAGTAGAAACAGAATCAATAAAGGAAACCTAAACTGAGGGAAATCTGGAAATGAAAACTACAGGAACTTGAACAACAGCCACAGAAGCAAGCTTCACCAACAGAATACAAGAGATGGGAAAGAGAATCTCAGACACTGAAGACATGATAGAAAGAAGATGTTAAATCTAAAGACCCTGGCAAACATCTAGGAAATCTGGGACACTATGAAAAGACCAAATCTAAGAATAATAGGATTAGAGGGAGGAGAAGAAATACAGATCAAAGGCACAGAAAATATTTTCAACAAAATGATAGAAGAAAAAATTTCCTAACCTAAAAAAGGAGCCTATCAAAGTATAAAAAAGCATACAGAACACAAAATAGACTGGATCAGGGGGAAAAAAAGTCCCCTTGACACATAATAATCAAAACATTAAATGTACAGAACAGAGAAAGAATATTGGAAACTGCAAGGAAAAAAGACCAAGTAGCATATAAAGGCAGACCTACTAGAATTACACTTGACTTCTCAATGAAGAGCCTAAAAGCCAGAAGGGCCTGTGCAGATGTGCTGCAGACTCTAAGGGATCACAAATGCCAGCCCAAACTGCTATACCCAGCAAAACTTTCATTCACCATAAATGGAGACAATATGACATTCCACAATAAAGCCAAAGTTAACCAATACATATTTACAAATCCAGCCCACAAGGTGCTAGGAGGTAAACTCCAATCTAAAGAGGTTAACTATATCAAAGAAAACACAGGGAAACAATAATCCAAGACCAGAAAAAAAAAAAAAAAAAAAAAAAGGAAGGAGGTACACACCGCCACAACCACCACCACCACCATCATCAACAACAAAATAACATGAATCAACAATCATTGGTCATTGAAATTTGTCAGTATCATCTCAATTCCCTAATTAAATACACAGACTAACAGAATGGATGTGAAACACACCTTAACATCAATGACAGCCATCACATTAGGATAAAGGGTTAGAAAAGATATCCCAAGAAATCTAAGAAACAAACTGGCATAGCCATTTTAATATCTGACAAAATAGCCTTCCAACCAAAACTAATCAGAAAAGATAGTAAAGGACACTACATACTCATCAAAGAAAAATATCCACCAAGAGGACACTGCAATTCTTAGCACCAAACCCAAGGGCATCTAAAGTACTTAAAAAATGTACTAATAGATATTTATAGAACATTTCATACAAACATAAAAGAATATACCTTCTTATATTCCTCATGGGACTTTATCAAAAACTGACCACGTACTTGGATATGGACCAACCTCAGCAAATACAGGAGAAGTGAAATAACTCCCTGCATCCCACCTAGCCACCATGGAATAAAGCTGGATAGCAACAACAGCAGAAACAACAGAAATCTTATAAACTCATGGAAACCAAACCACTCTCTACTGAATGACAATGGCTCAAGACATAAATTAGCATGAAAATGAATGCACCACCTGTCCAAACTTATGGGACACAATGAAAGCAGTAAGTTCTAAGAGGAAAGTTCATAGTACTAAGTGCCTACATTAAAAAAAAAAGTTAGATCTTATACTAACAACTTAACACACGGAACAGCTCTAGAACACCCAAAAAGTGTTCTAGAAATAATTAAATTGAGGGCTGAAATAATAAAACAGAATGTAACTATCTGATATGCAGACTATCTGATAGATGACCCTCAAAGGGGTTGCAGCCACAGGAGGACTTCTGTCTTAGACATTGCGAATGACCTCTGGATCCTGAGTCCTGTTCCAAGGTGATGCTTCCTTCTCCAGCCCCAGGTGAACAAATGAGACTTTTCCAGATTGAATTTTGAATTCTAATGTTAGGAATAAGTCTTGTAACAGTTGTAATGACATGATTTAGTTAATTCTGAGTACATGTCATACTTAAGAAAAGTCAACAGTGGTTAGTAATATTAATTCTAAATGAATAATCACATTTAGTCATATTTGTAAAGGTTTTAAATGTTAACAAGACCTGGTCACTACAATTACAATCCTGAAAATTTATAGACTTTTTCCCTTTGGGTACAGGGAGTTGAATATAGGTCCTTACTTTGCTACCTCCTCTCTGTCTCCAAGCCACAGTTCCAGCCCCTTAGTCTACTGAATTTATAAAGCACTCAAAAAAAAAATTCTACTTACTATATTTTTCAGCTTTCCTTAACAGGAATTTTGCACATGAGAAAATTGGGTGCAATAAATTTGTAAATGCAGCTTAAAATGTATAGAATAACTTATTCAACTTGGTTTCTAGTTAGATCTGAGTTTTAGGATAATTAAATCTTGTAAATGGTTGAGCCATTTGAACCTAAGTCTTCTACACTGATCTTAAAAGCTTAAAAGGAACACTTAAATATGCAAGGCCCGCATCACTATGTGAGGCCTGAGCTCAACCTCACTACTGTGAAGGGAAAATAATCATATTTAAGTAGTTAATAACTGAAAGTAGCTGAAGGCTATTTTCCCCCATGCACATGCATCACCCATTCTCAAACAAACTCTACTGAAAGATTTGGGAGGGAAGTCAGGGGTTAGGATTATTTAGTGCAGCTTATCTGTAATTCAAGTTCTAATACAATTCAACTGAACCAAAGAATTGCAGTGTTGAATTTTTAACATTATCTAATTCAATCCACATATCTTATGACCTCCATGCATAATAGAGAGCAACTCATAACAGTAGTTGTAATTTTAATATATTTAATTTTTATCCACACCTTCACAGCCATAGAATAGAGCAATTGTATTACATAGACATTAGGTATAAAATAGAAGGTAAAAATTGTATAGATCCTGGCTGAATTCTGATCTGACCACTTAATGAGCAAGCTACCTAAGATCTATTTGAAGTTCAATTTTGGCAAATGAAGATCAAGATAGTCTGATGGGAGATGTCATTCTGTAAATATGTTTCTCTTATTAGTTAATGAATAAAGCACTGTTGGCAAATAGGAAAGCAAGATAGGTGGGACTAGGAGACAAGGAGGATTCTGGGAGATGTATTAGAGGAGATTCAAGATGTAGAGGCTTGAGAGAAGAGGTCCAGAGCCTCTCTATGGTATGATAAGACCACATGAAACACTTAGATTAATAGAAATGGGTTAATATTAAGACAAAGCTAACCAATAAGAAATGCTAGTAACAGGCCAACAGCTTTATATCTAATACAGCATCTCTGTGTGTTATTTGGGGTTGATGCGGCTGTGGGACCAGGCTAGCGGGAAACTACTCGTAACAATAGTATAATCTCATAAATGTTGTAATAAGAAAAGTGGTGGTAGAGAGAAAGATGCCCTGCGACAGAGAAAGTGGAGGCTTTTTTGTTTTGTTTTGTTTGTTTTGTTTTTAATTTGGGGAAAGGGATAGGGAAAAGGGGAGAGGGGAGACTGGCCTCCAGGGTCAGGAGCAGCAGGAGAATGGAAAGAGAGACAAAGGGAAGGGGCAGGGAAAGGGAAGGAGAGGAAGAGGAAGAAAGAGAGGAGGGTGGGAGGTGGGCAGGCCCCTTTTAAAAGTGAATGCACAGGTGTTCTTAGTGGCTGTACCCTGTCAGAACCCTGAGGACAGGCCAGTACAGATGCTTGAATACTAACAGTAGGACTGCAGGAAGAGAAAGCTGCCTTAATATCTGATTCTTAAAGAGAATTCATAACTCACTATGATTATTTTTATTAGATAAGTCGAAGTTCCATATGAAAGAAAGAAAAGGGAAGTCAAACTTGGGGATGGCATCAGTTAGCTAAGCCCAGCAGCCTGTGGAGGTCATTGCACAGCAGGAGAAATTCGAGAATCATTCTGAGAGTAGGCAGCACCAACCAGTCCTGGAAGGAGGAGCTGAGCTCTGTGATACAGTCCCCCTTAACATCCAGCCTTGTAGTGTCTTGTCTTCCAGCCATAAACACCCAGATTCCCAGTCAGTTTGACCTACCCACATCTCTCCTCATAGACAGCTAGCATCCTTACAGCTTACAAATGGTTAGGACTTTTAGAGAATACAAGTGGATAGGAAATTATAGAACCCAAATTATTGGTGAAAGACAACCAGAAGTCCCCGACCTGCAATTATGGTAAGTATATTGTACATTCTTCCCTTTTTTATTCCTAGATGTTTATACAACCGGTCCTGGCATCTGCTGCAGGGCTTCAGGGCAAACACTGAGACCTGCAAGAAGTACATTTCACTTAATGTGCATGCTACATGCTTTCAACTTGGGTAGTCTTTCATTTCCTGTCAGATTTCCTTCCTTCTTATTAAATTACCCAAAGCTGTGCCCAACTCCCCCTTCTTCATTAATGCGTGTACAGAGGAGTTTTTTTTTTTTTTTTCAAGTCAGCATCCTCCAAACAGACCTTTTATTGTAAGAATTCCTCAGGAAATAATTTGCCATGGAAATCTGGGTTTGAAGATGGTCAAGATTAAAGGCATTTCTGGGCAGTTCAGATGACAGGCTGCAGAAGAGCCTGTGTCTCTCAAGGTACAAAGAACTGCCTGTTTTGAGATAAAAGGAAGTCAAAGGCAGCAGGATTTTTGGAATTATATCCCTAGACATTTGGGTTTACAAAATATATCCAGTTCAACCATCTCCCCACTATAGAACCATGGCTCTCACCACCATCAGTTTGGCTGTGGTTTATTGTTATTCTTTCTTCAAGCCCCACCAGCCTGATGCATGGGTTTGCTTTGTTGATATAAAGCCAAGACACTGTAGTAGAAATCATAAAAGAAAAATAAAAAAAAAAAACAAAACAAAAATTAAAAAACCCCAAACCTTTCAATATCAATTGCTCTCACCTCGCAAGGTTTTTAGCAAATGACAGAGGACACTGAAATCAGATGCACCTCTTCAAAAACTGTCTAATACAGAATGCTAAACAGAAAGAAAGTGGGACTGGATTGGTGATGAGAAAAAGGAAGATCAAGAGGTTTAGATATAAAACAATAAATGTGTGACTATCTAAATAAAAACAATCAGGCATAACAAAATAGTTTATTGTCAACTATGACAATAACTATACTGCTCTATGGCTTCCTAACTACCACATAGAAAATTTAGCCTTGATGGATTTCCTTCCTTGCAATAATTTGAAAATAACTTCTGAGCAATATTATTAGATATTATAATTGGGTGGTATTATCAAAATGATCAGAAAAACCTTACTGCCTCTTCTAATTCTCAATTAAATGATTGATTCATATGTTTATGGACAGTGTTGACCCCTAATTTCTTTATTGAGGCCAAGGAAAGCATGATTTGGGATGTAAGTAGGCCAGAGTTGAAGAGATGTTAATTCAGTGCCCAAGCTGCTTGCACCAAAGCCAAGAAAAGATGAGGCGGGTGGATGGAGAGGTGAGGAGTGAAGTGACGCTACTGAAACCCTGGTGCTACTCTATCCCTTCTGTGTCCTTGCCTTTATCCTGTGCCCACAGCCCCTGTCTAACTGTCCCCAAACATGGAATGACCCTATCGAACACTTCCTTTCAAGACCCATAAAATTCTTCCCAGAATCCTCTTGGTAGGCTTCCCTACTGTCTCATTGGTCAAGATTGTCTCACATGTCTATTGCCGAAACAAGTCACTGAGCGCTTGCTGCTTGGAGAATGCTGAATATCCAGGTTCCTCTAGCAAAGAAGGGCCTTTTTTTGGTAGTTAATTGCTGGGGAGACAATTTGGAGTTTCTACCACAGAATGCCGTCTTACTGGGGTGGGGGGGGGTGAATATCTCATCAATTCCCCCTTCCTGTAACCAGAAAAAATGCTTTGTTTTTGTAATCTCACCATTGATCTCCACCTCTGTCCCTTGTGGAAATGGGAGACCCCTAGGGGGCAAGCTTATGATAAAGTACCAGGGCAACTAAATCTAACTTCAAGAGATGGCGTCATAAAGGGCTACTGGTCCATATCAAGCCTGGATTCCTATCTCTTGTCGTACCAGCTTTTTAAAAAATTTTTTTCTTTTTTTTTCTTTTTCTTTTTTCCTCTTTTACCCTCTCTGCCCTCTCACATGCACCCTAACCACCCTCCCCTCCCATCCCCCCACCCCAATTCCATATGTAGGGGAATGACATCCAGTTGGGGTCATGTAGATCTGACAGGTCCTATGAAGTAAGGACTAGGGCTTCTCTCCTGTCTCTAGATTAAGGCAGTTATCCCTCCACGAGGGATCTGTTAGCAAGGTCCTTTTGTGCACCAGGGATACATCCTGGCTCCACTGTCTGAGGTCTCTTAGACTGCTCAGTCCTTCTGGCTGAGACCCATGTTCAGGGGGCCTGAGTCAGTCCCACGCTGGTTTCCCAGCTATCAGTCTGGTGTCCTGTTAGCTCCTCCTTGTTCAGGTAAGCTGTCTCTATGTGTTTCTGCCTCCTGGTCTTGTCCTCTCCATCTGCATCTGGGTTCTAGTTTGACTCAGTGTTTATGTAGGGGTGTTTGCTCCTGTTTCCAACAGGCATTAGATGAGGGCTCCATGGATAACTTAGTTGTTGATCTCACTCTCCGGGAAGGGCATTTATGGTAGCCTTTCCACGGAAGCTCAAATTGTTAGTTAGCAGCAGTCTTGTAGTTCTTTAGACCTTTCTTTGTGTTCAATTTTATCTTCAAACCAATATTGGCTCCCTCTTTTATGTTCTCTCTCTCTCTCTGTCTCTCTGTGTCTCTGTCTCTCTCTCTCTCTCTCTCTCTCTCTCTCTCTCTCTCTCTCTCTCTCTCTCTCTCTCCTGTCTTCTATTCCTAACCAGGCTCAATCTTCCTAGTCGCACGTGTTTTCCTTCCCCCCCCTCAATTTCTCCTACTTCTCTCTCCATTCGCCGCCCCCCCCCACTTCCCCTGTGCTCTGGGGGACTTGTCCCTTACCAGTTCTGTGAGGGACTTAATACGAATCTCTTAGAATACACCTTGTATCCTAGTTCCTCTGTACCAGCTTTTTTTAATTGCACACAAAGCCAATGGGGAAATTCCAGTTTTGTTCTTACTGTAGCTTATTTCTGCTTGCAATGGAATGTTCCAGAGAAGATCTTTTTGTGTGAACACTTCATACAAAATCCCAAAAACTTGCACAAATTTCCTTGTTCACTGGGGGGGGGGGTCATGACTGTAAAATATTTGTTTCCTATGTCATCATTTGGGGGTGCCATATGAGGGCTCCATTTACTGAAAAGTCTTGAGTAGGTCTGGAAAATGTCATCGACAGGCTGGATTTTTCTGGTTAGTCTGTTTTCTGGTTAGTTTTGTTATCTCTTGATGGTTCTCCAGACATCTTTTTCTTCTTCGTACTCCCCACAGTCTTCAGTCTTCAAGTGCCTGGGAGATTAGTTCATTGGCAGGAAGTTAATTATTAGACATTTAATCATCAAACTATTGTTACTGATTCCTTTCCTGCCTCTATTGCAATAAACATGAACACACTTCAGCTCCATGGCTGTTTGTTTCCATGCTGTATTTTTGAATCAAAAAAAAAAAAAAAAAAAAAAAAAATCTGAATCCTTTGATAAATCTCTTCCTCTGGTCGGTGTGCTTGAAGCAGTGTAAGATCATCGTTGCCATGGCTTCTGTTTGCTGTAATTCAGCATACCCTACAATGAGATGAGTAAGCAATTTGTAAGCTTACATACTTCTCAAGAATGCCTTAGCAGTTTATCTAATGTTCACAAAACAACTTTCAAATGTAGATGTACAGGTAATGTGGGTTTTGGTTAGCACTAGAAGAGTTTTGTGATAAATATTCAGAAGGAACGCCACAATTTAACATGCTTTTTATACCTTCCTATGTTGCCTGCTTTGTTTTTTATTTTATTGTCCCCCAACACTGCCAAGATGGTGAATGTTATACCTTTTATAATATTTAAAACAATGAGCTGGTGCTTAGATGTTAAACAATTAGTATCAAGTTGACCTGAAATTGTAGCCCTCTTCATACAAATGTCAGAGCATCTGCAACAGATGGGTGGAGTCAGGTTGGGCAGGGGCCAATCTCTTTTATTTTTAATAACTATAAATTCAAGCTTAGGTAAGCTTGTTTTTGTCCTGGAAAACAGAACAAAAAGCCAATCTCTGTCACTAAAATGAAGTTAAATGTGTGGCTCAACAGTATGAAAATAGCCTAATTTAAAAATGGGTGCTCTTCTCTGCAGAGATGTAGCAGGCAAAGGAGATGCAGGGCAGAAGGAGAAGTTGTAGAGGGAGAGAAAGAAAAGAGCAGCCTGGGTATCAGACTGGTCCAGTAGACCCGAAAACATCGCACCCAGAGAGTTCCATTTCAAACACTCTACGCATGAGGGAGGGTGGAGCCAGGAAGAAAGGGGGCATCTTCTCTGCAGAATTCCTAAAGGTCTTCGTTCCGTCTCTCTCTCTTCCTCACGGGTTGGCTTTGGAGCACACCTTCTGCCAGCAGCTACTGAGGGAAACGAAAAGCCCCTGGAAATGCGCGTGGCCTGTGAAGGGGTGTGTTGTAGTTTGAATCTGAGACCTATTGTAAGCACGATTCCCAACCACAGCCCTATTTTTTACATACCCAATTCCAGTAACTCTCAAATCCAGTATTTTACTCAAACTCTGTTGAGGCAGTTTACTAATCTTGTCCCACTTGGCCTATAAGACACTTTAGAGCTTCCTAACAGAGTTTCCTGTCGTTTAGAAATTTGCAAGGGCTTTATTCAGCAATGCCACCAGCAGATTATAATCTTGTCATCAACATCATGGTCTCCTCATAGTACCACCGGAGTCACACCTGCATCATCATGCTAGAAGCTGTATTCTAGACATGCAACTCTTTCTAAATGAGGGCAGGTTCAGCTTGGTTTAGTTTTTGTTTTGTTTTCCAGGACAAAAACAAGCTTACCTAAGCTTGAATGTATAGTTATTAAAAGCAAAGGAAAACAAAACCAAAAAAAAAAAAAAAAAAAAAAAAAAAAAAAAAAAGCAAGACACAAGGAAAGAAAAAATATCCTGGGCAATAAAAATTACTTTAAACCAGCTTTGGAGCTGCTCTTTTCCTAAGCCTTCTGTTCTGCCTTCAATTTGTAGGAGGCAGTCTGTATGAGTGACAGACAGTGAAAGACTTGCAGAGCGTGGACCTCCATGGTCCCACTCAGGAAAGGCGACACCACAAATCACTCACTGGAAGTGGTCTGGATGCAAATAGCATGAGGACTTTTTATTCCAAGTGCACTGGGGTCATTAGAGAGTTAGACTGTATTTTCATCCTTTCAATAGGAAATAGAAGAATAGAACATACTGGCAGAGTTTAACATTAGTATGTTTCAATGCTATCTTTTCTATGATAGAGAATCTTTATTTCTAAGGAATGCCTCAGGCCTAGACATACATGAAATTGCTTTTGAGATTTTTGTGCATTTGGTATTTTCATGTGTTACTTGCATGTGAATTTCTCATGACTTTCTTTACTTGTTTTTCTAGTTTCTTTCTTTTATTTTTCTAAGAGACTTGGAACGAGTCTGACTCATGGTGTTAACAGATGCTTCTTGTTTTAGGAAGCTTTACTTGCACCTGAAGCCTTTACAATCTGAAGAATAACTTCAGAGTTATTCCAAGCACCTGTGTAACTGCAGCAAACAGACCTGGGTTGTGCGAGCAGTTGACAAAGTTCTGGAAAGATGCCATTCATTCTCTGGTCCCTTACTTCGCTGCGGTCTTCCCAATGTGTCCCTAGGATCTCCCAGGCCCTGGCGACTTTCTCATGTAGTTTCTTTCCAGTCCTGTCAAACTCCTGATGTTCCACACTACTCAGAAAATTCTCAGAATGGCAGACTTTCTATTTGTAAAATGTGAAGCTTTAGGGCCAATTTGTTAGCCAGCATCAGGATTGCAGACTATCTCAAATAGACTGTCTTGGATTTCAGAACATAGCATGACTCTGAAGGAGTCTATGTTTTATATATAATTCATTACTGTTTATGATAGACTGTGCTGTAGTTGCTGAGCCATTGTGAATTTCAAGGCTAGCAACCTACTCGGTACACCAGGTTGACTTGAGTAAATATGGCAACCAGGTTTGCTAGCATGTAGACGCTAACTTCTCTCTCCCATAAAGGGTTATAAAAATGGTGTGTTGCATGGAAACGGAAAGAAACACAGATAGGAAGACATTTATTTTTATCATTTTTCAAGAACATAGCTGTTTATCTTTAAGAAAGATGATATATCCAAAGTAGTTTTTGAGAGTTATTTTCTTTCTGGCATTTAATGTTTTAATGATTGTGGGCATCTTTTGCCCTTTTCCTGTCTTGCTTTTAAACCTGGTGATGCTTGATTTGCCCTCTCACCTATTTATTTCAAGTGTTTATATTTGAATTTCTTTAGGAAGAAAGTAAATCTGATGGCCTATGTGTTAGCATTTTTTTTTTTTTTTTTGAAAAGCCGGAATCAAATAGGCAAGGCTGCTGAGGCTAAACTACAGCACAGTCCATCGCTGCTGTGTAAGCGAACACAGGGATGGCTCATTCAGTGACCTCACGGGCAGATGTCACCTTCTTTATAAATCCAGCAGCAGTTTGTCAGCAGTGCCATTGAACTGTGGGGACGCTCATGATTTTGTTTCAACATTGAAACTAAATTTAGTTTTGCCATGTTTTGAAAGTATCAGTAAAATCATGGAACATGGTCTATCAGTGAGCGTGTGAGGTGTGGGTTAGCAGCCCTGACATTCGGGATGTTTATGCTCCTACACAGATTCTTGTTGAGTGCAAACAGATTATCCTTTTGCAAAGGAGCATTCAACCAAGAGTTGACATTTAAGGTAATGTTTAAAAACCTTTATTCCTGTTTACAGTTTGGAATGAAAAGCAGGCTTCATTGTAAGCTTGATGGAAACTGGCTCAGATGTTTGTAAGTCAAGAGGAAAGCAACACAGAGAACAATGCAACAGTCACTCGATTACAGCAAAGAGTGAAACGGAGCCTCCGCTCGAGAGGAATCTCACAGTGAACCGGTTGTTAGAACTCCTGGCATTAACTGAGCCAGAGTGATATGCATCCTTCGTCTTCTTCGTCAGCACTTTTGTCATCCCTCACAGTTTACAGAACACATTTACCTCGTAGCTATAAACATTTTGTGCCATTTAAGCTCCTCAGGGAACCAAAATAATAAATAAATAAATAAATATGGACAAATAAAACCTGAGAAGTTACCTCACTGAAGAAGATATACAGATAGCAAGTAAACACATGAAAAGCATCATATGCCATCATGTGATTAAATATTAGGGAAGCAATATGATACCATTGTGTGCCTTTTATAAATTCATCAAGTGTTGGTGAGGATACAGAACAATAGGAACACTCACAGGTGGTGGTGTTGCACACCACCCACCCAGCACTCGGGGCAGAGGCAGGCAGATCTCTGTGAGTTCAAGGCCAGCCTGGTCCACAGAGCGAGTTCCAGGATAGCCAAGTCTACACAGAGAAACCCTGTCTCGAAAAACCAAAAACCAAACAAACAAACAAACAAAAAATAAGGACACTCAATCACTACAGGTGAAAATGCAAAATGTTGCACTTGGGAGCAGTGTGGCAGTTGTTTTAAAACTAAACACACTCTTACCATGTGACTCAGAAATTACACTTCTTTGTGTTTGCTCAAAGGAGTTGAAAGCTATGTCTACACAAAACTCTGCACGTGTAGGCTTATAGAAGTTTTACTCACAATTGCAAAAGCTTGGAAGCAACCATGAGCCCTCAATAGGTGAATAAATAAACTGTGGTACATTTAGATAACGAAATATTACTTAACACTGAAAAACAGCTGAGTTATTAACCCACGAAAAGATATGGAAGAACTTTGAATACACGTTTCTAAATAAAAGAAGCCAATCTGATAAGGCTAAATATAATTCTAACCAGAGGGCATTCTAGAACATGCAACACATGGGAGGAGTTGTGGGGAAGCCACTTTTTTAAGTCAGTGACCACCACCTTGGGGGTTGCCCATCACGGGAGACACATGGTTGTGATACATTTGTGTAAACACTTAGAATGCACAACAGTAGGAGTGAACCCTGGTGAAAACTCTAGGCTGTGGATGAGTGATCATTAATAGGTTCACCAGTGGCCACAAATGCATCACTCTGGTGGGAACTCTGATAATACAAAGAGCTTCGCGTGTTTGAGGGCGGGGATATCTGAGAAAGCTTTGCACCTTCCACTGATTTTTTTTTTCTCTGCAAATCTAAAATGACTCTAAAAAAAAAAAAAAAACCATTTTAAACATGGATATGACTGGGTGAATTGTCCCGTACTGACATAAGAACCCACACAAGCTTTGTGTCATATTTTGGGGCAGGGCTGGGGATGAGACCCAAGGGCCTTATGAATACCAGGAAGCACTTTAGTGCTGATGAACCCTTAGACCCAGGCCATGTCTTAACAAACACTCCCTAGAATTGCCATTGCTCCATTGAAAGCTGGATGGAGTGGCAACTGTCAAAGCATCTCTGCTTGGAGTGGCACTTTTCTAAGTACCAAAGAGAATAGGAGCTCAGGGTACAACAAAAACCTCCCACTCTTGTATTCTCGAGGCACCTACAGGAAGAGTTGATGACCTGGTATTACCTCCTTGAGAGGAAGGGAATCCTTCCGAGAGGTCACCTATCTGCTTCTCCCATCAGTGGCCAGAAGCTGGCCACACATTCAACCAAATATAATGTTGAATGAGTGAATATGACAACCACAGCAGACTAAGGCAAATCAAGAAGCAAGCTATAGGACCCTTTCCCCACCCAGAAAGGACTGCTTGACACTAGGGTTCTGCAATGAACAGGACTGGCAGGATGATTGCTGAGGTGGCAGCAGAAGCTTTTGGTTGAGGACACAGATGTGTTAATGCCACTGTTGCTTTTTGTCAGAACTTTGGATAAGGCTTAAGTAGAAGACATCTACTTGGACATTTGGCAGAAAGGTCTAGGCACACCAATACAACTTTTTGACCCTATCCATCTGGTCCACTTATTCTAGCTCACCTCATTCTAGTCCACTTATAGTTAGTGTACACAGTTGTACTGGTTTCCTTCACTCAGCATAATGTTTCTGAGGTTCATCACTCATCATATGAGTCAGTAATCCTGAGTAAAATTCTATAACTTGATTGTTTTTTATCTGAGACCACATCCTGTGAACATTTGTATTTTGTTTGTTTGATTGGTTTTTATTTATTTTTATTCTCTGTGTAGCTTTGGAGCCTGTCCTGGAACTTGCTCTGTAGACCAGGCTGGCCTTGAACTCACAGATATCTGCCTGTCTCTGCCTCCGGAGTGCTGGGACTAATGGTGTGCACCACCGCCTGGCTGAACATTTCTATTTTAAAGTGAACACATATATCATCTCCTTTCCAGAGGGTTGGCTTTGGCCACAAGAGCCTCAAGAACCCTGAAATCCTAGCTCTATGGCTTTGTGGTACTCAAGGACATCTATATTAAAACAAGCTAACACTGTACAGTGACCAGCTTTTTCTGTCTCCGACTGATGGGGGGAGTCCAGACACAGAGCAGCTTCCAGAGACCCCCAAAAGGTTTCCTTTTCTTTACAACTTGTCACCAGAACTCCTTGTATTCTGAGACTATCAGACATTCCACTAGAAGGGAGAATGCTAGTCATACCACAGGCTGCCTCAAAAACATCTCTGCCCTCCTGCCTGACAGAGACTTGGAACAGAGGCAGCTGATGCTGATGGAGGGAGCGAAGCTCCTCTCATGTGTGAGCATAACAGGGTGCATTGTTAGCAAGTTCTTGGCTTTGAGGTTAGAAATTAGGCCCACTATCTCTAATTCAGTCCCAATTTTCTGTTGGAGTTATAGTAATTTTAGACCTCAGCACATCCAGAACTATGAGCTAAACACTTAATTTTTCAGTATATTTAACTCATGTGGCCATGAGTCACTGTTAATACGTTCAACAGATAGTCTAGTTTCCAAGCAGCATATCCAAAGTCAGGGTTTTAATTATTTTTCTTAGTGACTTGTTCATGTCTGCATACCAAGAGTCAGGCTTGGCTGACCAAAGGCATCTTGAAATATTTAACTGTGAATTCAGCATAGGACTGAGACAGGCCAGATATTTCTAAGCTTTCTATCTGAAGACACAGGTCATTTATCTAAGTTTTAAACCAAGCCACAGTAGGAGGAAGGATCAACTCCAGCAGTCATATGTTTTCTATATTAGTTTCCATATGCAGAATGAAAAAATAAAATTTGTGCGTTATGTTCCAGAAAGAAATATGCCATGTCTTCTGAAAAATGGGGAACAAGGAGGAAAGGGAATTTTTAGCTAGCAAATAATGACAGTAAAATACTGAATATCATTAAGGCAATTATCTCCACATAGATCTGGATATACACATACAAAAATATACACAGATATATGCAATGTGCCTTGATTTAATAGCAATGTTAAATTCGGCACTTAATAGAATCTTGCTAAACTTATATGTTTGCAACCATAGTAAACTTTAAGTATAGTTCCCTGGAACTGCGCACACAAC
Organism: Phodopus roborovskii; assembly: GCF_943737965.1. NCBI lineage: Eukaryota > Metazoa > Chordata > Mammalia > Rodentia > Cricetidae > Phodopus > Phodopus roborovskii. The sequence goes on along the minus strand of NW_026126567.1, from coordinate 20,050,823 downwards.
ACTGTTACTTATAAGCACAATTCAGTTACTTGTTTGTCACTGGAGATGTTCCTACGTACATTTCTGTTCATTCCTTCTAACTGGCAATTCTTTATATTTTTTTCAATTTAATTTTTAAAAATAGTTTATTTTTATTTCATCCACATTCGTTTTGCCTGTATGAATGTCTGTGTGAAGGCGTCAGATCCCCTGAAATGGGAGTTGTAATATGGAGTTATGAGCTGCCATGTGGATGATGGGAATTGAACCCAGGTTCTCTGGAAGAGCAGCCAGTGCTCTTAACCACTGCGCCATCTCTCCAGCTGTCTGTGTATTCTTATCACTTGCACGTACAAATTCAGTTTTCTTTTCACTGTATACTTGGAGGCCAGATATGTGTGGTCTCTTGAGTATTTTGTGAGCATTGAGGTTCTGTCTGGCCTTAAAAACCCAGGAGCTACCTCATCTCATTAAAAAAAAAAAAAAAAAAAAAAAAAAAAAAACCTTTGGGGAGCCAGTTGTGTAGATAGAAAGAGCAATCATGTAGTGTGTGCTTGAAACCCAAGCTCAGTCTCTAGCTCTAGGACAAAAGAACAAAAGGAAAACACCTTTGGACTGGATGATGCTGGAAAACCTAACCATGAGAAGGGTTGAAGGACCTAGGTCTCCCCAGAGGTGTTTGGCTAGGAATTAGGTGCTATAAGATAGTGTTAAAATAATAATGTTTAGCCAGGTGGTGGTGGCACATACCTTTAATCCCAGGCCTAGAAAGGCAGAGGCAGGCAGATCTCTGAGAGTTGAAGGCCAGCCTGCCTGGTCTACATACTGAGTTCCTGGTCACCTAGGGCTATAGAATAAGAAACTGCTTCAAAGCAACAATAACAACAAAAGAATGTTGTTGGTTGATGGACATCTAGGCTGGTTTCATTTCCTGGCTATTGGCTATTGTGAACAGGGAGGCAGTGAACATGGACAAACAGGTAGGTATTTCTGTGCATCCACTGGAGGAGAAAAGTAACCATCAATGTTACCCAGCCATGAGCTTTGCAAGTTATGAGAATAACAAGCCTGGCAAGACATGCCCATCAGTGCAATAGAAACACAAACATCACTTTCTGCTTAGGTTAAGTCCCACCACAAGATGAATCCCATACCTGGTTCCACTGTCAATCCAACAATCTGTTACTAGATAGGTCCTAGGATCTCGGGGAGAAACCCTTACTATTCTTCTACTAAAGGACATAGTATTAAACTGACCCCTAATGGCTTATGGTTGCACTCATGAATTAATGCATCTATGAGCTTTTGTTAGAGAAGATTCTATTCATCCTAGATAGTGATCCATAGAGACTCATGACTGGCTAAGGTTGAGAGAATAGGACTGTAGACTCTTCAGCCTCAACTAGGTCATATATAAATCACATCCCTTGTCCCAGGGCTCAGGCGCCATCACACAAAAGAAAGCAGCAGAGTGTAAGAGGCAGAGGCAGTGGATGGCCATAAACAACCAGTGTCTTCTGACAGTATGTGACAGATTCATATATGAACTCACAGTGGCTGTGACAGCATGTGCAGAATGTGTGCAACCTCAAGCCAGCCCAAATTCCAGCATGGAGATGAACATGTGCAAGAAGTCCCTCCCACCCATAGCCAAGGAATGACTAGAGATTGACAGCTGCTAGAAGAGGGAAAGTCAGGGTTGTTTGTTGTTTGTTTGTTGGCTGGTTTTTTTTTTTTTTTTTGAGAGTATTATTCCTGGTAAGTCAACCATGCTCCAGGGGAAGGCCACACATACAAGAACATATAGACAGCACTAATTGAACTTAATGAGTGTCTAAAGAAAAAAGAAACAAAGTTGGCTGGGTATTAAAGAGGAGGATCTTGAGGAGTTGGAGGATCAACATCAAATATGATAATAACACATTGCATGAAATCCTCAAGGAACCGATAATTCTTTTCTGAGACAAAAGAACGCCACTGCTACCGATAAGTCGATAGAATGAGGATGTAGCAGATGGTGTCATATTTGTCCTGAATGTATGACTTCCTAGATTTAGTCCCCAGCACTATAGGGACAGAACATAGTTGCACGTGTCTGTCATCTCAGCACTGGGGAGGACAAGGATGGAGGAGCAGAACTTCAAAGCCAGCCTCAGCTATGTAGCAAGTTTGAAGCAAGTGTGGGCTGCACAAGACTCTGTTTCAAGTGATGTTAATAACAATAGGTCTATATTAGGAACACCCTTTAATAGTCACTTTTCCTTCAATTAAGTAGGCTATGCTATTGGAGACCCTGGCAATTGGACATTTAGATCAACACACCAGGCCCTTCTCTTGCATCTGGCTGCCTTGGCTAGGGAGATATTGTCCAAGCAGCTCTATTGGCAACTGACTGACCTGTCATGGCATCTGGGCTGCCTCGGTAATTTCATGGATGGAAATTCCACTCTGGCTGCAAGGAACACTGCAGCTATAGCTTCTGCTTCACAAACTTCTGCTCCAGAAGACCTTGCCCTAGCTACAGTGTTTCAGTCTACATTAGGGACAGAAAACTTCCTATCAGGTCACACCTCCTAGTAGTGGAGCCTACTATGGCTGCAGAAGACCCCGCCTTTGACCTGCTATAATAGCAGTCTTCAGCAATGTCTGGGATGAAGAAGGGCTGCTCTAGCAAATAGTGTGTGAGTAACTAAAGCCTTGTGACTGGTGGAATTGGAAGTGGGCATGTGGCAGGCTGTGTGACTGATGGGTTTATACGCCAAGCATAAGTGTGCCACACCCTTCTTCTGGCTAGATAAACAGGCTGCTTGCCTCTCTTCTGGGGTTAGCCTGAGAGACTTCTCCCTTGCACACTAACACCTGCCCCCCACCTCCACAGTTTACCAAATGTCTTAGCACTGTACGGGCTTCTGCTTTGCATATTTGTTGTCATTACTGTGAATAGAGTGGCTGCGATGATTGCATGAGGAGTGGGCAAAAATCAGGGGCTTGCAGCCCTAGGGTAGGAGTAGCAGCAATGATTTCCATGAACTTCATTGTGCCACTCCCACTGCCAACTAGCTCTGGGGTGCAAGGTGTTTGGCCATTTCAGATTAACCCTTTAATTTCCCCTCATTCTCTTTATGCACACATCACCCTTGTGAGCTCACAGCAGTTTGATTTCTCTGCATGTGACAGGCCCCTGTGGCTGCAGCCATGGCCTTTGTCACCTGGAATCTAACTCTCTGACTCGGACTGTGGGCAGGGAGCCATTGAAGATTGTGCTTTCCAAGCGGAAAGGAAGCAGCAGGGCTCTGTGTGGTTATTACAAATTACATCTTCACTTTCCTGGAGGGTGTGTCCACTAACCACTGCCTTGGTTTTCCAGAGGCAGCTAGTGGACACACCCACCCGTGCCACATTTCTGAATGGGACTGAGGCAGCAGGCTAACTGACTTTGATGATGGCTGGAAATTCCTGACTGGTTTTACCTGGAAAGTTTAGGTAAGATTTCTTTAGAACCTTAAGTAGTGTCATAGTTATGGATTCCCATGGGTGCCCTGGGTCCCTAAGATGTCACTCTGTTCCGTTTATTCTGTGGAGGGTCTCTGAGACCATCTCATCACATCTTTGGGAATAGTTGTACACTGTTCATGCAAACTTTATTGCTTCAAATGTAAATCCAAAGGTCTTATGTATTTTAAGGCAAACTTCTTTCATTGAAAATGCTATGTGATTCCTTTTAAAATTTTATCTATTTATCTTATGCATATAGGTATTTTGCATGTATATCTGTGCACCATATGTATCCCTGGTGTCTGTGGAGGCTCAGAAGGTGTCTTCTCTCCTGGATGGTTGTGAGCCATCATGTGGACTCTGGGAATCAAATGTGGGTTCACCAGTTCTCTTCACTGCTGAGCCCTATCTCCGGCCCCAAATGCTATGTAAGTCTTCTAAAAATTAATGCCACCTTTGAATTACTGGGCCCTTTTTGAGTTAAAGACTGACTTCATAACACACACACACACACACAAACACACCTGTGTTCTTTCAAATTAAATAATACATTTTTTTCTGTTCTTTGAACATATCCAAAATGAATGTCTTTCACGTTCAAGCCTTCTATTTGTAAGTAATGATCCAAGAATATGTGGACGCATATACAGATTTTTTTTTTTACTTTAAAAAAATCAACAGTATTCAACTTTGGTTATATATTAAATGACGTATTGTGCTCAAGGAAGGCTAATGAAAAAATAAGGATGTTATCACATTAGTAGATTCATCAAACACATCACATTATCCTACTGAAATGGCTGGTGGCTTGCCAAGCCTGTTTCTTTCCCCTGACAAACAGGTATCCCTGAACACATTTCTCAGCCCCTCTGCCTGCCAGGTATGGGTTTGTCCCCACATTCTGGCACACAGAATAGCAGTGGGAACGTGTACCTTCTGCCTGTGTAACCTTCCTCTGGGGGTAATCTCATGAACATCTGTAACTGTTAGGTACAAGTAAGATTTGTACTTCTAAGATTTGGATATTTATTAACCATGGTGGCTAGTTTATTGTTAACTAATATTGATAGAGAGACACATTTAGTAACACTTTCACCTATCATGAGTTTTTTGGGGGGAAATTTGTAAGACAGATTAGTATTTTTGAAAATTGATTTATTTTACTCAATCATGCCTAATTTATTATAGAATAGACACTTTTGAGGGGCTTTATGAGATAGTCTCTTTACATAGGCCTGGCTGTCCTGGATCTATATAGACCAGGCTGAACTTGAACTCACAGAGATTTGCCTCTGCCTCCTGAGTGCTGGGATTAAAATTATGTGCCACAAACCTGGCCTAATAGACACTATTAAAAATTTACATGTATGTATTTTATGAGTATGGTTGTTTTGCCATACGTATGCCTAGGTATCACCTGCATTTCAGGTGCCCACAGAGGACACAAAGTGGCATGAGATCCCCTGGAACTGGAGTTAGGGATGGCTGTGGGTGCTGGGAATCGAAACCAGGTCCCGCTAAGAACAAGTGCTCTTAACTTCTGAACCATCTCTCCAGCCCTCGAGATACTAAAAGGGTTTGTGGAAGGCCAGGCATGGTGGTATGGGCCTGTGATCCTAGCTCTCAGGAGGGAGAGGCAGAATGCAATCCTGAGGCTAGCCTGGAGTCCAGAGTACAACATATGCCATCTTAGGCCAGTGAGCCTGTCTCAAAACAAACAAGTCCACAGGGTAAGAACAGTAAGTAACTCTCTTCCTCCAAAGCACTTTCGTTTGCTTCTGCCTGCTGCATGAGGGTTCCTCATGCAGAACTACCGTAATCCAGTGCCGGAGCGGGAGCTGGAGCCAGAAGCCTTTCCTAGCCCAACCAGAGAGTGAGAAGTCATCGTTTTCAGCCTGCCGAGGTCACGACTCTACATTTATGGCAGGTACTGGCCCTTTTCTCTTTGTCACAAGGTCCACGTCTCATCAGCCAATGGCCCCAGACAAAAGCTGCAAACACTGGCGTTGGGGACAGGAATTCCCTTTCTCCAAGCCTTCCCCTGGCAATTCCTCTCTACTTCATCTGCTTTTTAGCATCTGGAAAGCAATATTTCTTCACTGCATCACTTTACTGGGGAGCTTTGTTCAAATGACCTAATCCGCTAGTGGAAACACACACACGGGGCCCTGGCTGCCTCTGCAGGTCTCCTATCGTCTCTAACATGTTATAGAAAACATGATAATGTAACTTATGGGAAAGAACTGTTGTAGAATATTACTTTAGGCAAAGCTGTGTTACATTTGTTTATGCTGCACTTGTTTAATGAAGTAAAGGTGTGCGGTTTGCCTGCCTGAGGAACTGGACTGGTCTAACAAAAAGCTGAGCAGCCAATAGCTAGGTAATAGAGAGTTAGGCGGGGCTGGCTGGCAGAGAGGAGAGAATGAGGGAGAAAGAGAGGGAGGAACCCAGGGCCAGCCATCTAGGCGGCCACCAGCCAGCCAGACATGGAATAGGACACACAGAATAAAAGAAAGGTAAAAAGCTCCAAGGCAAAATGTAGATGAAGAGAGACAGGTTAATTAAAGTTAAAAAAAAAAAAAAAGTTAGCTAGAAAGCCTAAGCTAAGACTGGGCATTTAGAACTAGTAATAAGTCTCTGTGTCATGATTTGGGAGCTGGCTGGTGGCCTAAAAGAAAGCCTTCTACAAGAAACTGACAAAATATAACAGTCCCAATTGTCTTTCCCTTCCTCAGTTAAAAGAAGCGTCTGATTTTTCTAGCTATGCCATCATAAATCTGAAAAAAGAAAAAAATCACACTATTTCCTGTGTCAATATCTCACCATATGACACAATCCTTTATACAAAGAGAATTTTATTGATGAAAAGGTCACACAAAAAAGTTCTTGTGTACAAAGTTTACAAATGTGGAAAAGTTAGTATTTATGACATTTTCCATACAGTACATGATAATTTTAACTTAAAATTTAGCAGAAGATCCAACAGGCCCAAAGCATCCAAGAAAACATTGCTCAAAAAATAATACTTAATAAGAAACAAAATTAAAGGGTTTCCTTAATCTCTTTATGTGTGTTGTTCAAACTACATTTGTTTATCCAGGTTACATTTCCCCCATCTGAATCTCTACTGTGGTCAGCACACTTGCTTTTGAACGTTTAGGTATAGACATGACTTTTGCATAGCATCTGAAAAAGATACAATGTGTCTGTAGTATTCTAAAAAAAATTGAAGTTTAAATTAAAAAAAAGAGAGAGAAAGCTGGGTGTGGTGGCTGAAGCCTTCACTTGGGAGACAGAGGCAGGCAGCACTCTGAGTTCAAGGCCATCCTGGTTTACTGAGTTCCAGGACAGCTAGAAAGAGCTACCTAGTAAGATCCTGTCTCAAAAAAAAAAAAAAAAAAAAAAAAAGATTAAAAAAAGTATGAGCAATGAGGAACTATAAATATAAATGGCCATAAGGCCATAATTCAACCTTGAGGGGTCATGAAACTTTAAAAAGTAAAAGAGGAACTCAATAGATTGGCATAATTTATAGACTGACATTTCCCCTGCCAATTTAAGATGCAGAAGGCAAGGAGGCAGGACAATCAAGGAGGACTCTATCTCCACAGGCTTCTCCTTTCAGAGTCCTGTGAGATCTTCAGATGTCAACATGTGTAAAACTCACGAATACAGAGGTCAGGCTTCGAAAGCTGAATGCTTCATCAAACCTATCAGTATAATACCTGTTCTTTGTACTACAAAGAATGCTGTTTTACAAGTTTCTTAAAAATTCAGTGTAACAGCTACCATAGTAGCAAAGTAGCTAAAATATTAGAATAACATCAGAAAAATATTTTAATCAATTTTCCAGGATTTTCAAAAATGTTCAAATACATGAGTGTATTTTTACATACACATATTGTGTGTGTGTAATGTGTGTGTGTAAAAGTACAATGTTAAGTTTTAAATACTTCAGCAAAGAAAAATCCTGGTTCTATATCAAAAGAGTGGGACAGCATAAAATATCTTAAAATACTTTAATGAAAGAATCTTCATAAATAGAAAGAAGATTCCTCTAATGCCTCCCCACCCCCCACAGTTTAAAGATATTATTAACCTGGATATTTCTGCTTTTTCAGGTATAAATGCATTGTATTATTCTTGAAGCCTGTTCTTCCTCCAGTATAACAGTAGACAAAGAGCCAGGTGGTGGAGGTGTACACCTTTAATCCCAGCACTCAGGAGGCAGAGGCAGGCGGATCTTTCTGGTCCACAGAGTGAGTTCCAGGACAGCCAGGGCTACAAAAAGAATCCCTGTCTCAAAACAAACAAACAAACAAACAAACACACAAACAAACACTAGACAGTAGACAAAGCTGGTTCACAAAAAAAAGAGTGTAACAGTGATTTTTCTTTTTGCAGTGCTGGGTGATGAACTCAGGTCCTCAGGTATTCTGGGTGAGTGACCACTTTCCCAGCTCAACAGTATCTTTAAAAGACAAATGCATTGTCATCTCCAGTGTAATACGAATTTGCTTCCGGACGAGATAAAATGTTTCTTCATGTGTCCGAATGGCCGGTAGAACCCTGCTCTCTCCTAACTCCACAGGCTGGGTGAGCGAGCAGAGATGAGGAACCTTTGGGGCTGCTCGGTTCTGAAGAACTGGGGACCTGCAGATTGCTGCACTTCACCAGGCCGGTTTCAGTGAGGTCACTCTTTGGACTTACCCTAGGAAGAAAGAAGTTGACATGCACACAAGCAGAAGCACAAAGAGATGTCAGCCATACTTCTGACCTCATCCACTAAAGCTCGTGGTAACACTTCAAATCACAATCCAGACACAGCCTTTGCTGACTTCAGCCACTCTACCCAGTGCTGTCCTGTATGGCCTCGCATGCTCTTACAGGGAACACAGTCCCTGCTCCCAGCTTTCTGATTCCCCAGCAGTGTTAAAATGCACTGTGAGATTTTACAAATACAAAGATGACCAAGACAGCTCAAGTACAGTGGAGGGTAAAGCAGCTAGCTAGTTATAGCCAGGTAAATGGAAGCATCATGGGAACAAAGTATACTCAGCCCTGTCTGAAAGGGCTTAGGTAGCATGACCTTGAGAGCTCGCTGTAGTTAGCGGTCAACATCCTGGGGAGAAAAATAAAACAACAAAAAACACAACCAACCCTGTGTTTCCATCACTTTTGGCCACTGGGAAAAATCCACCATATTTTTTCATGTTCAGAAACTAAAAACATTTTATAATTATCTTTGTATAAAATATCACCTTAGGTACAGAATGATAATGTGTTTTGTTTCCCTGAGATGTTTCTTTCTTGCTAGTATTACAGCCTGGGCTGTCCTTGGACTTGTTACCCAGGTTTGCCTCAAGTTCATGACCCTCATATCTCTGGTTCCCGGTGCTGGAATTACAGGCATGTAACGGCCATGCTCGGTTATGACGTATGACGTTAATCTGGCCTTTGTACTTCAGGTGCACTTTAAACACTTACCTGAATGTCAACTGACTCATAACAATTATCTTAAGAAACGAATACCACTCTCCGACTTGAGCACATATATTAAGGCTCCCTTTATGGCTAAGAACTAAACTATTGTGTAGCCTATTTACTGGCTGCAACCAAACTTCCTTGAATTAATAGGATAGGTATTTCACTATAAAATGTCTTCGTTCCAGATGCTACGGTACGTGCCAATAAAAGATGAGCAATGTTGTATTTCAGATGGCGACAACTTCAGACAACACAGCTATTCTCACCTTCCTTCACTCGGAGCCGCATCCGACACGCTGGTTTTTTCCTTCACACTGCCAGCTCGGCCTTTCCTGCCGCTCTGTTCCCCGGAGAGCTTGGAACTGGACGCTGCTGAGGAAGCCGGTTCCCCGCAGTCCTGCTCCTTTGCTCTGTCTGCTCTCACCTCTTTCATGGATGCATCTGGGGAGGTTTGGATTTCTGTGGAAGTTTCTTGTCCTAAGTAGTCATGATCGGCGATGGCCACGGCAGAGGTGCCGTGATCTGCTGTGGCTCCCGTACTGGTCCCCATGGACTTGGAAATGACCTTCAGCTTGTGTGACCCTGCTTTGTAGTGCTTCTTCTTGTGTTTCACTTTAGAGTTGTGCTTGAGGAAAAACTCGCAGGACTCTTGCAGCACTCTCCGGCTTTCACTCATGGGGCTGCGGGAAAAGCCAGGGGAGAATTTGCTCACTCCATCATGTTATAGCGGACTCTTAGAAGTCACAAGGTCTATACGGACTGTTATAAAACCTGCGATTCCTAGACTGTGAAACCTTTTTTGCAAACACCTCCTTTTCTTTTGCTAACAGAGGCAACATACTGGTGAGAAATTAAACAGCCAAAAGTCAAAGACTGAAGGCAAGGAAATACTAATCAGCCCAATGGCACCGACTGTATTCATGTCACACAGAAATAGGCTAAATATACTGGTGAGCCAGAAGAAAGAGGACACAGAATAACCAATGACTTCTGTTTTCTAACATTAAAGTCAAAAAGTTACAGTAAAGTTAATATGGGTACATAAATATAAGATACACACAGATAACAATGAAAATAACAAAGCCTAGTTAATTGTAATTTTCAGCCTTCAAAAATTATGTGAAAAATGAAAAAGCACACAGTTCTGAAATAAAATATTTTGGAGACAGGGTCTTGCCATCCAAGTGAGCCTCTGACTTACCATCTTCCTGCCTCTAGCCACGTGTGGGGGCTACTGGTAGGCCCTGTTTGTCCAGCTCTACAGCTACAAAGACTGTACCACAAGGAGTCTGATAACCAGTGGGAAATAAATAAAAATAAAATCTACAGCACATTAGATACAATATATGTAAAGAACCAAAATGAACTATATACTCCTAAGTATGTACTGATATTACAGAAAGTTCTGTGGGTTTGAATTGTTATCACTTTAGGTAAACTCATCAGTATTTTCGTCTGTTTACTTTCAAACAATCTTAAGACATCAGCCATGCTTACTCTCGTTTGCGGTTTCGTTTAAAGAAACCGGCCCACTCTGTGCATGTCTTTTTGCTTCCAACCCAGAAGACTGCAGAGATGCCAACAATTAATGTCATCAGGTATTTTATCATAAATAAAGCCAGGTCTGGTCGAGCTTCTGGGTTTGCCTACAAAAATAAAATAAAAAATAAAGAAAAATCTGCATTGTTAGAGTAAAGTTGGAGCAAGTTATAAATCTTTAGTCTGTTTGAAGTAAATAATATGAGGAATAACATTTTAAGACCAACACTTTTTTTATGATGTTCTGAACAAAGAACTTTTGTTGTTGTTGTTGTTTTGAGATAGTGTCCATATGCATACGTGCAGGCACACACCTCATATACACACACACACAAAAAAAAAAAGATTAAAAAACATTTAAAATCTTGTTTTCTAGTCCTTCTGTATCAATGCACATGTTATTAAAATTTGTTTGGCTACCACAAAGTGAATATTATTAAGATGTGAAAATGTAGACATTTCATAAAAATGAAATCATACTTTTGTTTGTTTGCTTTTGTTTTTTGAGATAGGATTTCTCTGTGTAGTTTTGGAGCCTGTCCTGGCACTCGCTCTGTAGACCAGGCTGGCCTTGAACTCACAGAGATCTGCCAGCCTCTGCCTCCCTAGTGCTGGGATTAAAGGCATGCACTACCACCATCCTGGCTTGCACACATTTTCAAATGCTATTGTAAGTGTCCAAGTATAAAAGTATTACACAGATTGCATTGTATCTTGTATCTTGTCTTTTTGTGTTGATTAATATGCTTAGGAGCCCCACCCACATCGGCACAAAGCTTTGCTTTTCAAAGCTTGTTCTTTTTGTGAGTTCTGCCTTCCTCAACCAGCCCCTATTTAAATGTATTTAGGTTACTTCCAACTGCAGAAGATGCTGCACTGCTCATCCTTGTATTATTTAAAGTGATTCTTCGGGAGGAAGGACAGGAAGAAACGGGAGGGGAGGGAGGGATGGGTCAGAGGGAGAAAGAGAGGTTCGAAAAGGAGAGCAGCCAGGTTCAGGGTACGTATGCTATGAAAGTTGTCTACCACTAAGCAACAACTCCAGCCAGATAAAACCTAGTTTACTTTACTTAATTTATTTGAGACAGAGTCTTACTACATTGCCCAGGCTGACTCCAAACTCAACAATTCTTCTACCTCAACCACCTATGTAAATAGGCACACTGTATACTGCTAAAATTTATTTCAATTTTTGTTCAAAACCTCAACTGAAATGCTTTAAGAAATTATATGTTTTCAGGAATTTACAAATTTTTTTCATTTTAAAAAATAGTACCTTATACTAATCATAAGCATCAGAGACTCATGAAACATATTTTCAATTGTGTTTTTTCTCAGTTAAGAATGACAGGATGGGCTGAGCAAAAACCAATTTCTATTTTTAGGAGCATACACTGCACAAAAGGTTAAACCCAAACATAGGGTTTTCCTACTAATAGAGGAACAGGGGAAAGAAAAAAAAAAAACTCTCTAATTCAGTAGAATTCACTTTTCCTTTTATCTCTCTTATGAGGCCTATTCTTCATAATCGTTAATCTGATGTTATAACTCAATTTAATTGTTGTTTTCAATTTAATGCTTAAAAAAGCTACAGGAGACTTCCTATATTACTACTACTACTACTATTATTTTGGTTGTTTGAGACAGGGTTTCTCTGTGTAGCTTTGGATCCTGTCCTGTAATTTGCTCTGTAGACCAGGCTGGCCTTGAACTCACAGAGATTCTCCTGCCTCTGCCTCCCGGGTGCTGGGATTAAAGGTGTGTGGAATCCCAGCCCCAAGGAGACTCGCTGTACTTTAACTAACTAGAGCTGCTGCTTGAGGAATGAACTCTTAGCATGTCACCCAGTCTGACCGGTGCACAGGGAATGACTCCCTATGTCTGTTAGGGCTTCTCAAACTGAAGTCTAATTTTCCGACCATGACTAATACAAATGCATTTCCAGGAACATGATCCAAATGATCACTCCTACCTGAAAAGGACATGGGATGCGGTACTGGCGACAATGATCAGAGAACCAAGTTATCTCCCAGGTGATCCTGTTCACTAGCTCGTAGACATAGCAACCAAGAAGGGTCACTAAGGGCACAAGGTACAGGCCACTGAAGACTCCAATTCGAATCATGAACTTCTTCAGTTTCTCTTGGTTTCGGCCATCATGTTGTATAACTTGTCGAACATGGTTTAAGGAAATGATGCCAGCTAGGAGGAGAGACAGCCCCACAAACACGCAGAGGCCCAGAGGCAAGAGGACGAAGTATCGAGAGGCGTCCAGGTCATAAAGGCCAACGAAGCATACTCCGCTAATATTATCCCCCTCAACTTTGTTCATAGCAAGCAGCATGACAGTTAAAAAGCCAGGCATTCCCCAGGCAACCGCGTGGAACCACACTGCTTTTTGTTCAATGGCTTCACAGCTCCATTTTCTTCCTGCAGCCAAAAACCAAGTGATGGTGAGAATGACCCACCACACGGTGCCAGCCATTGTGAAAAAATACAAAAACATAAATACCACGCTGCAAGCCTTGTTCTTTGATCCCAGAACGACCGTGTCCCCGAGCTCCAGCTTCTCGTCTGCCTTATTGCAAGCTGTGCTATTGCCCAGCAGAAACCCAACAAAGTACATGAGAGAAACAATGCTGTAACAGACAGAGTAGTATATAATTGGTCTCTCTGGGTACCTGAATCTTCTAACATCAATTAAAAAGGTAAGAAATGTGAACAGAGTTGCACAAAGACAAAATATTGAAACTATCCCTATGAAACTTTTGGCAAAGTCTAGCTCATCAGTTTTAAAATACATGTTGGGGCATGGAGGGGCACAGTGGTCAATGCCCAGAAATTTATAGCCTTGCTCTCCTGAAGCCTTAAGATGCTTTGGACACCAAAAGCCAATGTCTCTTGGGACTTGTTCTGTTTTCCTCTGAGGACCAAAGAGCTCTGTGTGTGGATCAGGAGTTACAGGAACAGTGTCATCACAGTGTGGCAATCTGTAAAGATCACAAAAACTCAATATATGAGGTCATCAACTCTTAAATCTTTAAAAAGTATTTTCATTAATTCTTCAGAATTTTATACATGCATACAATGTATTCTGATCATATTCACCTCTCTGTCCCCCTTAGTCCTCTCAGATCCACCCCAACCCCACTTTCTCTTATGCTTTCCAAGTATAAGTCATGGCACTGTTGCATTCATAGTTGATGGGAGACATGCAAAGCTGAGTGATTATCTTTAGGGATGGGTAGGGTTTTCAAACTGACTAAAAACTGTGGTTGTTCATGAAGTCTTAGCTCACTTAAATATAACAACAAGAAGACAGGAAACCATAAAAATCTACTTCCTTGGAAAATAATTAGTCAAGTCATAATTTTAAATATTGTCTGCCTTTAAGACTGAACATTTAAGAGAAAATATAACTTACATAATTTGGTAATTTCCAGACAAAGTACTGACTTGCCTAATTATAGTGTATGAAATATAAATACCAAGGAAATGGGCCTTTCTTTATTTTCAGAGGTGTGGGCCTGAGTGTGAGACTTTGTACACGCTGGACAATGTGATTGTGAGACTCTGCACACACTGGGCAAGAGCTCTTTTCGCTGAGCTCTTCACCAGCCCTTCTCTACTTTCTTTTCTAATGTTCACAGCAATGCCTGATTAATCATGTGACCAAGGGGAATAAAAGTAGGATGGCTAAGAAGAATGACAGGGTAGAGCTTACATTCTTAAAAGAAGGACAAGACAACCATCAAGACACAGGTTAAGGACCAGCTTGACTCACATCACCATTTTGATTGGCTGTTTGCCTCTTTGCTTGTGGACAATTTGAGCAACACACACATATGTCTCTTCTGTGCAGATCTGTACCACTGAGTTGAATTTGGATACACTGGTATTATTTTTGAAGGGTTTATATGGTTTAAAAACAATGAGAATGCATTCAAGATATAACAGACTAAGATTAAAGTAGAGAATAAGGCTGGAGGGGTGGCTCAGTGGTTAAGAGCACTGGCTGCTCTTTCAGAGGACCTGCACTGGTTTGATTCCCAGCACCTTCATGGCAGTTAACAGCTTTCTGTAATTCCAGTCCCAGAGGATTAGACAACTTTTCCTGGCATCTACAAGCATTGCATCCACCTGCTGCACAGACATTCGTGAAGACAAAACACTTAATACACATATTAATAAAACACTTTTTAAGTTACGGGGGTGGGGGAGTAAGGGGGTGGTGGCACACACCTTCATCTCAGCATTCAGGAGGCAGAGGCAGGCTGATCTCTGTGATCTGGAGACCAGCCTGGTCTACATAGTAAGTTCAAAGTCAGCTAGGATTACATAGTAAGACTCTGTCTCAAAACAAAGACAGGGAGATAGAAATACATTCCTGCAAAATGGATACTCACACTTCTCAACTTTATTTAAAAACAAAACAAAACAAAAAAAAAGTAACACCATTCAGTTCTGCTTAGAACCTTTTTAAATAAGGCAACACACCATCACAGAGCATGAGTTATCAGAAGCTTGGTGTTTATTCTCCTCAAGCATTTAAAGGTACTTTACTATATTACTTACTAGCCATAGCCTTACACAGTAGTTTCACAGGTTGTGAACTGTATAAATATGGCATCATGCCATAACGTCTCTTTCTACATGCACAACTAGCTTTTCAGTTTATTAATATTGACTTTGTGAGTCAGCTGTGTCCAGTTTAGTTATGGTGACCTTAGGCCATTTTCTGGATGGATAGACTATCTTCAGAAATCAATTCAGGCATCCTGCTGTTGGTCTGTAAGCTCCAATCTTAAGGTGTGTTTTTAAAGCTCACTGAGACTTCCTGTTTCCACATGGCAATTCTTTAAATTTTTCACTTCAATCCTTATCCATTTAGGTAGCCAGACTAATTAATGTTGAAGTAATCTATTCCCTTTTCATTATTCTTTCATTTTACTTTCTCTTTATTATTTATTTTATATCATGAATGTTTTGTCTCCGTATCTGTATGTGGATGCCTGGTGCCCTCAGAGGCTAGAAGAGGGCATCAAATCCCCTGGAACAGAGTAATAAGACAGTTGTGAGTTGTCATGTGGGTGCTTGGGAATTGAAACCAGGTCTACAAGAACAACAAACCACTTAGTGGCTTAACCACTGAGCCACCTCTCCAGACCTTCATGTTACCCTTCCTCATGCTTGCACTGTATCCATCTGTTAAAACTTCAGCCACAGAGAAACCGAAATATCTGCTTCCCAGGTAATAGGCCCAAGCATCCCACCACTGCTGCAGAACATTGCAACAGAGCAGAACAGCCGCTGGGTTATTAGAGTATGCAGGGTTTCCCACATCACCTAAAGTGAATCAAGCCTCTGTGGTCTACTTGCTCTTTCATTCATCCCACCTGTGGCTTCTCAAATTTATAGCCCACTTCCTCAACTCAGCAGGCCCCAGACACCAGCTGCTTCCCAACGGATGCTATCAGGCAGGAGTCTTCCAAGCACCTTGGTAACTACAGGACCCTACCATTCTGGGCCATCCTGACTCCATCCCTCCATTATGATGGAGGCGCCTCCTGTCATATTTGTGCTTGGGATCCCATCTCCTCCTCAGAAGACTTCTGGTGACTGTTTCTTCTACCTTGTACATGGATGGCTGCCTTTCCCTTGACCCTGCAAGTTCTTAAAGTTGTCAGTTATTGGTCCTTTATGTTGGTACTAAGTCTGTCCAATAAAACTCAAACCACAGATAAAGTGTACTGTTTATTTTCTCCGTGCTTTCTTATTCTCACCACTTATCTCATTAAAGTGACTCTTCCGAGCTTCCTTCTGGCTGCCACACCCTCTTCCTCTGTGTCAACGCTGTTTCCTGAAGTCCATTCCTGTGTCTGGCTTGATTTTCCACTCCCTTCATTACCCTTGGCCCCCACCACTCCAGCAAGAGAGTGAATGCTCCTCCACCTCTCGCTTTCTCATCCTTGGACGATTCCTCCCTCCTTCCTTCCTTCCTGGACACACATTTCACACTTTCCTTATTAGCTCAGTTGTGACCAAATGATTGACATCTTGCCAAGAAAAAAGGATGTAAAGGCCTGAACTCTCAGAGGCAGTTGAGGTGAACTCCCTACTCATCAATGCTGGAAAAAGGGAGGCGGCCTGAAGTCCTGGGGTGAACTACCAAGGAGAGCCTTCCAACAATCTTCATGCGACTGCAGGGGAGTGTCCTGTTCCACACACCAAGGAGAGCTTCCAACAGTCCTCATGCAACTGCAGGGGAGTGCCTTGTTCCATACAGAAGCCATTCCTACCCCACCACACCTGGGGCTCCCCTTCTCTTGGTAGAAAACCACACTACGGACCTGGAAGGGCTAACTGCCGCTCTTCTCTCCTTATCTTGAACTGTAGTTCTTCTTATTCTCATGCAATTACACTGCCTTGCTTTTGGTTTTATTTGCTTTTCAAGACAGGCTCATACTGTAGCCCTGAGTGCCTCAACCACCCGGCGCAGCCTCCTGAGGACTAAGGCCGTAGGTACACACCACCACGCTTCTCCCAGGCCTACAATGCCAAGCTCCTTCCTGCCACAAGATCTCTGAACAAGTTGCTCCAGCTGTCTAAACTGTTCCTCCCTCCCCCATCACTCGGCCTTACCCTTCATACTTTAGGTCAGCGGTTGATCTCTCTTCACCAGCCCCAGCCCCAATTTAGGGGAAAGGCACCAGGATGTGTTATCTATAATTACGCACTCTCCTGTGTTGTGTCTCTCACAGTCATTATTGCATTTACTAGCATAACAACTTGGTTATTATCTGCCCTTCTCTCTCAGTGGAAGTGTTATGATTTTAAAAACGCTGTGAAGAGAAGTCACACCGTACAACAGGACTCACATAGGGGGTTTATTGGAAGAAGAGAGAGAACGGAACATAGTGAGTGTGCATAGGTGGTGCTCTTAGTGGCTTCAGCTGAGGGAGTATCCTGTCAGAATCCCAAGGACAGGCCAGTGTAGTTGCCTGAATATTAACAGTAAGTTCCTTGGGAGCAAGAACTAAGTCTGTTTATTGCTAACCAATAGGTCGACAATGCTTAGTGCCACTGTACCATTGTGTGAGATAAACACAAAATGTTAGTACTGTGGAGACCTAACACTACTAAAATGCCACTAGTATGCAGTATTTGTAGTCTTCATTTTCAGTGCAAAACATAATTTACCTGTTACATTCAAGTTCTTCAGGCCACCGGATCCCAAAAGTATCCATTAAGGTTCTGCAGTCAGAATACACTTCCTCACATAATTTACGACAAGGTGGGACCACTTGAATCTGCTCTGTGCAGGTTGGTACGAAAGCTTGGCAAAGGAATATTTCAACATTTGGTGAACATTTCAGATTTGCAACAGGCAGAAAGTGCTATTAAAAAAAATGAAGAAACAGTTAGAAAAAAATGTTAATCACAAATGCTTAAAGCATATATTGTTTTACTTATCCTCCAAACGAGTCTTTACCTCTTTCTTTCAATATGATTCAATTTTTTTTTTTTTTTTCAAGACAGGGTTCCTCTTTGTAGTTCTGGCTGTCTGGAACTTACTCTGTAGACCAGGCTGGGCTCAAACTCACAGAGATCCGCCTGCCTCTGCCTCCCCAGTGCTGGGATTAAAGGCGTGCACCCCCGTGGCCTGGCCACCACGATTAAATTTTGAGGTAGTAACTTTTTAGTCTGTTAGATTTATGTGTGAGTCCTCACACAAGATGGAAATTATCATTTTATAGGTTATACTTTCTTAATTTAGAAGGCATGCTTTGTCATTGTCCACTCGTCCTCTGCACAGGCATTCA
>NW_026126567.1:19970000-20027500 GCF_943737965.1 Phodopus roborovskii | reverse complement strand
CCTTACAAGTCAATTTTTCATCTCTGAGTCTCAGGGTATTTTCAGAGTGAATTTAGAGAAGATTCCTATGGCCTCTAGGGACATTTGTGACAGCTAGAGAGTCTATGAAGAATAACAGAGACATGAGTAGCATCAGTAAACTCCCAAACAACAAAATGTTCTTTTGGTGGGCAGCTCTGCCTTGCACTTAGCTCTAGCATGAACACTCCCTCTACATCTATTCAGCACTTCTACTTTGGGAATCACAAAGTAGGGGAGATGCTAGAGAAGCTAAGGAGGGTACAGGCAGGCATTCTGGCAACAAACTCACAGGCCTGGCCATTTGGATGCTTTAGGCATTTTCTCAGGAAGAGACTGGGCGAAAGAGAGAAATAAATAGGTAAGCCCCTGCAGTGGAACCAACCATCTCTGCAATGCCAAAGGCCCGGCAAGGGTGACAGACATCCTCAGGCATGATCTTACCTATGTTCTGGCTCCTTTGCCACCACCCCCCCACTGCTGCCGCCGCCCAGACCTAAATCTGATTCACCAGCCTTGTCATGGAGTCTACAAGCTGATCAAGCTCCATCCATTTTTCCCCCTAAAACCACCCAAAATGACAGACTACTCTGGAAATTCCACAAAGAATGGATTGTGAATGATCTTGGTAAATGGAACACATTCTAGAATTGAGTTTCTGGCCTAACTGAAGGCCAAAAGCAGTAAGCATCCTATTACCATCTAGAGATGAAAATCTGGCAACATATGGTACACACAATGACAAACTGAATTGGTCTCGCAATCTCCTGGATCCTGAGTTCACCTGAGAAAGATCCATCCGGTGAAGGAAAGATAACAGGAGAAAAGCTACCACCTGCGAACTAAAAAGCAGAATGAGGACCGCAAAGATGGCGGTGTGAAGTACAGGTCCCAAGGGCACTGTTTAGTTAGAGAATAGAATGATTTGCAACCCTCATTTCTTGATCATAAACACGAGCCTTAGAAGGGACTGAGAGCCTAAGAAGCTGAAAAACCCAATACACAGTTTGATCCTGCTGGTTGTCAAAGTCTATCAGTTTGATGTGCTTTTCTCTCATATAAATTGTATAGTGACAGTGGCCGGGAGCAGCGTTCTAATGAGGACGTGTGACAAGGACAGAGAGCTGTCCCTAAACCCAGAGCCTTTGAGGCGAGATCTTCCTTCTTGGGAAGTTTCAATTTGTAAGAGGAATGCAAATCACCTCTGCTCCATCCTCACCACTCTGTAGTGCTTCAAGCCTGAGTTCCACTCTGATATAATCTGTGAGGGTAGAATCAAAATAAAACCTGCGAGGCATGGTTGAGATTTACTTCTGAAGGTCCAGAGAAAGAGAGAAAAAGGGAACACAATTTTATAAGCCAGTATGTGTTGTGGAATATTGATTGAAGACGTGTTATATTTGTTTATGCTGTGGAACATTTTTTTTTTGATGATGCAAAGATGGTGCATTTGTTTAACTCTGTTGTGTTACTAGGCCTGTCTAAAACACTTGATTGGTCTGTAATAAAGAGCTGAACAGCCAACAGCAAGGCTGGAGAAAGGATAAGCGGGCTCACAGACAGAGAGAATAAATAGGAGGAGAAATCTGGGAGGGAAAGATCAAGGGATGAGAAAGAGAGAGAGGAGGATGCGATGGGCCAGCCACCCAGCTACACAGTCAGCCATGGAATATGAAGTAAAGAAAGGGATATAAAATAGAGAAAGGTAAAAGCCCAGAGGCAAAAGGTAACTCGACAATTTAAGAAAAGCTGGCTAGAAACAAATCAAGCTAAGGCTGGGCATTCATAAGAAAGAATATGACTCCATATGTGTTTATTTGGGTGTCGGGCCCCCAAAAGAATCAAAGAGTGAAACCAACAACAACAAATATGGGCTTGTTTCTCAGAGAATCAAGATTTGGTGTGCTAGCTTCAGAAAGGGTTTTAACAGGCTCCCTACGTGACCAAATTTCTCACTTCACCAAGCGAGGTTGCCAGTCCAGACGTGTCAAAGGGCTAGATGATGACACGCCTCCCTGCCCTCTTCCCTGCCACCTGCTGAGGAATCAGCCAAGCTGCACATTCCTGGAGGCCAGACAGTAAATGGGCTTCTCTCTGTGTGTGCCTTAAGTAGCTGTATCTAGCAAAAGTATGATCACCATCTTGGTTTTCTACAAACATTTTCATGGGGAGAAGAGCCAAACACAAGCTAGTAAGAGGTCTTTTCTCTATCATGATAGAAAACTAAAATTAAAAAAAATATCAATAATTAGGTCAATAGGGCTTTCTGAGCTTAGTGACATCATCAAACCCAGTAATTCCTATTCCTTGCTCATTTAACATCCCAGTGAAACTAGATGTGTTCTTACTAAGTTGTGTTCAGCGTGGCCAAGGTTCTTTTTCAGCTGTAGTTTCCGTACAGCAACAAATCTGTGCAGCATGGCACCTGTACGCAGCTCTAACCTGGCCAGTGCCCTTTAGCACATATACAGAAGGGCCAGGGGTTCATTCAGGCCAACTTGCCTTAGAAAGAAATTCTCAAAGAGTAATCCCTAGATCAACACCCATGAACTTCTTAGAAATGCAGATTCACCATCCATCTCAGATCCATCTACGTGGGAACGGGTTGGGACCAGAGTCTATTTGATAAGCCACTGCCTTAAGTCAGCTCTCCAGTCCTGCACCTCAGTTTCTGTGCCAGACCCTGAACCACACCGCCATTTCACAGGTGTCAGACTGGCCCGTTACCTTGAGAATGTAAAACTGATGAGGCCATACGCCTACGCTCCAGATCCATGGTAAGAAGACGTAAGAGCAAATAAATGGGTTTAATACTACTGAGTTAGAGGGACTTCTCACCTTGGTTTTGTTCCTAGTCCTCACAGGGACTGAGCAAGGCAATGGAATATCCAGAGAATCTAGAGATCACCAACCTAAGCCACTTCTCATGAACTAGGAGCCATCGAACTCATCTACTCACAATTGGCATTCCATCTTCAAGTGGCTATACATATCTTAAAGACATGGGGACAGTAGCATAATCGTACTGTTCAAGTTTATCTACTTTTGCCATATTGCTGTTTTTCCTTTAAAAAAATAATAATTGATAGACTGGGGTGCAGTTCAATTTTGGACAGCTTGCCAGGCATGCCCAAGACCCTGCATTCAAGCAGCAGCCCCAGGGAACAAATAGCAGCAGCATCGATGACCTTGTGCACAGTTCCCTTCGACTAAATGACAAAAGAGGATGAATAACAGCTTGGTTTATACAACCTGGTCCAGCCAAGAGTCAATAACTATATCGTGTTAATTTTATTCAGAGAGAGTCCTAAGTAAATAGTATTTTAACTACTATGTCTTATCCATGTTATCAGTTGAAAGATAGTCTGAGATAAGGAGTTACACAGATAGAATATGACTAATAGCATAACCAGATAGGGATATTTAAAAAAAAAAGTTTTAAATTTAGTGTGGGGGGGTGTGGGGGAGCATGCAAGACATTTGCCACGAGAGAGAGACAGACAGACAGACAGATGCATGGCGTACACATGGCAGAGGACAAATTTGAGTTAGTTTTCTCCTTCTACCATGTGAGTCCCAGGGATCCAACTCAGATCAGGCTTGGTGGCAGGCGCCTTTCCTCACTAAGCCATCTCACTGGAAGACGGGAGAGCTTGTGATTAGAAATCTGGAAAAGCAGTGTGTGAGCACATTTCTCCACAATGAGCCTATAACATCCAGTGGTTTGGGTGTGTGTGAATGTTCGCCAAAAGGTCTCAATGCAGAGGAAGCTCTTAAACATGCAGACTAAATATCCACTCTGTGGATGTCAACCAGGTTTTTTTTTTTTTCCCTCATTATTTCAAGATTGAATTGTTAGGCTCTGGAACAAAGGGGTCACTGTGGCAGGAAGAGATATCTAAATTCAATACTATGATTTCCCCTTGAGGCTGACTGACCCGGCTATTGCTGAGTGGTCAAGATGCCAAAAGCAGAGAAGCAAACAATCTTAAGTCCTTAATAGGGCACCACAGCCAGATGATGGACCGTGTGGCTATGTCAGTCATGTTAAGACCCTGGGTCCCTCACCATCAGCATCTGCCCCCAATGCCTCAGTGGACTCCTCCTAAATCAGGGTCTCAGGTGTAGCTCACTTCCTTGGAGTTTGGGCTCCAATTTTCACCTGCCTATTAAGTATGTAAGTTACCCACTGCTACACTAGTCAATTCTTTTCCTGCCTAACTTGTCCATATTGTAGCAAGAAAAGAAAAACCCAAGGAGGCTCCTTTTACAGAGTGCAAATAATCAAACGCATATAAAAGGAATGAAGCAATGATCAGAGCAAAATAATATTAAAACAGTCCTAAATATGCATTTTGTTTAATGAGAAGCTGTGGGCAAAAGGCAATCTAAGCATATAAATCTTTGCTGAAAACTATAATGGAAAAGAGTAGTACAAAAACATAGTTTTTTTTTTGTTTTTTGTTTTTTTTTTTTTTGTATTTCTTTGATGAGACTATAAATTCCATGAGAGCACAGAGATCTATCTGATTCATTGTTGTATGCCCAGTAGTTGAATGGTGTCTCTGGGTATTGATCTATACACTCAAATAGTCAGTTGAATGGATGAATACTAGCTAGTCTCAGTGAAGTGTACAGGAAAAGGGCCTGGGGCTGGTGGTCCTGAAAAGTGTGGGCTACAATTTTTAACCGAGGTACTGAGAGAGAGAAAGGTGTATGGTAAGAAAAACATAAAGGGTAAGTCTAAGCAGAGTGGTCCTGCAGCACTGTTTTGCCTGGACTTTATCTCAGTTATTGCTGGAGAACATTCATGCCTAGACGAGGCATGGGTCAGCATCCTGCTGGTCCTTGGCAAGTGGCCGCAAGTATCTGACTTTCAACTTCCAACTTAGGCTCTCTACTCTTGATCACACTCAGTACTAGCCACTTCCTGCTGTAAAAGGACACCAGAAAGAGAGCTGGTATCTCCTGATGAGAATTGAGAGACAATCAAGAAATCTGCAAAGAGATTGATAAAAGAAAGTGACAGACCCTAGTGGGAAAAGGAACGAACTCTAAAGGGTCCTAAAATGCTAATTAAGTGTAAACACCGTCGAGGTGGTTATAGAAATCTAGAGAAATTCTTTTGGTTTGTTTGGTTTTGTTTATTTCTTGAGACAGGGTTTCTCTGAGTAGCCCTGGATGTCCTAGGTTTTGCTTGTAGACCAGGCTGGCCTCACCTCAGAGATCCATCTGCTTCTGCCTCCCCTCTGCTAGGATTAGAGGTGTATACCAACATGCCTGGCCTAGAGTGGATTGTTAAGGAATCAATGGATGATGGTGTTACTGTGTTACAAATGTTCTTCCTTACTTGTACCAAGGAGTTCAGTATCAGGCTAGTCAGCTTCTTTAACAAAAGGAAAGTGAAGCTTCAAAAACAAACCAAAAAAATTAAAAATGCACAGTATTTCCATATGTAAGACTTGTTATTTAAAAAAAAATGTTTCTTGGCAGGGAGCGTTTAATTTTTTTTTTTAAACTGGAGAAATACACATACTACTGGTTGATATTAGAAAGGCAATTGTCCAACATGGAAAGCTATAATTCTGAGAAAACTATACATTCAGGTATAAAATCAATAAATATTAATAAGCACATTATAAATACACAAAATGGATAAATAAAACTAATTATTACCTGCATTCTACATTCTCTAGGAAAGACAATAATTACCACAATTTTCCCTTTGTGGCCAGGCTCTGCAGAGGACATGACTAATAGCATCCTAGACTGCAGGGTACCAAGAGATGGATGGAGGCTCTGTGCCTATACCCAGATCTCTTTCTGTTCACATGTGGGTCCATCTTCGCTCAGCAGACCCAGAAGTAGTCAAAGTATTTCCCTTATAAGTACAACACGACATCACAAGGGAAGGTGGGCTGTGGGTCTACAGTTAAGACCCTACAGCAGCCATGATACTTCTGATTGAGAAAACCCTGAAGTGTTTATTTCACCTCTGTGACTCCTGAACTCTTCTAAGAACACAAAAAAGCAATATTTACAAGAGTCACTTTACAGCAGAAATATTTTTTTCTTAGAAGTCTGTTGATCCAGTATCTGCCCATTCCTTTTATTATGAATTGAATAAAGACACTTTAATAATACATACTAACAGGTGGAAAGGAAAAGTTTTTTTAAGGCTCACTTCCTTTAAACTGATTAAAAGCAGAATGGCCACATGCTGGTCTAAACACAACACATGACTCTGCTTTGACCTGAACTCCAACAAAGAATAATACAATATTCCTGTTTCCATTTTCCCTAGACAAACCTCAGTCCTAGGGTATGAAGTCAGCCTCTCACAGGAAGTCAACCTCATAAGTTCTGAAACGATGCTCTAGATAGAAAACAAAAGACACATAATGGAAAACCAGCCGCCATTTTTTTCCCAACCAGGAAGAGTTCAATTGTATAACATCCTTTTATTACAAAGCCAAGTCACTACTCAAAGTCATAACTTAACTCTTTGTAATACAAACAACCTTATGCTTAGGTAATAAAATGAGGAGGAAAAACTGAAATCTCTTATTGCAAACAATTTCTGAAGCAAAATTGAAGAGCCATGATATTCCTGACAAGATCTCTTTGAGTTGTGGTAAATCTGACTAAAAAATCATATAGAGTGGGATATGGTGGTCCACGCCTTCAATCCCAGCACACCAGAGGTGGATGGATCTCTATAGGTTAGAGGCTAGCCTTGTCTATATAGCAAGTTCGAAGCCACACAAAGCTATGTAATGAGAAACTGCCTCAAAACAGAACAAAAAATAACAACAAAATTCTTGTGGTGGGATAGGGTAGAACTGGACAGACAGCTCAATAGTAAAAAGTGTTTGCTAGTTCTTCTAGAGGACTGCAGGTCAGTTTCCAGTACCCATTTCCAGTAGCTCACCACTGCCTGTAATTCCAACTCCAGGGTGACCTGGGGTCCTCTTCTGGTCTCTGTGGGTACATCGATCACATGCAATACACACACACACAACATATGCATGAACACATAGTTCAAAAATAATAAAATAAAAAGTTAATTCACATTCAGAGTGTGGCAAGATGCTCAAGGAGTGTCTTAGATATTTTTCTATTGCTGTGATAATAAGACACCATTACCAAGGCAAGTTATAGAAGAAACAGTTTATTTGGGGCTTTCAGAGGGTTAGAGTCCATGACCATTATGGTGGAGAGCATTGCAGCAGGCAGGCAAGGTGCTGGAGTAGTGGCTGAGAGCTCACATACTGATCCACAAGTAGAAGACAGGAAGAGAGGTACTGAGAAAGGCACCAGTTTTCTGAAACCTCAAAGTCCACCCATAGTGACACATCCCCTCCAAGCAAGGCCACACCTCTTAATCTTTCCTAAATAGTTCACCAACAGGGGTCCAAGGAGTCACCCATGGGGCCTTTCTCTTCCAAACCACCACAAGCAGTAAGAATTGCAAGCATGAAAATCTGAGTTCAAATTCTCAGTACCCACATAAAAAGCTGAGGATGGCTGTGCATGCCTGCTATCCCAGCGATAGGGGCAGAGACGAGTAGATCCCAAAGACCTACTGGCCGGACAGCCTAGCCAAAGCAGTAGGATTCCAGTTCAATCAGACACCATATCTCAAGACAATATGATAGAAAGCAATAGAGAAAGATACCCAACATACTCCTCTGTCTAGCCTCTTCATGCCCCACCACGCACAAATAAATAAATAATTCATGTGGAAAGTAAATAAGATACAGCCTAGGTAATATATTACCAAGAATGCACAATAATGTTTATTTATTCCATGATATTATATTTGTAAAGTACTTTCAATTACTTTAAGGGTTAGCAAGGTAGAGCTCACAGGCTGTCTACTGCCCATTGTTTGCAAACCCACTGAAACATTGTCATACTTATTTGTTCATATATTGTCTATGACAGTTTTCCTTGCACAACTACAAAGGTGCATGGCTGTGACAGAGACTGTAGTCCATAAAACCAAACATAAGTGGCCCTTCACCAGAAAGGTTTAACTAGTGGGTCTTAACAATCACAGCTAACACTGGGAGAGCTTGTTAAACAGCTGTGCTGTGTCTTCAGAGGTCATGGTTTCCAATGTGTGCAGAAGCCACTGTCTATGAGCTAAACTTTGGGAGCTATCTTACCTAATCACAGATTAACAATGCCCCACAATACATACACTTAATACCTGAACTCAGTAAAAAAGGCTAGCTAGTGCAGATGAAAAGTAAGGTATCAGAGAGAGGAGTTGATAAGATGGTTCAGTGGGGGAAGGCACTTGCTTGCCAACCTGAGTTAGGTCTCCAGACCTCACAGTGGAAAGAGAAAGCCAATTTCCACACAGTCTCTGACCTCCACATTAGCCCTGTGCATGACACACACACACACACACACACACTTAATACTAAATTAATTTTTAAAAGAGAGAAGTAAGATAGCCCTCTTGACTTACATGGAATTAATTCTTGGCTCATATGGCAGTGAGCACCTATAACCCGGCATTCAGAACATGGGGCCAGGAGGATCAAACTCAAAGCCAGCCCAGTCTAGACAACAAGTTCTAGGCCAGTCTGGGAAGACACAAGTAGACCCTGATCATTAAAGAGAGCAAAGATGTCCTGTCTTAGTGGCAGACTTCTAAGGGGAGAAAGTTTTAGATTTCAGGCCTACCTGGCCTACGGAGACTGTTCAAGACCACACTGGGCAACTAAGCAAGATCCTGTCTCAACATAAAAAGTCTTTGAAAATGACAAGAAAAGAAAGGAGGGAGAAGTGGCTGACATGACTGCCACACAATTCTTCAGTCCGTATATTAAAACCAACTCACTGGAAATGCAACCTGGACGGCTCCAAAGTCAGGAGTGTTTGGTATGTGAAGATCATACAAAAAGAGACGTGTAATGTCAACATTTAAAGAGCGAAAACCCTCTTTGAGAGGGTTCAGACATAAAACTACCTAGGTAAGTAAAAAACAAACAAACCAACAACTTTTTAAGGTAGAAAACAAACACTCATCTTTAGAATAAAATGCATGTAACAGAAGCCAGTTGTTTCTGTCTTTTAAAAAGCCTTTAAAAGAGCAGAGTGCATCCTTCTGACCTCCTGCCATCCTACACAAAGGAACTCAGGGTAAATGTTAGGAACTTATAAGGTCACTGTAGACTTAAAATGTATACAGCTACTACATAGAGAGGAAGCCAGATTATAAATGCCTAACGAGCACTCACTGGAACATGAGTTATAAAATAGTATCATCAGAGAAGGCAAGAATGAACGCGGTAATTAGTGCGTTGGATGGTATTCCCACTACACACTTATGGTTCTCATTAATCAATGGAAGTCTCCCAACATCCTCTGTTGAGTGTTCAAAAGAACAGCTCACAGGGGTGAGGAAGAAGCTGAGTTCGCGAGCTTGCTGCGTTTGAGAGGCCTGAGTTCAGTCCTCAAGTGTCCCTTCACATCTGATAAAAGGAAAGGAAATTTTGCATTGGTTTGGAAAAACTACTGAAAGAGTACAATACCATAACTTGTATACCTTTTAAAAATTATATCTGAGAATTTAAAAACTGACCCACCCAGACAGGAGCCTAGAGTGAAGTAGTCAGACAACTATTCAAGGAGACAACAATGGAAGACCTTCAAAGTCGCATGGCCAAATGGAGTCCATTTAAAAAGTCCTATCTAGATTATGTTCCTAGGGGTTTCATCTGAGAGGCAGCCTGAGGAAAAACCTTTACTGCCTTCAGCTTTTCTAGAGAAAGATTACAAAAACAACACACTTGTCTCTTTTTTCCTTCATGAACCTTCTCTGTGGGCCAGGACAGGTTCCTGTCTCCACAGGTAGTTTTCTTCCCACACCTGCCTTAGACATTTGCATATCTCTAAACCAGAGACAGGTAGGTAACTCAGGCACCTAAGGCGACCTTTTCACTCTGCAAGTGGGGTTTCGTCTTCTCACAAGTGACTTAGAGAAAGAAAACATAATGAAATGCTATGCCTGATACACTTTTCAGAACATTATCTTTTATACCAAAACATCCCGATAATTTATTTGCTTTGGAAAAACTAAGCCAAAGGACAAGAACTTTTATTCTTCAATCTTAGCTTAAGCAATACGGATTATATGTTCAGTCACCCATTAAAAGAATTCGGAATTCACCATCTTAGAGAAGCAAGCATCCAAAACTCAGAAAAGAAAAATAGTTTAATTGCCTGTGATCACCATTCATTATGAACTAAACCTTCTTTTAAGCAAATTAACTAGAGGCCCCAAATGTACTCAAAGTATGCCATTTTTGGGGGGGAAGGGGGATTTAATCTTCAAAAGTAACAAAAATTATGTTTAAAGACAAAAAATAGTAGTTAAAAAAAAAAAACTCCGTGTAAACTAATTTTCAATAAAGGCACGAAGAACCACTGACCTCCATCTCCACAGCAGCAATGCCCTGGTCATAATGGTGCATGAGGTTTGGGAAGAATGTCATGTTGTAGGTCATTTTCATGCATCTGGGGACAGTGATTGGTTCACAGGTGAAGAGGCTGTGCCCCCTTACAGAAGGCAGGAAGAGGCACAGCCACAGAAATGGGGACATTTCCATCTTCTTCACACTCCCAACTTCACCACATGGCTAGGATTAATATTAAATGCCTTTGTCACCAGGATATTCCCATCCAGAGATAAACGTTCAGATGTCTCATCTCATTATTTTTGCCGTTTTGTGGGAAGCTGCTTCCTGAAAAAGAGCTCTGGGTCAGCTTCTGTAAAAACAAACCCGAAGTGTGTTATCGGCAACATTGGTCACATAATCAGATTTACGTCAAACTTCATTCTTAGGTGACTGACAGTGGGGGGGGGGGATTGTGGAAAATTCCATCCTAGCATGAGCTGCTTCCACCTGCCTTGGCATGGAATGGATCGTTTTTTGCTAAGGAAGCTTCAGTTCTGGAAAACTGCTGATGAAGGAAGGTTTAGGATGAGACACTGGGTGAAAGAGACAGGGATGAGCAGGCTGGGGGTGGGAAAAGGGATGTAGTGGTTAGAAGTAAAGAATCGGGAGACGTGCAGCCAAGGGCTTGGTACTCTCGCTATATGGAGGCCAAGTGGGATCCCCTAAGACCCAGAGCTCTTAAACTTTAGCACCCCACAATAGCAGTGGATATCTTCTGCTTTTCCTGTTTTCCCAAAAGGCCAGTCTGCCTCGCCGGGTTGTCCGAGGTCCCCCAGGAAGAGCGGGCCTGCCCGGTGACTTCACAACGCTATTAACTCCCTCTGGCTTATTCTTCACCTCCAGCACTTTCCCCTGGGTGCGCTCATCCCGTGCCCTCTCCACCCCGCCTTCCACCCGGCGCAAACCTGCCACGGGCAGCTCTCCGGGTGCCACCTGTCCCCGGCCTGCAGCGGAGCCTCGGCGTCCCAGGCCTGCGGGGACCCCAGGGTCGCTTTCCAGGAGTGGCGTGGGACTCGGAGGAGACGCACCTGCGGCGCCAGCCCGGGCCGTCCGCCCCGTCGGGCCGGGGACGCCTCACCTCGGGCCGCTCGCCCTCCGAGGCGCACAGCCGGGGGTGGGGGTGGGAGGGGTGGGGTGAGGGTGGGGGGCAGCGTCCGGGCCTCCACCGCCTCCGGGGCCGCGAGGGGGAGCGAGAGCTGGGCGATCCCGCGAGACTGCGCCGCCAGGTCGGCCGGGCAGGTTGGGGCTCGCGGCGGCGGGACCAGCCGTGCGCCCCGCCCCGCCCCTCCCCGCTCGCCTGCGGGCCAGCTGGGGCCGGCGAGCCCTCTGCCTTGCCGGGTCCCTGCCACTCAGGCCCCGGAGCCGCACTGGGGACCCAGGCGGCCAGCGCAGGACTTAGGGACAGCCCCCATCAGGACACACTTCCCGCTCAACCGCGTGGGTCTGCCTCGCGGCGACTCGTCCCCCGCGTGGGAGCCCGGGGACCTGCCTACGAAGCCCATTAACTCGGGCACTCAGGCCACTGCCTTGACGGAAGGCGCCGGTGGAACTCCAGCTCCGGCAGGTTCTGCAGCTTTCCTGCCCGAAAAGCCCACAAAACTGACCTGACTTAGTCAACTAGTGCCAGCTCTGCCACTGTCATTTCAGATCCATTACCGAAAAAGGGCGTGGGAGATCTCACTATGGAGACAGGAAAAATGGGCACGATGATAGCTACTATTTTCTCCTTTCTTTCCTTTTTCTTTCTTTCTTTCCTTCTTTCTTTCTTTCTTTCTAAGTCCTTTACATTCATTTAAATCTAGTCTGGTGTGCAGCAGGGCACAAGCGAACTTGTTGAAATGCTTTGACATACGCAAAGTGACTTTTGTTGTTGTTCCTAATGAGGAGAGAACCAAAGGCCTTGTGCATACTAGGAATAGCATGTCTACTTTGTTAAATTGCATTTCCAGCCTGTAAAGTAACTTGAGAGTGCTATGAGCCGAATCACTGTGCCATAGAAAAAAATACATTTCAATACCTGGGATAAAGGACACCACTGAATTACCAGAAGAGATTTGAGATCTGTAAAATGGTTAAAATGCAGATGAATTTGGAGAGGAGAATTGTTTCCGAGCTTTATCAAAAGTTTAGGACAAGCCCAGCATGGTGGCTCACGCCTTTAATCCCAGCAGAGGCAGGCAGGTCTCTGAGATCCTTGGACAGCCAGACTATACAAAGAATCCCTGCCTCAAAACAAAACAAAAGCAAAAGCAAAAAAAGCATAGGACAAGTGTAAAAGCCGAGGCAGTGTTAAAGAAAATTTACTATAATTACCTTAATTAATCTTAATATCATTAAAAGCCAGTTTGCATACTACTGAATGGTTTTCTATGTATGATGTTTCTATGCGGAAAATATTTCTTACAAAATTTGTAAGTTTCTATATAAAAGGAATATTTCTCAGCTGGGTATGGCTTCAACAGCCTGGATTTCCAGTACTTGGAAGGCAGAGACAGATCATCTCAAATTCTAAGTCAGCCTAGGTTACAGAGAAAATTGAAGGTCACCCTGGGATACATAATGAGCCCCTGATCAAAATACCATACCGAAGGAAAAATCATCTGTAGCTCCCTAACTCCTACAAGCTTTGTGAACATGTCTTTGATTGGTCTGGAATACCTGAACCAGGTAGTGGCATTTTAATGTGATGGATTTGAAATTCATAAACATATATACTGTGTGATTTGGAGGATAAATGCCATGATAGTTTTTTAGAAGTGCAGCCTATTTTTATCCTTAATTGCATTTAATTATATAGTGAGTAGTTATGAACTAAAATGATTTGGGGACATTAGAGGTTGGATGTAGAACATTCAGGCAATTATCTGTATCATTTTTGTCTTTCAGTATAAAAAGCTTATTTCAATGGCATAAGATTAAGAAACAAACTTGAGAGTTCAGAATTGCTGGTTTCAAAACCTCGCTCTGGGATCTGCCAGCTGTGTGATGTTGGACAGTGTTCAGTCCTATATGTCATCATCTGTAATACACAAATGTTTTTTTTTTTTTTTCTGGCAGTGATGGTTGTGGGGGGCGTAGCCCAGCCACAGAAAGCTGAGCTGGGTCTGAGGAAAGATAAGCCCACCTGTTCCCAAGCCTCCAAGAATCTTAGAGACAATCAGAAGAGTCAGGGAGTCCAGTCAAGCAGGAACTCATTTATTGTTCCATAGCAAGCATCTTTTAAAGGAAAAAACTGCAGATTGGGAAAACAGCCAGCTAATGGTTTTAAAGGCCAGTCTAAAGCCGGGTGTTGATGGCACACACCTTTAATCCCAGCACTCAGGAGGCAGTGCAGGCAGATCTCTGTGAGTTCGAGGCCAGCCTGGTCTACAGAGTAAGTTCCAGGACAGGTTCCAAAGCAATACAAAGAAACCCTGCCTTGGAAAAACCAAAATAAAAAAATAAAGTGAAAAAAAGGTCAGCCTATCACACACCGGCGTGGCCTTATGCTTTAACTAATGATCACGAGCTGTTCATGCAGTGACCTCCTCTGGTTCGATCTAGGCAACCAGTCATCTGTTTTTGTAAACAACTCAGGTCTCACCCTCTTGACTTCCCCTCAGCGCCATCTTTGACTGGCTCATGTGCCCTACAGATTCCCCCTTTTTGTTTTAGACTATGGCCCACCTCATTTCGAAGCACCGGCCTCTTGGCACCTCCGCCTCTAATAGTACCTTTTGTCAAGGTTCACTCAAAAGTGAGAAATCCTCAGGACTGACTGAACCTATCACAAGGTACATGAGGGGGTCATCAGTTGGGTCTCTTGAGTCTTTGCTCTGATTAGTCTGACCAGCCTATTGAAGAGGCAAGGCCCAAAGACACAAATTAAAGTTACTACTATAAAGGAACCCAACAGAGTGGGAGATTGCCTTATCCAGGAGTCTGTCCCCATTTTCTCACACTGCTCCAATGCTCACCCAGCAGAATCCTCATAGTCTCCAAATGATGACGTGGTGATCACTGAAGCAGTTAGCTTCTGCAGCGGGAGTGTCA
Organism: Phodopus roborovskii; assembly: GCF_943737965.1. Classification (NCBI taxonomy): domain Eukaryota; kingdom Metazoa; phylum Chordata; class Mammalia; order Rodentia; family Cricetidae; genus Phodopus; species Phodopus roborovskii. The sequence goes on along the minus strand of NW_026126567.1, from coordinate 20,012,975 downwards.
GAGCAGTCAGGAAGCAGGACATCATCTGTAATTTTTAAAGAACACAAGAGCTTCTCAAAGGTTTGAAGCCCTTGGACATGGTTAGGTATCATTGTATTTGTCCTCTTTTTTTGTCCTAGAGGTCCAGTGCGCTATCCATTGCGCCACAGAGCCACATTGTGTTGGTCCTCTTATTTCGGAAACAAGCCTTGACCTCCTGGAGCACTGTCTTGTCTGCCCCTGTATCTACCAAACAGTGAAACATCTTACTGCCTATCAAAATGGTAATTTTTGGATGAAGTCCTTCAATCAAGAGCACAGGCCAGTGGGCTTATGTTGTTGGGGTATGAGACCTTCCAATCCTACCTTTAGAGAGGCATCCTCCCTTTTTTAAGGGGCTGGAGGCTGCCCCGCCTCTAGTTTAAAGGCTTCCCCTCCAGGTCAAATTCTGACCTAAGTCCCTCTCCCAATGGTATCCCTTCCTGCACGGAGCGCATGGGCTGGAGGGGGGGCTTAGCCACTCCTGGCCTGTTAGAGGAGGCATGCTGAAGACAATCTCTTTTGAAATGTCCCTCCTGCCCACATCTAAAGCATGTCCCTTTTCCCAGTGGCCTTGAGGACCCTTGACTATGGGTTGCCAGGGCCTGGGGTGATGGCCTCCATCATGGTGGTCATCTGTGCCTGTAAGGCCAGGGCCAGAGACTAGGATTGGTGTTGTTGGGTACCTACATCTTGGGAGGCTACCACCCATCTGCTCAGGGAACTGTCTTTTAATCCCTTGCAAGTCATTTTATGGCCCCCATTCATCCCTTCCCATAAACTGTTTTCTGAGATTTCCTGGTGGCAGCTTGTGCTGAACGAATGCTCTGTTGGACCAAGTCTATAAACTCTGACAAAGGCTCTCTGGGCATATGCCTCACCCCTGCTGTGGGGAACTCAATAGGCCCATCATCTAATTTAGCCCAGGCGTTCAACCCAGCCTGCCTCACCTGATCCCAGTGTAGCCCAGGAATTCCTGCTTGCTGGCCCCCAGTGGAATAACCATCTCCCGTTTCCGACAGCATAGCATAGGTAACAGGGATGGCAGAGTTAGTATGCCTATTTGCCTTAGCTCACACCATACATTCCTCCTTATAAAAGACACACCATTTGATAAACTGAGAACTAGGGAGGACTGCCTTAGCCACATCCAGACAATCCTTGGTGATGCATGGATGATAAATGATGTCCTATAACAGGGTCTATGCCCAAGGGGAATTAGGGCCATCTTCTGCCACAGCCTTGCTGGAGTTCTTTAAGATCCTTGGCTTCCCAAGGATACCAGTCTAGAGGCCTTCCAGGCCCAGGAGCCAAGTTTACCAGATAGGCTTCCAAATAAACCTGGCCTCCAGGTCTCAACCTGCCATTGTCTGGTTGATCATAGGGGTCCAGGTCCCATGGATTTTCCCTGAGGGTTGTATAGAAAGACCCAACCATCTGGAGTGGACAGTTTGACCCATTCCTTCTCTGTCTTATCTTTGGTGGACTTCTCCAGTCCTCTTCTTCCTTCTTACTGAAATTAGAGCTACCCATACTGAGGGTCTCACTTACCCTGAGAGACTGCTTAGCCTCTGCTGAGATTTAGGTCCTTGGTACCCCATTTAGGGTGCCAGATGCAGGGGTCTAAGCCTAGCCAGGTCTTAGGAAAGGTAAGCACTCTGCCCATCTGTTCCCCAGTCTCAAGAATGTCAGTGACAATCAGACGCCACAGGGAGTCTAGTCAAGCAGGAACTCGTTTATTGTCCCATAGTAGGCATCTTTTAAAGGAAAACACTGTAAAGCATGGAAAACAGCCAGCCAATGGTTTTAAAAGTCAGCCTAGGTGGCCTTATGCTTTACCTAGTGACCACAAGCTATTCATACAGTGACCTCATCTGGTTCTATCTAGGCAACCAATTATCTTTTTTTGTAAAAAAAAAAATGCAGGACTGGATGCCCTCTAAGACATTCCCTTCCAGTCCTCGTTTGCTAACAGTAAAATTTTGTCAAATGCTTTTCTATATCCATTGTTGTTGACTTTTCTTCTTTAGCCTATTCATGCAATGAACTGTACACCTTGATTCTAAAATGTTGAGCCAAAGGGTAAATGATGGTTGCCACATACAACTTATATCTGTTGAGACTTGCTTTGTGGCCTAGTATGTGGTCCGTTTTGGAGAATGGTCCATGAGATGCTGAGAAGAAGGTGTGTTCTTTTGTGTTTGGATAGGATGTTCTGTAGATATCTATTAGGTTCTTTAGATTCATACTGTCTGCTAGCTCTGCTATTTCAGTGTTTTGCTTTTAGTCTGGATAACCTGTCCATTGGTTAGAGTTGGGTATTGATGTCTCCCATTATAAATGTGTGAGGTTTGATGTATGATTTAAGCTTTTACAAATGTGGGTGTCTTTGCGTTTGGGGCATAGATGTCAAGAATTGATCTTCATTAATTTTGAAGAGAACTGTAACTTTTTGTTTTCTGTGGAAACAAAGGCATAACCCCTCCTCCAACACAATGTATATTCTGACTTTATTTTCAAGTTAAGACATTTACTAAATATGTATTTTGGGGTTTGGGAGCTGGGATTCTTCTTCTTCTATTCCTATTATTCTTAGGTTTGGTCTTTTCATAATGTCCCAAATTTCCTGGATGTTTTGTGTTAGGAGTGTTTTAGTTTTAACATTTTCTTTGACAGATGAATCTATTTCTTCCTTAGTATCTTCAATGCCTGAGACTCTCTCTTCCATCTTTTCCATTCTGTTGATGATGCTTGTGTCTTTAGTTCTTGTTCACTTACCTAGATTTTCCATTTCCATAATTCCCTCAGTTTGTGTTTTCTTTATTGCTTCTATTTCCATCTTCAAGTCTTGAATAGTTTCCTTCCACTGTTTGCTTGTTTGTTGGCATTCTTTATGGGATTTATTGGTTTCCTCTGATCTTTTTGTCTTTTCCTCAATTTTTTTAAAAGGGACTTCCCCCCCCCCATTTTCTCTTTAAGGATCTCTATCAGCTTCATAAAGTTGGCTCTAAAGTCATTCTCTTGTGCTTCATCTGCGTTGGAATATTCAGGCCTTGCTGTCCTAGGATAGCTGTTCCTGGCAGTGCCATATTGTCTCGGCCGTGGTTGGTTGTGTTCTTACACTGGCGTTCAGGCATCTGGGTTTGGGATGATTATAGGTCTAGGTGCTGATTTCTGAGCTTGTCTTTGTTTAATGTGTGTTTTGTTCCTTGGTTTCTGTTTCCTCTTTGGTCTTCTGGTCTTTGTGGCTTGGATTTCTGGCAGCAGCGTGAACTCTGGTCCGGTAGGGAGTCTCTGTCTAAGTTGAGGGCTGGGCTTCTGGCAGCTAGCTTGGCCTCTGGTGCAGCAGGGGTCTCTGCCTGAGCTGAGCAATGGGATATGTGATGAGGACAGGAGTGAGGATTGTGGCCGCTGAGTGGGTGGAGGAAGTCCACTGGTGGACTGCTTATCTGTGGTTCTGGTGATTGATGTGGTCTCTGGTCCAGCAGGGAGCCTGGGCCTGAGTTTGCCCATCTGTTTCTCTGGCTTGCTTGGCCTGCACAAGTCCTTCTGACTGATGTGGCCTGCAACAAGGCAGCTAAAGTCTGCAGGCGTTGGGGACAGTGGCACTTTAGCAGGGTGGCTGATGGGGCAGGATTGGGGTGGGCAGTGGAACAGGTCTTTGGAAACCAAATCTAGGATCTAGGGAATGGGGGAGTTCTGCAGTCAGGTGGGTCATTTATCTGTCTTTCTGACTGGTGTGGCCTGCTTCTGGGCAGCTCCTGCTCCTGATGTACAAGTTTTAAATGATTTAATCTTACTATTATACCTTTTAATTTAAAATTGTGTTTATGTGTACATGTGTGTGCCTTGATACACCACCATTCTCTCTCTCCATCCATCTGCTCGTCCTGTGGCCTTACTTCTCTGACAGATCTAAGAAGAGCTGTTGACTTGTATTTGCTTAAGTTTTTACTTACTGTGAGGACAAAGTGACAATTTCTAAGTTCTTTGCATGCCAGGCTGGAAGCGCCAGTGTTTCACCTTTAAAAAGATGTCTTACTTCAGGAATTTTATTGGTAATTCCAGCCCCAAGAGAGCAAGTCTCTCAACGCGATTTAAAAATACCAAGAGCGTGGTCAGTGGTAGGACACCTGCCTGATAAGCATGAGGACCTGGGGTCAGCCCCTGAAATACATAATAAAAGTGACTGTGCCGGGAGTTATACTCAGGAAAGGTATATAATTTGACATTATTGTTAGTAGAACACTGATTTGTAAAACGTTTCTCATAGGTCAGCTTAGTGGTTCATAGCTATAATCCCAACACTTGGGAGGCAGAAGCAGGAGACATGCCATGAGTTTTAGGCCAACATAAACAAAGCGATACCCTGTTTCAAAAAAATATTTCAACACAACATTAAATGATTTTTCCTGAAATAAATGTGTGGTAGTTGGAGTGAGAAATGTCCCTCATAGTCTTGGGCATTTGAACTCTGAGTCTCAAGTTGGTGGCTCTATTTGAGGAGATTCTGTTGACATGCTCTTACCGAAGGAAGGAAGTATGTCAGTGGGGGCGGGCTTTGAGATTAAAAGTCTCTGTATTGCTTCCACACAATCTTTGTACACTGTAAATATGTGTTTCTCTCATTGTTTTAAAAAAAAAACAAACAAACAAGGAAACTGATTGGCCGATAGCTAGGCAGGACTTTTGGGGCAGAGAGAATGCTGGGAAGAAGAAGGGCGGAGTCTGCAGAGTTGCAGCATGGCAGTTAACTTTGTTTTGCATTTATATGGCTGGCCAGGCATGATATGCCTTCTAACTACTTCCTCTTGTATGACTGCAAAAGAAAACTTTTCGAGTCAGTAGAACATGACACTGTGGGATAGAGCCGCATATTTTAATGACAGTTTGATGTGTAAGATAGTCTCACTGGAGATTTATAATGCTGAAGAAAAATGGCCTCAGCCCTGTTTGTGCTCTGAGCCAGGCTTTTTTTCCCACCTGTTTACTCTCTGGGCTTAGTTTTCAGTGGCTCACAACCTGCCACCTGCCCATCTTTAATATTTAATATCTATCTTAGCAAAGCAGCCATATTAAGTCAAATAGTAAAAATAGTGTTTTCCCTCCAGCTACTAGCTAACAACTACAGCTTCTTGCCACAGCTTAATGATTTATATAATAACTAAGTTCCTTTGATGTGAAAATCTAAATTTACCTGATTGTATCTCATGGGCTGCTAATAAGATTTCCCTAAAAATAGATGGAATAAATTTTTAGGTTATAAGAATTAATATTGTTAAAATGTTTATACTACCCAGAGTGATCTAGATTCAGTGTTATTCATATCAAAATCTGAAAGGGCTTTTTTTTTTTTTTTTTTTTTTTACAGAAATAAAAAAATGTATATGGTTCACACAAGACTCTGAATATATTGGACCCTTATCTTAATCAGATATAAAAAATGAACTTGAAATGAATTAGTCGGTAAAACTACCAGAAAACCCTTGACATTAGTTTTGGATACAGACAACAAACACAAAGAGATGGGAGAGATTTTATTTCAAAGTTATATTTGGTCAATGTTAATATTTTAGTTTGTTTTCCTGTTGGTGGTGCACATGCATGCATGCAGGCAAAATGCCCATGTACATGAAAAAAATAAATGAACCTTAAGAAAGAAAACAATTCTGAAAAATTCTCGGAACAAGGCAAGTATCTTACTTTTGGGGTGTCCTGTGGCTAATTGAAAGGGACGGGGGAGTTGGGAGGTCCCTATTGGGGCCTTTAAAAACTGTAGGCAGAAGAAATTGACATATAGGGATGTCCTAAAACATCAGGTAGTGGATGAAAGCAAAAGAAAGTCTGTTTACATTCATACTGCGCTGCCTGAAGGGATAGCTCAGGTCCCTCACATTGTGGTTGGGGTGGAGTGGTGGAGGGTTCCCACTGCTCTGTCTTCAGTCAATAATTACAGAGTCCTGATGTCTTACATATGTAAAGGCACTGTGTCTAGGTCCTAAATAAACACAATAGGCACAAAAATGAGCGGTATTTCCTAATTGAATATTAGACGGGCAAAGACACCTCTGGAGAGGTGTGTGTCTTGATCAGGTTTCACCCAGCTCGTCAGATGAAGTTCTCACTTAAGAAATCTTATAGCACAAAGCTATATGCTGTTGTACTGGGCAGAAAATATTGAAGGACACATTCCTTGGCTTCTCTCCCGGTTGGACTGGTTTGACTATAGTTGAAGTGCTGGCAGCTATATTCAGCAAGAAAAATAGCAATTTGAAACCTTTTCTAACTACCATGAGCCCCAGAGAAGCTGTATTTAGGGAGGAAACCCAAATTACCTTGGATCTTAGTCATGACTATGAGATCTGCCTTCATCAATTTGCCCAGCATTTGATTCCCTGCAAAAACCATTTTGCAAAATTCTGTCTCCTGTTTTCATAAACTTGATTTGCAGACAATGCATTTCTGGGGAGGATGGAAACTCTCACATTAGGGAGCTGACTCCTTCGCTCTACTCCTTCCCATGCTCTTGGGGTGAGCATGTGGTGGCTTGAATGAGAACAGCTCCCACAGGCTCATATGTTTGAATGGGAAGGATGAGGAGGCGTGGCCTTTTTGAAGGACTTGTGTCACTGGGGGTGGCCTTGGAGGTTTGAAAAGATTCATGACATTCCTAGTACCTCTCTGCCTCCGACGATCAGAACAAGATGTGAACTCCCAGCTGATCCTGCTGCCATGCATTTGATCCATCACCAGGGATGCTAAGCCTCTGGAAATATAAGCCCAATTAAGCATTTTCTTTTACAAGTTGTTTTAGACATGGTGGATTTTTTGAGATTTTTGGGGGGCTTGTTTGCTTGTTTCTAGGTTTTTATTTTTGGGTTTTTGTTTTTTTTGAGACAGGGGCTTCTCTGTGTAACATTCCTGACTATCCTGGAACTCACTCTGTAGACCAGGCTGGCCTTGAACTCACAGAGATCTGCCTGCCTCTGCCTCCCAAGTGCAGGGATTAAAGGTGTGCGCCACCACTGCCCAGCTTGGTCATGGTGTTCTAGCCCATGTGTCTCAATTTGAATGCATGGGTTTTGTTGTGGTTTAGCATATCTGGGATTGAATCTTGGCGGAGCCCTTTGCTGAATCTGATTTGAGTCTCAGTTTATAAACATACAAAGAATATAATCATGCATAGATAGCTTTGGTGTGAACTTTATATGCGAGAAGGACACACATAAGTGCTTTTCACAGGGCCTGATGCTTAGAGAGGTCCTGCACTGCCCGCCAGGTGGGAAATGGAGCCTTGTGCGCTGCACTTTCATTCTGTATAACATGTGGCCATGAAAAGAATCAAAAGAAGACTTGGGCCAATCTGCTGCAGCTCTTAGAGTCTTTACCACAGTGTGCAAGGAAAGAGGCAAAGTCAGTGTCCTCAAATTACCTTACGGTTCTAGCAGGTCCTGGCTCTCTTTCACCTTCATGTTCCAGCATTCCTCTATCAGAATTAGAACTATGGGTGTCCTGTGGCAAATGTTAGGATTGGGCATTATGCTGGCCTGCTCCTGTCACCTGGCAAGTGCACTCAGGCAGTGCCCTGGCCAGCCCAGGGTCCTGTGGCTTCTACATCACTATGGAGTCCGCATGCAGGTGCAAAGGTCCCTTTAAGAGATAAACTTCACCCACTTCAGCCCTCCCCCCCCCCTTCCTCTGGAGGGGCAGATAGTTTTCCTGTCTTTTATCTCTCTCTCTCCATCCCTCTCCCTCTTTTTCTGTCTCTTTCCCTTCTTTTTCTCTCTTCCTCTTTCTCTCTCCCTCTTTTTCTTCATTCCTCCTCTGCCTTTCCTTTCTCCACTCGCTTTCCCCCAATATAACTTCCTTCCCGTGTAAGTTCTGCCTGATCGTGTTCGTCCCTCACTATGGGATCCGCTGCTGTCTCACCTCACCGTATTCCTCATAGAAAGTCCATTGAAACAGAGGCTCACATTTTGTGTATTGCCCTCTAATGTAAGCTCTCCAAGAATGTGCAAAGTCCCTCTGACTTCGGTGATCAAGTGTGACTATTTGGAAAGTCGATTTTGGGGGAATCACTGTCCTCTGTCTGGACGTTATGCCAGATTCTCATGTGGTCTTAGGCAGAGCACAAGATCGCCCAGGAGCAGTGACTGAAAAGACACTGAGTTACCATGATTTGGTCAGAGCACCAATCAATAGCAGCTAATTGCCTTCTTCTCACCTAAATATTGTTCAGAGGTAGAAAGGAAGATCAGAGAAAACTGGAGCTGGAGAGATGAGGGCTCAGTGGCTCAGAATACCGGCCCCTTCCAGGGGACCCAGGTTCAGTTCCCAGCACCCACAGTGGCTCCCAATCACCTGTAATTCTGGTTCCAGGGTACCCGATTCCCTCCTCTGACCCCCACAAGCAGCAGGAAAGCACATGGTTAGATATACATACAGACAAAACACTATACACATAAAATAATGTAATGTAAACTCTAAAAAAATAAAAGTTTTTTTTTCAAAAGAAAAGAAAAAAAAAGATCAGAGAAAATTATTCACTTCCACCTTCTAAATGCATTGGAATTTTTTTTTTTTTTTTTTTTTTTTTTTAAGGAGACCCAGCCAGATGTGGTGGCACATAGTTTTAATCCCAGCACTAGGGAGGCAGAAGCAGTTGGATCTCTATGAGTTTAAGGCCAGCCTGGTGAGTTCCAGGACAGCCAGGGCTGTTACACAGAGAAACCCTGTCTCTAAAAAAACCAAAAAAGTCTTGGCAAATGATTTCTCTAAAGATAACTCCCCAAACCTGATGAATTAAGCTGTTGGCCCTGGGCTTTTTATTTGTTTGTTTTTGTTTTCGTTTTAGCTGAACATAAAGAGCTCCCATTAGTGCTAACCAAGTACCCATGGGAAAAACCCACAACCTTGCCTGACTTTGGTAAAGGACCTGATGAGTCTCTGGTCATGTCACCACACATCACATGACTAACAGCAGCCAGTGGCACTGAATGCTGGCACATTGCTATTGTTGGATGACATTTAGAACACATCATGCCTTTTACGTTACCTACAAAAATGTTATACATTTAATAACAGAGTTGGGCAATGAAAATGCGATTAGCTTTCTTACCCTGGTGAGAGACCCACATCATTCCTAGGTGAGTCTCATTAACAGCATGAACTGTGAGTAATGCACCTTCAACACAGTTCCAAGGATGGATCAATCTTGTGATATTTCTAAGATTCCCTCTGGGATAGTCTTCTCTAAGCAGCTGCCAACATATAGTTCTCATCAACATTGTTAGTGTAAAAGATAAGTCTCCGGAGCATAGTGTGCTAGTGCAGAACAGACTGAGGGAGAGATGGCTAGGTTTGGCACAAAACGTTACATTTCATAATACGTTAAGTCTCTGTAATATATTAGAACCGCACTACAAACACATCAGCAAACACTTCTACATCTCTTATCTAGAAACTTGATGAGGGAAAGCTAAGTATAAACATAATGCAATATGTTATGACTAACCTCCATAAGATCAGGCAGTAGGCAAGCCTGTAGGGCAATTTCTTAATTAGTGATTGATGGGGGAGGGCTGGCCCATTGTGGGTGGTGTCATCCCTAGGCTGGTGGTCCTGTGTTCTGTAAGAAAGCAGGCTGAGCAAGCCATGAGCAGCAAGCCAGTAGGCAGCACCCACCCAAGGCCTCTGCATCAGCTCCTGCCTCTAGGATCCTGCCCTGTTTGAGTTCCTGTCCTGGCTTCCTGCAGTGATGAACAGTGATGTGGAAGTGTGAGTCAATAAACCCTTTCCTCCCAGGTTGCTTTGGTCATGATGTTTCATCAGTGCGATAGAAGCCTCTCCTTAGGAGCTTCCATCCTTGCTCTTTTGTGCCCAGTGATTTGTGGTGCCAATTTCAGTTTATTGCTTCTCTATTTGTCTTTCTATAAGCCTTTCAATTTATCTATACGCCTTTGTTTTTCCATCCTTACTCTTGATTTATTGCTGGAGCGGATGTTTTGTTTCCATCCTATTGCAAGCACCTACGACTTGCTGAAAGATTTCTTCAAACCCAAGCATTGGGAAGCTAGCAAAGCAGGAAAACTCATGTCCTGTAAACAGCTCTACTGATGACAAACAGGAAATGTAGAGTCAAGACCCCCAGCTTCCTTGTTCCTTCAACTTCTGCTCTGACAGGTTCTATCCAAGAGGTCTTTAGTCCCAGCATTCGGGAGGCGGAGGTGGCTAATTTATAAATAACATTCATGATATAATACCCAAAGGGGGATATGAAATATATATGGTGCGATTATATGCACATGTTTACATAGCCAGCAAGTGAAATATGGAAAGAAATATACCAAAAACAAACCAAATTTTAATAGCGGTTATTTCTCAGTGTTGAGATTTAAAGTGAAATATTATTCCTTACAATTGTCCTTAGTTTTTCAATATAAAGCTGTTACTTTTTTTTAAATATTCATTTATTTGGTGTGTGTGTGTGTGTGTGATTGAGTGTGTACTGCTGGGCATATGTGTGTGTGTATGCTTGAGTGTGTCTGCTTGTGCGCTCTCTCAGGAGCCTCTGTGCATGTTATGTAACACATACAGGGGTTAGAGGGCAACTTAGGGAGTCAGTTCTTCAACCGTGTGGGTGCCAGGATTGAACCCAAGATGTCAGACTTGGCGGCAAGTCTCTTTGCCCACTGGGCCATCTCAATAGCCCCTGTTTCTAAAATCAGAATACATCATTTTAAGATGCTCTTAAGTCTGATTACTATTTTGCCTTTATTGTCTTTACATTTATGCTGTTAATCTAAATCAGAAGCACTCAGATACCATCCTCAGCAGCAGTTGCATTTGGGAACTTATTAAACTCCACGTTTTCAGCCTCTCCCTGCACCTTGTGAATGAGAAAGCTGGGTTAGAACCCAACAACCTGTGTTTTGGAAGCATACTTAAGGTTTGAGAAGCACCAATAACTTTCACATACCTGTAAATGCACACCAACATTCCACAGATTGGACTCGCAAATTTCAGTCACATAAAAATGCAAGACTGCATTGTCACAGGGTTAATGAACTAATTGGGGTGGGTCTTCTACTCAGAGACAGCTCAGTGCACTTGTCCTGGCCTGAATTCCTTGGAGGGAACATTGGGTCTAGGATTTATGATTATTATATTTGTTTTCAGGGAATTAACATTTTATGTTAAAATCTATGTTCCATTTCATAGACAGAAGGCTACTCCCGACTTGAGTCTAGCCCAGCAATTTATCAGGACCGTGTAACAACACAGTGGTATTTCACAGGACTGAAGAGAGGTTGGTTTTCTTTAGTTCCACCTCTACTTGCTTGGATATTTCCTCAGTAATTCTCTCTTTTCCTGTCTACAAATGGTAGCCATCAGTACGTTTTGGAGAAGATCACCACCCATTGGGTTTCAGAAGCACCTTCCTTAGTTCCCCCATGGAGTTTTTGCTTATTACGGTGCACTATACCTAGGTGGATCTACCAACCCCCAAGCCATTACAGGCTGGCTAGCTAGCCACACCTCCTTTACGTGTCTGTTTCATGGCACAGGGCTAACAGACAGCTCTAAAGTCTCTTTGAATGAGTGAATGAGCGAACGCTATAGTTCATGAAACACATTCATTTAGTTAGCACCAAATGTTATACTCTGCACAACCGAATATAAGGAATGCACCCCAGGAACATTACCTACATCAGTTGAATGTGTACAGAATAAGTACAGTAGTGTGCTGTTCTGCTTGTCACATAGTTCATCTTAGCTTCATCAATTTTTCAGCAGCTTCCAGCAGATGGCACCAATAAATACTGCCGTGGGACTGGATTGGAAACTGGTTGGTATTTTTCCAATGTGAACTTAAATGTCAAGCTGAATAAACCTTCCTTATTTCAGCTAATAATAATGACAATGGCATTTATTTGGCATTTTCCCATTTACAAGGTACTTTTAAGTCCCTACCTCGATATTGCCCCAGGTTCTACCAGCTTTAAGAAGCTTTTATGCACCTTGGACCTCTGTTGCCATGTCATGGGTTGCAATAACAGTATGATTTATGTTCATGACAATGCCATTCTTACATTAGTAATAACACTAGTCTTTCAAAGACCAACTTCTCTATGGATAATTTAGGCATGACCCTTCGTGTAAAGACAGAGCACAGCACTAATGATTCCATTAACGCTTTCCCTCTCTTATTAAACAGTCCTGATATCTCCTGTTTGCATGTTGCTCTGTAGATACAGAGCCCTTGCACAGGCATGGCATCCTCTGGTCTTGGAACAATCGTAAGATGTGGGCCAGCCAGGCCATTAGTTTCAGCACTGCATAGGCAGAGGCAGGGGGATCTCTGTGAGTTTGAGGCCAGCCTGGTCTACAGAGCGAGTTCTAGGACAGGCTCCAAATTTACAGAGAAACCATGTCTTGAAAAAAATAAAAACAGACAAACAAACAAAAAGATGTGGGCCAAACAAGTATTATGCTATCGACAAAGAGAAAGTGGTTCCTTTCTCTTCCACTCCATTCCTCATCCCTGCTCCTTGACCATAATATCACTTCCTTCTTCAAGGTAGTTGGCTCCAGATTTACTCTTTTATTCTTTTAATGCTATATGTATAGGTGCTTCAACTGCATGTATATATGTGCACCACATGTGTGCTGGTGCCTGCAGATGCCAGAAGATGCATCAGATCCCAAAGAACTGGAAGTATAGATGTTGGTGAGCCACGGTGTGGGTGCTAGGAATTGAACCTGGGTCTTCTGGAAGAGCAGCTGATGCTCTTAACCTCTGAGCTCCAGTCCTCCAGGACTGCTCTTTAACCACACTTCTGGTCAAACTTCTTGATCTGGACTAATTTGGAAATTGCAACAGATAGGTCTGGTTCATAGTGGAAAGCCTTGAGTGCCTGAAACTGGGTTCAACAGAAATTGATGGGGTTTCAGGGCTAGAACTGGGGTTTGCAGGAAGACCTTGGGTGTCTCACTAGGACAGACAATAGACAAAAACTGATCTGGGCTCAGTGGGTGGGTCAGGTTGTTAAAAGACAAGGATTCAAGAGTTCATCAGATCTGCATTGAGGTTAAGTGGTGAAGGAGGTAATAAACACAGGAGGTGTGGAGGGTGTGAGGGTACATATGACCTTTGGGAAGTTGTGGTGCCACTTGTTTAGAAACTGGTCTGTGGTGATATTTTGTGTATGATCTAACAAATAAAGCTTGCCTGAAGGTCAGAGCACAAAGCTAGCCACACTAGTTAGCCATAGAGGCCAGGCAATGGTAGTCTAGAGAAGACTATAAGATGGCACGTGACAAGATCTCTCTCTTTTCAATCTGAAGATTTTGTAGCGGTAAGACCTCTCTAGTGGCTGGCTGCTTTGCTTTTCTGATCTTTAGCTTGAACCTCAATATCTGTCTCTGGGTTTTTATTATTCATACTACACTAGTCAGAATGAAAAGAACATATCTTCAGAATAAATGGTTTGCAAGGAAGATAAGTTGGCCCTTAAAGGAATTGATGGTTGGGAACCATATATGTCTATGTATAGAAACCTCCAGAGAATGAGTTAGTCTTCAAAACATTGGCAACTGCAGAGGCCCTTGGAGGCTGACTGTAAACTCATGGATGCTTCCAGAAAGCCTTGCATTTTGCTGTTTTTAGTGACTTTGACTTGATCAATGCACTGAATCAATATGCTGGATGTTTTATTGTGTTTGCTGTGCTTAGGATCTGGCCCACAGCCTGTGTATGCTAGACAGACATTCTGCTACTAAGCCCCCAGTCCTTAAGTGATATATTCTGTGTTGGTGTTTCCTGAAACCCTGTATTCTGTTTAGTGAACACAATCATAATTTAAACTGAATAAATTGGATATTATGAATATTTTGAAATGTTAGTAGTGCTTGTCATAGTCTTGGGAATCCTTTTTAGTAACTTGGGATTTTAAAATTATGTTAGTTGGAGTGGCAGAGACTAAAAAGTGACCTGACACTGTCAATAAATGTAAATATTAAAGTTGTCAAGGGCTGGGAATGTAGCTTGGATGGGAGTACCCTTAGTAAGAATTGGTCTTGATAAAAATGAACAGAACTCTAAGCCCATTTGTAAGACAGTCTAAGCTCAACATCAGCAAACCAGGGGTTGATTGACTACTGGAGAAACGGTTTCATGCTAGATTGGCTAGTGATAAGGCTATTATGACATGGAGTTTCAAAAACTCCTTAAGGTTGATTCAAACAAATGAATGCCATGTGGTAAACAATTTGATGGACAACACCAAACACTTGAGTTAAAGCAACAAACACTAATCACAGAAGGAAGTAAATTCAATGATAAGCTTGAGTTTATGGAGTTAATGAGCAGTATGTCTTTGGGGTGATATTTAATGAAACCCTGCATTTTGTTTTATTTGAAAGATGCTTCTGAGTCATTTGAGCTTCTGACACTAGGAATTCTGTATTCTACAATTCATCACAGAGTAGACAAATGACAGCTTGTGTGGAGAAGTAAGTGTCGGAGAAGTAACTGCCTGCTCAGAAAGAGTGCCTGAACCTCATTGGAGGGACTATGCCAAGCTTAATACCCATATTTCGTGTAAACTTTAAGCCTGCAGTCTTGGGTCCCATTGGAGACTAAGGTGTAGACAGCATGTCAGCTACAGCGTCTTCGGAGATGCTGACCAAGACCTTTCATTGTAAAGAGATCCATGCCCTTCTCAACTTTTTCTCTTGACAGGATTAACTAGTGAGCACACTTCCATGCATTTCTTTAAATCCTGAAAATGTTCTACTGTTTGAAAGATTGGAGATAGGCAGGAGAGTAGAGATGAGCAATCCCATGCTCAAACACACTTTTTCTTATTCCCAATACTTGGGGGCTCGTGAACAAAAATCCTTCCAATAAGTGCATGGTATTTTTACATGGCAAGTGAGACCAGAGGAAATCAGATGTGAAAACGGCCAAGTGTAGCATTTGAATTCCTAGTAGATAGCCTTATGGGTGAGCAGTTCCTCTTCAGATAAGAGCTCAGGTTTTGAGAAGAAAGTAGAAGGTGGCTTGTGCTGATTTCTCGGTTTTTACAAAACTAAGATTGTTTGGCAGGGAGCACATGGCCCAGGACATGGCACATGCCACAGCACACACATGGAGGTCACAGGCTAGCACATAAGAGGTGGAGGTGGTTCTCATTTTCTTCTCCGTGGGTTCTGGGGATTGAACTCAGGTTGTCAGGCTTGTCAGTGGGTGCCTTCACCCACTGAGCTGTCCGGTTGGCCCAAGATTGGGAATCTTACAGAACAGTTATTAAGTTTACAAGAAAGGGTCAGCTGCAATTATTGCAACTCAGCACAAAATATTGATGATGATTTTGTTTTTAATTAACAGATAATTTTACAGGTTTATGGCACTTAAAGAAATAGGAGACATAAATGAACTACAGCAAGCTAATTTGATGAGGAACTAATACTGGTTGCTTACACATGCAGAAGCCAATTTCAAAAGACATTGTTTATTTTTTTCCCCTTTCCATAATTGATTTTGCAAATCTGTAGGTCTTGTAGTGTTCTGTCTTAATGATGAAATAATTTCTTTAGTCTTAAATCAAAATTCAAAAGCAGTGGCTTTGAAGTTGACTCTTCATGGTATGTGAGAAAACTGGTCTTCGTGAGGCTCAGGAGTCTTCACTGTGTCTAGCTGAGCTGACACTTGTAATTCTCTTAGGTAAGATGGGGGTGGGTGCTCCTGAGAACACAAAACCCTCATCATGCCCTTGAAGATTGTCCCTTTGCTTCTGTTAGAACACATTTTGCTTTTGTTTAGGGACGGGGTTAAGGAAGCTTTCTGTTCTGACTGGAGGGGGATGAGGTCATGCCTCTGCCACCTGTGGTAATTCTCCAGGAATGCATTGATAGGTTGTGAACTGCTGAGGCGCGCAGGGGCATCTTCGCCCAGACATGCCTTGCCCTGGAAGGAAGCCCAAGGAAGCCTCTGCTTTTCCTTCTCTTTCTTCCTTGTGTCCTGACAACTTCCCCACTGCTTGGCTACTTCTCAATGCTTGTGGTGCAGTTCCCCATCGACAAGTTCATCCGATTTCAGAGAAAGATTTTATATATATATGTTTCTTGGTTTTAGCAGAAAGATATTGAATAATATGTGAAAATGTGAAAACTTAAACTCTTGAGACTAGATAGATCAACAGGCTGCTCTTCCAGAGGGCCCAGGTTTGAGTCTCAGCAACCACATGGGACTGCAATCATCTGTAACTCCAGTTCCAGGGGATCTAACACATTTTTCTGTTCTCTGGTGGTAATAGTCATAAATATGGTGCATAGACACACATGCAATCAAAACACACACACACACACTCACACACACACACACACACACACACACACACACACACACACAGATAACAGACATCAAATGCCCACAATCCTAGAAGAGTTGGAAGGGTTCTTCCAGCAAGAAGAGTACCATCAGATAGGAGTCCTAAACCTTATACTCTGTCATGAACACACCATGCTAGAAACATAGATGAATACATTTGTGTCTGTCTGCAATGTCAGATTTTATTGAATGGCAATATGTTCACAAGGTTCAGTAGTTTCAATAGGAGACATTTGCCAAACCCACCTGCATTACCATCTGTCCAAGGTAAATGCAGGTCCTTTTATTGCAATCTTAATTACTAATATTAATGCTCATATAGCAGAGCTCACAGCACACAGTAAATATGTCTATGTAACTATATGCTGGAGTCAGGGTTGAAAGGGAAGCTACGGTGTCTAGCTATGCAGTGTCTGAAACACTAAATAGCATGTTCAGATCAAGGTTGGTGATGGGTAGGCAGTAGAATAGGCCTGTTCAACAGTGGGGCACTAAGCCAGGCTGAAGCTCCAGGGACAGCTGGGGACTCATCTGCTTGTTGGTCCATGATGCATACACCAGGTTGGTGTGGTGCCACGCCATCAGAGTATGAGGTGTTCATCACCTTCTAGGGTCCTGGCAAGTGTATTCCTCAGACTGGTGTGTCTGATAAGTTCTTGGGCCTGGTTTCCCTGATGTGGTTTTAATATACTCATGTGTCTTTACCATTTTAGAATTCACCTAGATACATTTATTGGGTAGCCTCCTTTCTACCCATTAGGAAAGCCATCTCTCAGTGTAATGGATGGGTGGGGCCTAACAGATGATGCTGTTTGTAGGCCCACCCAGGGAATCCAGCCACCCTTCTTCCTCAAAATGGAGTAAAATGATGCTTGTAAAATGTCATCTCTTAAGACAGTGCACACTTTGGCAAAACCAAAACCAAAACGCTGCTTTATGCAAAATGGAGTAACTTAGAGAGGAGCAGAACCTGTTCTGAAAAACCTCCAGGACCACAAACCAAAATGAGCCCCTTTCTTTCCACAGTGGCCTCCTTCAAGTGTTTACAATAATGAAAATGGACCTTATATACACACAGTGAGTGATGGATGCAGTAGGAAATTAATATTTGTGGTGATATTTTGTCTATGATCTAACAAATAAACCTTGCCTGAATATTAGAGTGCAAAGCTAGCCACACTAGTTAGCCATACAGGCCAGGCAGTGGTGGCATACACCTTTAGTCTTAGCACTCAGGAGACAGAGGCAGACAGATCTCTATTAGTTCAAGGCCACCCTGAGCTACATGGAATTGATCCAGTCTAAAAGAGAAACAGAACTCACACAAAGGTGATCTCAGCACCTGGGATCCCATGCCTTTAATCCCAGCACCAGAGAGGAACATAAGGCAGGAAGAGACAGGAGCTCAAGGTGCAGTCTGAGGTTTGGTGGAGACAGATGCAGTCTGAGGACAGGATCATCCCTTTGGTCTGAGCATTGGTAGAGGTGAGAACTCTCTAGGGACTGGCCACTTTGCTTCTCTGATCTTCAGCTTTATCTGTCTCTGAAATTTTATTATTGATACCAGTTAGAATTTGTGCTACTAATATTAGTACATACGATTGGAATAACAGAACTTACATTTACTTTACCAGGTTACCAAGGCGGGTGGGATTATATAGCCAATTGTTGGCACTGAAACCACTGAATTCATTGTTAGGACATCTTGAACATACACAGATGTGTTCATCTATGTTTCTGGCATAATGCACTCATGATGGTTATAATTATGGAAGTCTCGGGTTTAGGGTATTCCTCCAGTAATGGTCTGCTTACTGTCAGAGTCCTGAGGTGGTACAAACATAGTGTGGGAAAAGACAGGGCCTGCCCATGTGTGGACCTCTCTTTTATTTATTTTTATGTGTTGGGTATTGCATCTGCATGTATGTCTGTATGCTCAGTGCCTATGGAGGCCAGAAAGAGGGAATCAGATCCCCTGGGACCGGAGGTACAGGTGGTTGTGAGTCACTATGTAGGTGCTGGGAACTGAACCCAGGTTCACTGGAAGAGCAGTCAGTGCTCTTAACTGAGCCTGTTAGCAACCCATGCATAGATTCCCTCATTCCCACTTATTCTTATGAAGCCAACCAGGATTCAGTCACGGGATCTCTACCTTATGAGTTTATCTCACCTAAACACCTCAGTCAGGTTGAGTTTCCACCTCTTAATACCTCATAAAAGAGATGACATTTCAACACTCGAGGCCTTAGGACACTTAAACCATATCCAAACCATGCAGCCAACAACAGTCTTGGTTTGCCCAGAACGGTTGGACAGGATGTCTGGGATACTGACGTGTTTTTCCGAGCTAGGAGAGTTGTAGACAAGCCAGGACAAGGTGGTCACCTGAAATGGAGCTTATCTGGGAAATGGCCTTAGACCATCTTGTTGGAGGGTACAGAGAATGTATGAGTCATGATATGAGGTAGGTACAGTATTGTTGGAGCAAAGTGATGGCAGAGTTCTGTTCACTCAAAATGACGGTGTCAGTTGAAACATCAAAATGCTCACCTCTCACCGCTTTTCATGTCCACTAGAGGCAGAAGAATCCTGAGCCGGACGCTTACAGAAGCACGGTCTGAAAACTTAAAGATGATGTCTCACAAGTCACACTAATTATTCAAACATTTTTCGGCAGCCCAAGTTTAGCCTTACATTTACCACCATACCTGGTGTCATCATTCAGTCCTGGGCATTTTAAAATAAGATCAGTCAAATCAGAATTTTCGATCAAATTGTCATTTAATTTTTTTCTGGCAATCCATCTTCTGAACACCAAATCCTGATGAAAACAGGGGCATGGAACTGGTGGAGAGAAGACTGTCCCTGATGGCATCTACGGCATCCCAGCGGGAATATTCTAGGATATCAGTGTGCTCTGTCTGGTCTCCAGGAGTTGGTCCACAAAGATCACCCTGAATCTCAGTCTCAACCTCTACACCCAATGGCCTCTCTCAATGACCTTTCATACACACACACACACACACACACACACCGACCCATGGATAAAGAAAGGCCTGGAGCCCTCTGATGCTCTCCACACTGGTGTAAGGTTTAAGAGTGTGTGTGTTGGCTTGGGCTCTGCCTACACGTAAAAACCACTGGGTCTATTCTGTGACCTTACCAGGTAGGTCTGAGGAAGTGCCATGAGGCTCATCACCTCCTTGATAGTTATCAGAGAGCAGGGGACTTCTCTGCTTTGGGGTCCCTTCCGTATGTCTGGGGTTTATGTGTCCCTTCTCCAGAATCTGGTGACAAATCTGGGTCCAGCAATCTGCCTGGGGATCCATGGCATCCATTTCCTTCCCTGTTTTTTTTTTCCGTTCTTCCCCATTCCAAACTTGGTCTGATGGATGTGTGTCTCACCAGGATAAAGATCTGCCTCGCACATAAGTTTAGATTTGTGGATCAACTTTGACACAGCCTGCCTGGTATTTTCTGCCATGCATGCGTTTTCCTTTCCTACTCTGCTAACAGAGTGTGGATGCTAACTATATCTGCTCCCTGTCCCATTAAAAGGTCAGATGTTCCTGGTTATCTCTGCATTAGATATGGTCACATGACTACAGCCTGGCAAGTAAAGCAGAAGTCAGAATTTTTGGAATGGCTGAGTAATGATGACTAGAATCAACAGAAAGGACTCTCCTTCCCCCTAACCTTTCTTTTCTTTCTTTCTTTCTTTCTTTTTTTTTTTTTTTTTTTTTTTAAGTTCCTATTGTCTCAGATGTGGATGTAACAGTTGGAACTCAAGCCACCATACTGAGGTAATCTTAGGCTTCCATACAGTTTGAAGCACAAATGGCGCCTGACTCCAAGGCACACCAGCGCTAGCCTGTCTCCTCAACCCCGTGCACTGTTGTTTTGTTCTCTCTTGTAGGTAGCCTGCTTCTAATTAGTATGATTTCCCCCTCACTGTTTGCGATAGTGACTTTCAAGGTCCACAGGGAGACATGGTAGCGAAAATCAAGCTCCGTGTGTTTGTTTGAATTCCATTAGTTAACTTATTGTTCTGGCCTCCTTGGCGAGCTCTTCAATGACTGGCACAACTCACCAACCTCACAAATAATTTATTGCTTCTCTGTGTTGACAATTATACCAAATTTTATCTTTTCTTTTTTCTTCTTTCTTCTCCTCCTCTTCCTCCTCCCGGGTTTCACTTTGTAGGCCAGCTTCAACTCATACTTGACCTTATAGTCATCAGCTTCCCATGGGTACTAACACACACAGCAGCAAATTCTACTTCTTAAGGAAGGGATAGTCATTCAAACTCGGTTAACTAAATTAAATCTCCCAAGAGCAGGGTCGGGGTCTAGCACAGGGCGTGCCTTTATGTCTTGCAATAGTGTGGGTGACTTTATTACTGCATTTGATATTGTAGACATGGATCTAGCTTTGCAATCTAGAAGGTAGATTCCAATAAAAACTCAGCAAAGACATTTATAGTCTATCTACAGGGATGTCTTCCCCTATTTGAAGATGCTTGCCTCTTTTTTGATGCTCATAAGCTATAATTTTATATTTTATAGTACCGATTTTTAAAAGCTGACTCTTTGATACCAAAACTATTCCCATAACACAGAGGCCACATGACTTACATTTTCCACATCAGGCTTGATTTGTTTAATTTGACCATATTCAATTCCATAAATAATATAACATCACTCATAATAACTCAGATAATAATTTTAAAACTCAAAAAAAAAAAAAAAACCCAAAACAAGTAGAGTCAAGTGTTAGTATTCAGGCATCTGTACTGGCCTGGTGTTCTTACAGGATACATCCGCATCTGCAGCCACTAAGAGCACTGTCTGTGCACTTTTACTATGTTCCCCTTTAAAAGGGCCCTGCCCACCTCCTCTGTCTCTCTCCTTACCTCCCCCTCTCCTTCCCCCACCTCTCTCTTCTCTTCTTCTGCTCCTGTACCCAGAGGCCGGTCTCCCTCCTCCACTCCCCACTTTCCAATTCCTTTTCCCCTAATTGAAAAACCCTCCATCTGAGCACTGTCGAATGGCGTTTTTCTCTCGAGCTGCTTTTTTTAAATTACAAGATCAAGATCATTTTTTAAAGCAAATGCATATGAGAGAGGAACACGAATTGACAGTCGTTTCCCACTTGCGATCCCAAAGAGCTAACAGAAAAGGGAGGCACAATGAGTCACAAAACCAGGAAAAGGAAGCAGGCTACTTCCTTGGGAGGTATGCGTTTTGTCCACGCTCCAAATTCTCAGAAACATTTTTATAATTTAAAGCTTTAAAAGGTTCCCGAGTTACCAAGTGGACAAAATTGCTAGTGAGTCACTTTTACTTTAAACCAAATCTGAGGAAACAATACTTTAAAAAAAAAATCAGTGAGCAGTTTCTCAAATTGGTATTTTTCTGAAAAATAGTAATAGAAATGTTGTTCTTAGCAATATGTTCGATGTTCAAATAAAGTTGGGAAGCACTGAATTGGCCAGTATCGGTAAGTTTCCTGGAGAAGAGTCCGAGAATGTTGAGTAGTGAGTCTGTGCCCATGGCCCTTGAGATCCCCTCAGTCTTGAGGGTTAAGTGAAATGATGGAAGTAGAGTGCTCCCATGGTACCTGGCTCTGGCTATTGCTCGGGGCTGGTGTCTGCACAAACATATAGTGTTGGATTCAGTGTATACGGTCTAGCATGTTTAATACTTATAAGGGTTAAAAGCTCTAATTCTTCAGCTAGTGGTGAGTAAATCATTCCTTTCTGTGCGGGCTTTGGAGAATAGCATATCCGACTGTGTGATGCTGCCCTCTCTTGTAAGGCTGTGGGATGTGGTTTTGTAGAGATGCTGCATGAAAACGGCTGTTCTAGAAACCAGATAAGTTGGAGAAAGGGTGGCATCTTGTTGGACCAATGAGCAACATCCTAGAGGAGAAACCCATCCCATTGCCACAGAGTGGTATGCCGTGGGCTCACCAGGCTAGAATTTGAACTAGGAAGCAATTTTGATGACAAGTCAGTCGAGACCAATACATTTCCATGTTATAGCATATAGTCAAGATGATTTGGTGAAGTCTTGATTCTAAGTACTCTGTCCATTGTCAGACTATGGGTATAAGGAAGTTTCCTGCCTTTGAGGTCATGAAATACAGAAGCTGTATAGAGATAACATTTAGAAGTATCAATTATCAGGTGTTGTGGAGGTCTTCTTCTTACTGTCTCGTTCTGTCTTAATTATTAACCCATGTCTATTAATCTATGTGTTTCTAAATGGCCTTATCTTACCAGAGAATGCCTGGGCGTCCTACACCATCCCCCACCCCCCACCCCAGCTCCACATGACGACTCCTGTCTGCCTACACTTCCCAGAATTCTCTTCCTCTGGTAGCCCCACCTTTCCTTCCTGCCTGCTCACTAGCCAAACTGTTTTGTTCATTAACCAATAAGAGAAACATATATACAGAAGGACAACCCCCATCAAACAGGTACTTGTTATTTGCCATGAATCCAATGTTCTTGTCATGTGAAGATAATTCTTAAGCTTTATTTTAGGAAACACTAATTATCCCCAGGTTTAGGAGATATCTGTAAAAACAGCTGGTCCTGACAGTTACCACAGGTGACTTTGGGGAGAAAGAGGGCATAGCTCCCACTGACAGTGACTCAGGGTTCACCGCCCCTGCTAAGAACCAGGCACCGTCCCAAGTCCGTCCGTACTGTGCTGTCAACTTGAAATACGTGGCCCTCAGATTTCAAGCATCAGTTGCTTGCTTGGCAGGATCCCCAGGTGCGCAGTAGCAACGTTTCGAGCTCCCCTCTGAGCTGTGAAGGCTGTGTCATCTCATCTCATGGTCTGGAAAGCTGCATCCTAACAAGGTTGCTATACAGCTGGGAGCTGGGGGATTGGAATCTGAACAGATGTGTGTGTCCCTTTCCCAAGTCCAAGTTCTTAGACCACACTGTGTCACATAAAATATGCGCTTATATCAAATCACATTTATAAGAAAGCGTTAACCCACTTTCTCTATGTGCACGGACTTCGGGTTGTAAGCCGAGCACTGAGGGGCCGAATAGTGCTGTCAGGCTAAATGGCCCAGGTTCCCTGCAAGCGGTGTGGACTTGTTCCTTTTCTTATTATAGTGCCTTTATCTATATCCTTGAAGGGGTGACAGAACAATGTGACCTCAATCTGTGTGAGGCTAGCCCTTTATTCCTTTGTGCTAAGAGGGGAAAAAAAATGACCCCAAATCACCAAAACCATCAGCTTTCTGCTCAGCTGGTTCCCAGCTGTTTCTTTCAGATCCTCACAAAGCACGCACAGTGGCCTACCCACTTACCTGCCTGACCTCCACAATGTATCACTTTCTCCCTTTCTTGTCTCCAGAGAGGTACGCCTCAGTCCTCTGCCCTTTTGCATTCTTTGTTCCTACTGCCCCCAGCCTATCCAGGGGCTTTTCTGGCACTGGATTGGTTTCCAGAAATGTCCGTGTGAGCCCTTTGCGACTCATGTTCTCACCGAGGCTTCGCTGTTTCCTGATGGCCTGGGTACCATCTTCCCCAGCAGCGCCCTCTTCAGACACTGACAGCCCAGCCTATGGCTGTCTCCACAGGGAGACAGACCTATCTAGCCCTTCCTCTGCAGTCGGGGAAGAAGAGATGGAATGTCTTGGATAAATTACAGTTTGCCAAAATAAAAGAACTCAAGTTTGCACAAAGGAATAAAGGACTAGCCTCAAACAGATTGTGGTCACATTGTTCTGTCACCCCTTCAAGGATACAGATAAAGGCACTATAAAAAGAAAAAAGAAAAAAGAAAAAGACTTTTTGAGTATTATTGTAAAGACTATAAAAGTTGTAAAATTCTTACTTTAGCCACCATTAGTGACCCAGCAAATAAAGTATGTGCAACAAACAAGACAGCCATGCCAGTTATGAGGTCGGGGCTTAAAAGCACATACTGTTCTTGAAGAGGACCCAAGTCAGATTCCCAGCACACACATTGGGCAGCTCACAACTGCCTGCAACTCCTCCTCCAGGGACCTGTCACTCTACTCAGGTCTCCATGGACACCTGCACTCAGTGCGTACTCACCCCCCCCACACACACACACATAATTCAAATTAAAACAGATCTTTAAAAAGTAGACTGTATGTATCACAATGCCCTTAGAAACTGTGTTTTACATTCTCCATGATCAACGTGACCTCATGCATGCCCTTCGCTGTCCACCCCAATGAACACCAAGCCTGCCTTCAATTCTGGCCTAATTCTGGTCTGTAGAACCTGTCCCTTTGCTCAGAAGAATGCCAGTCACCTGAGTGTCCAGAACATTCTACTATAAAAGGGAAGGGCAAGCATGAACACTCACAGAAAGCCTGTCCTGTCCCTGGTGTTAGTATCAAGGCATCTAGACTGGCCTGTCCTTGGGGTTCTGACAGGATACGCCCTCAGCTGCAGCCACTAAGAGCACCACCTGTGCACATCCACTGCATTCCCTTTTAAAAGGGCCCTGTCCGCCTCCTCTCTCTCTCCCTCTCTCTCTCTCCCTCTCTCTCCCCCTCTCTCCCTCTCTCTCCCTTCCTCTCTCTCCCTCCCTCTCTCTCCCTCTCTCTCCCTCTCTCTCCCTCTCCCTCTCTCCCTTCCCACCGCCTCTCTCTTCTCTTTTGCTACTCCTGCCCCCAGAGGCCGGTCTCCCCTCTCTGCTTTTCCTGTTCCCTTTCCCCTAATAAAAACCCCCTCCACGTGAGCTCCATCATATGCTATTTTTCTTTCTCTCACGCTTTTTAAAATACAACACCTGGCAGATTCATGTTTTATAAGTTAGTTTCCTTGTTCTGTCTTTGACCTGAGTCCTTTCAACTCTACCCCACCCTTTATTTCATGGGGTGGTGGGTGTAGAATTGAAGCCTTCAGATAACTCATTCCTAGTCACACAGGTAGTAATTGCTCTGGCCAGGATTTGAACTGACACCTGCCCAGCTCCAACACAGGTGTTATTTCTTCTCTCAGAGCCCCTCCCATGGAGTTTGGCTCATTTTATTTGCTGCTGCTTTTGAGGGTGTGGTCACTGTTCTCTCCAACAAGGATCTAAGGAGGAGACTCAGTAGGTTCTCCCTGGGTGGACTCAGTTGTAAACGGGGAAGTTGGAGGGTAAATGAAATGGCGTCCCCTCCCAAACTCATGCCGGAAGCCAATCTCCAGGCAGTTAGTTGTTAAGTATGCAATATAATATGTAGTGGACTGGGCTTTGGAGGCAGGTTTTTTCCTTCCCTTGCATTCTAAACAAAAGTAACTCTGAAACTAAGAATCCTCAAGAGACAGGTGGATCCCCACAGTCTGGGGGAGTGGGGAGGGGAAGCAGGGCAGGCCTGGGAAATGCCATCACCTCCTGAACTTCCTGTTGCTGGTCTGTCCTCTGGTTAGTTCTGTGGCTGCCTGAATCCCTTCCTGTGGGAGGCCTGGGACAGGACAGGACTGATACTAACACTCAGAGACACAAGAGAGATTGAGGATATTTACTGTTAGCAAGGAAAATGCCCCAAGTATTATTCCCACAGGACAGGTCCCCTCCACACACCCATTTTAATGTCCCAATACAACCATAATGACTCAGAGTCACAATTAGCTTTGCAATGTGAGATGTGGTGTGCTTATTTTTTTAAAATTACATTTATGTGCATTGGTGTTTTGCCTGCATGTCTGTCTGGGTGAGCATGACACATCTTGGACTTACAGACAATTGTAAGCTGCCATGTGGGTGCTGGGAATTGAACCCTGGGCCTCTGGAAGCGCAGTCAGTGCTCTCAACAGCTGAGGCATCTCTCCAGACTCAGCAGAGTGATTTTTTTAAAGCATCTCTGTATTTTTCTATGATAATCATGTATTTTAAAAACTTTTATTTCCTTAAAAATTGATGCAGAGAGTTGAAAAGAGGCCATCATTCCTCTGGAGTCAAATCCCAGGAAAACCCACAAAAAGGAACTGTTTGTGAAAGCGAAGTTTCTGTGTAATCTCATATTATTCACTCATATTAATACTTTAACAAGAACTTTAAGCAGTATGCAACTGGCTTCCCCATCCATAGGTTCAACTAACCAGGCATCAAATGCATTTGAGACGTTTAGAAAAGATAAATATTTGCAATACGAGAGAGATCATGAAAGGTAAACACAATGAACATTTTTAAATATGTTTATTTTTCAAAATGTTTTTTAGATTAAAAACAGTCACTTAGGCTCAACAGCAAACAGAACTATGAGTTTGATTTCTGTCCATTTGAGGGGGGGGAAAACCTCCCTTGACATCATCTTTGGTGTTTTCTGTCACCTTGACCTCCTGTTTCCTTCGGTCACATGGCAGTTATGGGGTTGGTGGCAGAGGGCAAGGGGTCTGCGTGGAGCCCACCCCACCCCAGGAAGGGAAGGAGCACAGTGATGGAGGAGGGAGGTGTGGCCAGCAGTGATGGGGAGGAGGGTGTGGTCTGCAGTGATGGGGAGGAGGGTATGGTCTGCAGTGATGGAGGAGGGTGTGGTCTGCAGTGATGGGGGAGGAGGGTGTGGTCTGCAGTGATGGAGGAGGGAGGTGTGGCCTGCAGTGATGGAGGAGGAGGGTGTGGTCTGCAGTGATGGGGGAGGAGGGTGTGGTCTGCAGTGATGGAGGAGGGTGTGGTCTGCAGTGATGGGGGAGGGTGTGGTCTGCAGTGATGGGGGAGGAGGGTGTGGTCTGCAGTGATGGAGGAGGGAGGTGTGGCCTGCAGTGATGGAGGAGGAGGGTGTGGTCTGCAGTGATGGGGGAGGAGGGTGTGGTCTGCAGTGATGGAGGAGGGTGTGGTCTGCAGTGATGGGGGAGGAGGGTGTGGTCTGCAGTGATGGAGGAGGGTGTGGTCTGCAGTGATGGAGGAGGGTGTGGTCTGCAGTGATGGGGGGAGGAGGGTGTGGTCTGCAGTGATGGAGGAGGGTGTGGTCTGCAGTGATGGGGGGAGGAGGGTGTGGTCTGCAGTGATGGAGGAGGGTGTGGTCTGCAGTGATGGAGGAGGGTGTGGTCTGCAGTGATGGAGGAGGGTGTGGTCTGCAGTGATGGAGGAGGAGGGTGTGGTCTGCAGTGATGGGGGAGGAGGGTATGGTCTGCAGTGATGGAGGAGGAGGGTGTGGTCTGCAGTGATGGGGGAGGAGGGTGTGGTCTGCAGTGATGGAGGAGGAGGGTGTGGTCTGCAGTGATGGAGGAGGAGGGTGTGGTCTGCAGTGATGGAGGAGGAGGGTGTGGTCTGCAGTGATGGGGGAGGAGGGTGTGGTCTGCAGTGATGGAGGAGGATGGTGTAGTCTGGAGCATCACAGCAGCAGTGGTCCTGGGGAGCACCCAAGTGTCTTTTCTGTTCCCTGTTCGGCGCTGGAGCCATGCGCGGTGTTTCTTGTGCCCCCACTCCATGTTTCCTGTGCCCACACAGTTTCCTGTGCCCGAACAAGTCTCTAAGAACACACTGGTTCAAAAACGACCCCGCGGACTGGAAAGGACACACACCTCACAGACAGACCTAAATGTGTCACTGCCCACAGACAGCCTTGTGGGACCCCAGGGAGGCTAATGTATCTCTCGGGAAATGTGGGAGAGCTAAGTAGGCCAAGGATTGCAGAATAACATGAGTTCGCAGAACTCCACTAACTCCAGGATTTCACTGCGTCTCTGCAGCTGTCTAAAGTCAGCAGGGCCAAGCATAAGCTCTATCTTCATCACTTTTCCATTAGAACTCAGAGCCCTGCCCAGCTTCTGCTTTTCTTCCTTTGCTGGGGAAACGTGCTGTTAGTGGAGTTTAGAGGTCTTGGGGGGGGGTGCTGAGTTAGAAAATCACCTGTAAGATGCAGTCTGTTTTTTAGCACCTCAGCACAGACTTTGAAAACATTCTCACATCATGTAATGTGATTCTGCTTCATGGCAGGAGTTTTGTTTTTGTTGAAGAAAGCTAGCTTCAGAATCTTTCCACAGAGTCTGAGGACGCTTGGCTCCTTTTTCTTTCCAAATTCTTGGAAATCCTAGCAGCAAGTCTGTCTAGACACTATTCCCAGTCCCTCATATTGTGCTTGCTATCTCCCTGCATTCTGTCTCTCCAATGAGATAGATGGCTCAGGCAAAACTAAGGTTTGTAGATAAAATTTTAGGTCACCAAGATGTGGTGTTTAATCTCAGCCCTTGGGAGGCTGAGGGAAGAGTTTGGAGCCAGTCTGGTCTACACAGACCCTGTCTCACCCCTCCTACACACACACACACACACACACACACACACACACACACACACACACACACACCAAAACAAATACAAACATTAAGAGTAGCTGCCACTTGTCTTTAGGATCCTGGTCCAATTCCCAACACTCGCATCAGTCAGTTTGCAAACACAGGAACTCCAGCTCCAGGGCATCAAACACTGTCATCTGTGGGCCTCTGTGGGCAACTGCACACATGTGGTTTACCCTATACAGACACATGGAATCAACAACAACAAAAGCAAAATCATCTTGGGCCAAAAATGACCCCTTACTCAGGCCCTGGATGGGGGTGGTCGTATTTTGAAGCCTAAGACATCAGAAAGAGCTCTTTGTTGCCAGGAGGTGGTGGTGTTATATGCCTTTAATTCCAGCACTCAGGAGGCAGAGGCAGGTGGATCTCTGAGTTTGAGGCTAGCCTGGTCTATAGAACAGATTTCCAAAACTACAGAAAAGAATAGACAAGAAAAGAAAAAAGGAAAAAAGAAAAAAACCTCTTTGTCTTCAGGCTTCAAAACAGACAGTTTCCTTGATTGTCTCCGAGATTATCTCACTCGATCTTTGGCCAAATTTCACTGACTCCTTTGATACTAAAGCCTTCTGGCTGAGACAAAGATTCACAGAGTTCCAGATAACTGGCTGTTTCCTAGAGCAGATGCGTGTACCAAGAACAGGCGACCTGAAGCCTGGAGTGCATTCTGGTTGTGTCTAGGAATTTGATACTTAGGGCCCGTCAATGGGCTCATGACTTCTAAGTACTTTGATGTTATGCAAGGCCTGTGACAATTCAAGCTTCCCATCATAATGTAGGGATAATAATCTCCCAAATCTGAGACGGTGATGTACGGTGTATATGTTGCTTAGCACTTAGGATGTATGCGTCCAGCACATGGTGCTTCCTTGACCCCCTCATTAAGTTAGCATGGCTGGGTTTATCTAACTACATGATGGGGTTTTCCAAAATTCTAAATTGACTCATCCAAAGCATGTCACCGTAGTGTGGAATAAAGAAGTATTTGTGCTCATGTTTGCTTTTTTGTTGACTTCTTATTGTTTTTTTACCACCTTGTACTTTAGTTATCTATACTATTCAGGGTTGGAACTCTGTCTGAGTCTTCTATATGTCCCCTGTTACATGTTGTTTTCCCGCCAGCCTGGTCCCATAGCAGTGCCAGCCCCAAATAACACACAGAGATGCTGTATTAGTTATAAAGCTGTTGGCCTATTACTAGCGTTTCTTATTGGCTAGCTCTGCCTTAGATATTAACCCATTTCTATTAATCTAAGTGTTTCCACCTGGTCTTATCTTACCGGAGAGAGGGTCTGGAGTTCTGATCTCTCAGTTCTACACATTGAATCACCTCCTACCTCTCCCCAAGTCTCCCTTGTCTCCTAGTCCCGCCTATCTTGCTTTCCTATTGGGCAATAGGGCTTTATTCACTAACCAATACGAGAAACATATTTACAGAATGGCATCTCCCATCAGTCCCCGGTCCCCAAAACACCCAGGAAGAGCTTGGTTAATGAACAAACGAGCTGATAGAGCCCACACTAAGCATTTAGGCCATAATCTATCTTTTTGCTACGTATCAGATAAGGACCTTCAATTTAATAAGCAGCAGTTGAACATAAAGAATTTTCAACATAGTGTTTCCTATGGGACATGGCTTTCCAACACAATTTATGATAAGGTGAGGCCTACTAATTGCTTAGCAAACAACTGTAAGCACTTCTGTAACACAGACACATGGGTTTCACAAGCACTATGTAGAAAGAGAGGCAGGGCGTTAGAGGGAGAGATTACAGTTGATTAAGAAAAGAAAAGATTTTACTGAGGGTAGAGGTAGCTTCCGAGCCGACCAGTAGCAGTGGAGACAAAGATGCCTGGGGAAATTGTGCCTGTCACAGAACAGGACAGTGTTGAGAAGTGGTAGCCCCAAAGGTGTGCAAATTAGGTGAGAGAAACATCGACTGGGAGGACTTTGACAAACTGCTATGTTGAGAAATTGGTTAATTCTAGCAAGGAGAAGTACTGAAAATGAAGTAGCGGTTGAGTTTTGGTTAATTTGCTGGCTAGGCTTCTTTCTTTCTTTTTCCTTTTTGTTAGCTTGACAAAAGCTGAAGTTATCTAGGAAGAGGAACTCCAATGAGACAATGCCTCCATCCAGATTGTCTGTAGGGCATTTGTTGATTAATGATTATTGTAGGTGGGCCTAGCCCCTGGGAGTGGCACCACCTCTGGGCAGGTCCAAAATTTTGTAAGCAGGTTGGCTGAGCAAGCCATGGAGAACAAGCCGGTAAGCAGCATTCCTCATTCCTTGTGGCTTCTGCTTTATTTCTGCATCCAGATTCCCACCTGCCTTCCTTTTTAAAGAGAAGGGAGCAGTCTAGGCTAAAATAAACCCTTTCCTTCCCAGGTTGTTTCTGGTCATGGTGTTTATCACGGCAATGGATACCCTAACTAAGAATGGATACCCTAACTAAGGATATTGAGTGTCTCTAGTTTCTAGATGAAGCGAAGGCGGTTTAGATATTGAAAGTGGCCGAGCAAGATTCTATCTCTTTGTTCTCAGAGGAATATTCCCACCACACCCCATCTTTTCCCTTGGCAGATTCCTTGCCATGCTGGCTGGACTGAGCTGGGCTGGGTTTAGCTGCAGGGATCGAGGCTGTAGGTAGGGGTCCCAAATGAAAGGAAGTGTAGTTCCAAGACTTTTGCAGCCTCCTGGGCATTTCACAGCAAGTAGGAACTGAGGAATGAAGAAGACCCTTTGTAAGGAGCATGTGTTCGCAAGGAAGTCATCTTAGCTGGAGATTATATCTTAAATAAAGCTCCACGACAGCGTAAAAGTAGCCAAACTGGGAGCTGAGCCCAAACCCATGGGAACCCCAGGCCCTTGGTTAGAGGCTGGGGAGTGTGGTAAAGTGTCTTTGGAAGATTAAGGTCCCCAGAGCCCATTCATTTACCATCTTTGCTCAGAATTTGTCTGTCTCAAAAATGAACCTTGACTTTGCCCGTGAACTAGTAGGAGACATCGCTACTCTTCCTCTTGAAGGGATCTCGAGGCTGTTTTGGAAGGGCCGTTCGTTGAAGGGGATCAACGTTCGCTCCCACGGAAGTGTTTGCTGTGAATATCCGCATTAGTGAGGATGCCGACCTCACAGTGCTGAGTCGGGCTTTTCTGCTCCTCCGGACGGACGCTCAGTTCTGGGTGGTTCACTGGTACAAAGGAATTCCATGAAAACCTCAGTGTGCATGGGCAATTCACTGGTGAAACCTCAGTGCGCATGGGCAGTTCACTGGTGCAAAGGCACTCTATGAAAACCTCAGTACGCATGTTCAGAAAGCACTGGCGCAAAGGAACTCCGTGAGAACCTCAGGGCACGTGATTTTTTTTTTTTTTTATGTCCAAACCTCGTCTTACTCGATAGATGCCAATTTGAGGGGAAGTACCCTCCAGTGCCCCAAACCACCTAGAAAACTTTTGTCATCTCGGTCACCCCGAGCCGGTACTCTGCCTAGAGCTCAGTCCACATGTCCAAGGGAATTCTGTACTGAGGAAGAAGTGCTTATCTTGGATCCCAGCACATCCTGTGGTCTTCAAGAACTAAGTCCTTAAAGAGAGCCAGCTTCCTGTACCCTTTCCTCTGAGAGCTGGGACATTCGTGACTAAATCGAGTTCAGTCTTGTGTTTATCCTCATGTGCGAAGAAACAGTGCTAAGTACTTTTCTGTTCCCTTACTAAGTCCTCCCCAAGCCAGGAGGTACTGTGAGCCCAACTGCATACATAGGCAAACAGGAATACAGAGAGCTAAAACAATTCACACTTGGCGGCAAAGGTAGGTGGTGAGGTCCTTCAAACTCCAGAGCCTGACTCAAGATGTCTTAGAGGTGGCTCATTGAGCTGGGGTCACCTCAGGTTGCCCAGGCTGGTCTTGAACAATTACTCAAGCGATCCTCCTGCCTCACTCTCTAAGTAGTTTTCACTGCAGGCTGGTATTTCATTTCTTCTTGAGAACCCACCTAGTGATGGGGAATGTTCTTCTGTATATATGTTTCTCTTACTGGTTGATGAATAGAACACTGATTGGCCAGTAGAGGCAGGAAGATAGGCGGGACTAGGAGATAAGGAGAATGCTGGGAGAGGGGAGGAGACGCCATGTATCTGCCAAAGGAGAAACAGGTCTGGGCATTCTCTGGTAAGCCAAGACCATATGAAAATACATAGGTTAATAGTAATGGTTAATAATTAAGAGAGAGCTATTCACTAAGAAGCCCTAGCCATCGGCCAACAGTTTAATAATTAATATGTCTCTGTGTGCTTATTTGGGGCAGTGGGACCCGGCAGACAGAAACCTCCATCTTTAATCTACCTCAGGCTTCCACTTCCTCTGAGACAGGGGAATGACTACTATGACAACTCCATAAGGCTTAGATTCACCATGTACCTTAGGTGCCCTCCCTCTAATTTATTAGTATTACCGTGAGGGGACTAATGCCAGGGCACAGCTCAGAGGATTGATGGGCTCTGTTGCTGAGGAGAATCAACAGAAACAAAGGTGAAATTCTGCAGGCTTGGACATAAGCTGCCATGCTTCCTCCCTGATTAACCTCTGCAAGCTGGAAGTGCTGTGCGGGTGACAATATCCAAGGAGCTGTGAAGTCACTTGCCTTTCCCCAAGACAGACAGGCGATGGACCTTTACTGAGCCTCTATAGTGGGCTTCTATAGTCAGGCAGACGTAAGTTCAAACTCCAGTTCTATGGCTTCCTCACCGTGTGGCTGTGTGAACCCTTCCATTTGTTTCCTCATATGTAAAGTGGGGTTGGTAAGGCTTTCCTAGGCAGGGCTTTGATGGGGCAGAGATAGAGCGTGTAAGGCACCTAGGATGATACCCTGACATGCAGAGCAATGCTTATCCTGTGGCAGCAGAAGCTGTGTTATCTAAGTTTGTTATCTCACTTAATCCTCACAATACATCCTCAAAAAGATGCTGTTACTTCACTGGAGGGAAGTGAGTCTCAGAAACTCCCTCATGTGCCCCAGGACACACAGCTGGAGACTTCAAGCTTGGATTTGTCTTCTGCAGGCCAAGCTGTGCTATCTCCGTGTTTACAGGCCCTCTAGCTACCTCTCTTTGCTTCCCAGGTCACCCAGCAGTTGCTTTGTCTATGAGAACATAAGGAGATAACCTTTGGAAAATTAAAACGTAAAAGGCAAACAAAGTTTAATCTATCTTCTCAGCATATGGCAATGTTACAGAAAGGGATCGGATGTTTAGGCCAGAAGGGGCAATCTTGTTTTTCCAATACACTTAAGTGTGCGAGAGGGTTTGAGTATGTACAAGTGTGTGTGCATGTGTGTGTGTGTGCGTGTGCGTGTGTGTGTGTAGGGTAGGGACAGTGGCAGAGTTCACCTTTGATGTGTTCCCAGGAACCATCTTCCTTTTCTTTTCTTTTTTTAATTATTTGTTTGTTTTAATATGTATGGATGGCATGTGCACCTGTGCTATCTGGTGCCCTAGAAAGCCAGAAGAAGGTGTTAGATTTCCTGGAAATGGAGTTACAGATAGCTGTGAGCCACCATGTAGGTGCTGGGATTCAAACCCAGGTCCTCTGGAAGAGCAGCCAGTGCTCTTAGCCACTGAGCCATCTCTCCAGTTCTGCCCTTGTTTTCTCAAGGCAAAGTCTCTCACTGACCTGGGGCTTAGCAGTCAGGGCAGGCTGTCTGATCAGCAAGTCCCAGGGACCTGACTGTCCTGCCTTCTCAACACAGGGATTACAAACTCTGGCCACCATGCTTGGCTTGTAGTGCAGCTGTTGGGGATGGAACTCAGGTCCTCCTGCATGCAGAGCAGATGCTTTCCCAAATGTTCAGTCTCCCCAGCTCCCGAGGTCCTGTTGTTGTCGAAGATTGGGCTCTCAGTATCCAAAACTGGCCTGGAATTCACTGTGTAGCTGAGGATGACCTTGAACTTCTGATCTGCCCAGGGCCTTGTGCATGCTGGGTAAGAACTCTCTCCACCTGGCTACATTCCCAGCCCATTCCTTTCTACATTAAATGGAATCCCACAAAGAGAACATTGATCTGAAAAAGTGAAGCTGTAAAAGTTACTCTGGCAATAAATACCTAGACATTGCTAAGTTAAACCCAAGTGATCTGGTGGGGGAATTGTACCAGATCGATACCTTCCCTGGATGATCAAGCATAAATTGCTGCTGGTACTGCCTTTCATGGTCTCCTGGGAATAACAGTTGTGGGAACAATCTGAAGTAACTAAAAACTCAGTGTCATATGGTATGGGAGTTGGGTGCAAGAGAGGCCAGGAGATGTGGCCTTGCTCAGTGCTTAGGACTGAGGTTTCCCCGCCCCACAGGCCATCCTAATGACTGTGTCCAGTGGTTGCCCTTCTAGTTGGCACAGGAGCTTGGGGTACAGAGTGGACCTGGGGTATAAATCACACAGGCCATGGATCAGATGAAATTGTCCAGAGGCAAAAACTAAATGAAATAGACATAAATTAAATATAGGTAGAATCTAAAGCTAAAGGGGAAGTCCTGAGGACCACTGACACTCGAGGAACAGGTAGGTACACACAGGAACTGGCAAAGGGAGGCTGTGGGGGTTTGGAAAGGCATGGCCCCCAAAGACTCATGCGTTTGAATGCTTGGTCTCCAGGGAGCGGCACTATTAGGAGGCGTGGCTTTGTTAGAGTAGGTCTGGTCTTGTTGGAGGAAGTGTGTCACTGGGAGCCGGCTTTGAGGTCTCAGAAGTTCAAGCCAGGCCTAATGTTGTCTTATTCTCTTCTTGTTGCCTGTGGATCCAGATGTAGAACTCTCAGCTCCTTCTCCAGCACCATGTCTGCCTGCATGCTGCCACGCTTCCTGCCATGACAGTAATGGGCTAAACCGCTGAAGCTGTAAGCCAGCACCAATTAAACGTTTTCCTTTATAAGAGTTGCCATGGTCATGGTGTCTCTTCACATCAATAAAATCCCAACTAAGACAAAGAGTGACAACTGATAGAATCAGAAATGTTAGCGTTACCCAAGGAGGGGAGAGCTTGTGAAGGCTGAGAAGAAACTAGAGCAGAGAAGCCAAGCAAGGTGAGGAGTTGGACACAGCACTCGACTTGGAAATTAGAGTATTGCTGACCCTGTTGTTGACACTGGAGTATGAAGTTTCAGTCAGAATAGCAGAATCAGATGACAGAAGCTTGAGAAGGAAATAGGAAACATTGCAATAGGCCCAGGATTGCCACCCACATACACCAAACTGCTCAATGACAATGGACAGACTTGCTGACATTCCAGATCACTACCAAGCAGAATTTTAACCAGCAGTCGCATGCTGGGCAACATGGTTCCTGTGGTGTTCACCTAAAGAGTTTTAGTTGCATTCACTAGCATAAATGCCTTCCTTCTTGGGGGAGAATGGGCTTGGTCTTGACCATCTCACAGTATAGTGTGTCTTCCCAGGACTCTATTCCTTACCTGAGCTTGCTGTGGAGTCTTCATAGACAATAGCATAGGATACACACATTCACATAAAGAGGTTCCAAGGGCAGAACAAGTTCAAAGAGCAAATAAATTTATCAAAGCAAGTCTAGGCCATTATCTAACATTATCAGTCATAAATTTGGTCCAACTCTATCTGTAGTATGGATTGCAAAATCCTGGTACGATTGTTCATCTTTGTAAGCTGTTTTCTGTTGTCATTGTTGTTTCATCTTGTTTTACCATCAAGTACTCTTAAACACACCATACACTTATTTCTCCGAGTCTTCTGCTTCTCATGGTGTACCAACTCATTTCTACTACCTGCCTGTCTTATGAACTCATGTAGCTGTTGACTTCTGCCAAGTTGTCATTGGGGGCATTTCTTTCCATGACATTTCTTATGTCTCTGAAGCAAAACAGAACATTTACCTGTTTGTTTGTTTCTTTGTTTATTTTCCATAAAATCTACTTGTGGTGCCATATTCAAGCAAAACATTTAGAGATCCAAGAGTTGCACACTGACAGCTGAGGACTTTAGGATATTCTAAGCATGCTCGGGAGAAAGGGACAAAACCAAGTCTTCGAAATAGATGGTGTGGTAATAAAAAAGAGACAGGAGGAAGGATGGGGTTCATATTGAAGCCTGCAGCTACAGCAGTGTGCCTACCCTGGAGACCAATCAGAGAAGCATGCAATAAAGGGGTATGTTATTAAACTAGCTACCTGCTGGGTAATTGGAGTACATACATCTGGGAAAATTCTAGGAGCTCATAGAAAACACCTATCTTAGCATTAGAGTTGAGTGAAGGGTGCTGGGATTGGGGAAGAAGTGGCAAAGCATCAATAGCAACAATGTCCTGTCAATTCACGCCCTGGAAGGAATCAGACAAAGCCCTCCAGCCAAGGAAGGTAGGTGGCCCAGTTGGAAGATCACTGGGGAGCACTTCAAGAGGTAAAGGGAGGTAGCAGTGTTCCATGTGGAACTGTGTTCTCCTGTCCCCTGAAACCAAGTTCCAGAAGACTGAGCAGTGGTCCTTACACCCAACTTATATATCCACATACTTTTCTAGAGCGTTGTACCAGTTTCCTAGGGATGTCTCTAGGAATGCCTTCACAAAGCTCCACAGCCCTGGTGACTTAACAGACATTGATTTTCTCATAACCGGGAGCCTTTATGTCTGAGATCAAAGGATCAGCAGGGTGTTACTTCTGCGTCCTTGCTCCTTGGTCTACATGTGGGCATCTTCCTCTGGTATCTCACAGGGGTGTCCCCCTCTGTGTGTCTGTGCATCCTAATCTCTCCTTTGTAGAAGTGCCAAGGTTACATTGGATTAGGGCCCACCCAGATGACCTCATTTTGTCCTAGTTGCCTCTTTAAACACCCACCCATCTCCAAATAAAACCATATTCTGTACACACGGGCTTAGGGCTTCAGCAAGCAAGTTTGGGAGGTATACAGTTCAGTTCATAACACAGAGCTTAAAAAGGAACTGTTGAAAGAGTGTATACATTTCCTATTTAAAATAAATTAGCCAAATTGTCACCAAAGAGTCACGGAGCATGCAAAGATGTCTCTCTGGTATAAGGATTATTTGGATCTAACGTCACTTTAGAAAATGTTCCAAGAGGAAAGCTCAGGCTATTTTTCCTCCAGAAAGCTGGAGATAAAGCCCAGGGAAGCTGTCTTCTCTATACAAATGCAAGAAACCTTATTACCAGAGACAGGGCAGGAAGAATGCTGGCCAAAGAATCTTACTAAAAAAAAGTTTCAGCACAAAACTATGAGGGGGACCGGCTGTGAAGAAGTCAGTGGGAACGGGAAATGGATCCAAGAGGGTGTGGGGGGTGAATAAGATCAAAATACAGTGTATATTTATTGAAAAGTTTCAATGTACTAGAAATTGGAAATAAAACAGACATGGTTCCTGACTTTGTGGATGGAGCTACTGTAGTAGAACAAACAAAAACTATAAATAGATAAGTAAATAAATAATCGCAAAATTTTCCTATTTCTGGCACATTGAAGATTTTCAATAAATATAGTTATAGTACATGAAAGTGAATACATACATAATTTTAGCTGTTAGCTTCCCAAATTAGCTACTTCCCAAACTTGTGGAAACGGTGACAATCAGCATTTGAATGACTCTTGAAAGAAAAGAAAGCCAAGTATTGGGGGACACAAATTGGAACAGGGGTTGCAAAGTCACCCTCCTCAGGCAGGTGACAATGCAGAGCTAGTCTGGCTAAGTCACATGAGTGGGGGGCCCTCACCTTCTGGAGACACCAGTTCTAGCGCATGCAGACATGAGGTCCAGAGAACTTGGGACCAAGAGATTTAGACAGAGACTTCCAGGTCTTCAAAAGAAGATGACATTTTCTACACTAATTTAAATTAGTTTTGCTGATGAATTACAACCTGGAAGAGTAGATTAAATGAAGCAAATGCATCATTTCTTGGCCACACACAGTCAAGTATGTACAGTGCAGGGCTCAGGGAGGCTGCGTGGAATCAGGATCCCAGGCTACTTCCAATTTGTTGCTCGGGTTGGCAGGGCGTCCACTTCCGAGGCCACCTGACAGCCCAGTGGACCGACGTTGCTCCAGCTTTTACCTCCACATTCTAAGCAGCAGGAAGAAACGGAGACTCACAAATGCCATCTTTATCTAAATGACATCAGACTGGCTGAGAAGGAGAGGATGGACATGGTCTCTCGGTGCGGGGTGCCTGCTGGAGCTGTGTACAGCATGCCAGCTGAACGAACTGTGCCTCATATCTGACTGGTGCAGAAGAGCCCTCCTAACCCCGCTGAGAGGAACAGCTACAGAGAGCAGGTATTCCCGGGACACTAGGGAGGGGCCACAATGATCAGGCCTGGGTGCAGGTAGCACTGTGGACTGTGGAGATGAGCACTGGAAGAACAGTCCATGAGGTCAGGGCGCTGACAGCAACCTAGGTAGCCCTCACCTCCTGCTCCTTATTACATATAATATGTTATGTGTGTATACTGGACAGTTTTTATAAGGACTACAGTTTCTGTCTTCCCTGAATTACCAACTTGCTTTCTGACCTTAACCCAGAGTGCCTTCTCATGCCAGATCAGGCTCACCCTGGCCAGAAGACTAAGGTGAGCTCAGGCTAGACCCACCTCTCTAACTGCGGCCCTCTCCAATTACCCTATCTTTATACACTTGGGTTTGGCTCAGTTTCGGGGTACCTGACAGCTCCTCGAGTCTTTCAGATAGTCTGGACATCTGAGACAGGCACCAGTAATGAGAGGCTGGGGAGCACTAACCTTGAGGCTGGCTTTCCTGTCTGGCATCCCAGCCCACCAGTTCCTGTCCGAGAAGACTATAAATAGCTCTGTAAGTTGGCGCTAATTGCGTTTTCGTTACCGAATTCACCTAATCCACAAGGCTGTTTGAAGGAATCGCTTCTGTAAAACACCATTGTTAAAAAAAAAAAAAAAAAAAAATCTACCCAGCTGTGCATACAGATTTAAGGTTCCAGTAAAGAGAGTCTGTAACAATCCACATATGTTTGAAATTAATGACTTTATTGACACAAACTTCAAAATGGAAAATGTTATCCAATGGGATATAGTAAGAACCAGTTTCTGGCTTAACCACACATTTAAACTCTGCCAGATGGAAATTTCAATGATGTGGCCAGATCAGAGGCCCTCGCTCCATTCCTCCTCCTCAGAAAGTGAGAGCATGTTTCTATATATGCAGAGACAACTTTTCCAGATGGGACATTCCAAACAACGTGCATCAGTGAAGTGAGGCAAACGCAAAGGGGAGCAGACCTTAGCCCGTGGCTGACAGCATGTCAACCAGGAAAGCAGCATGTCAAAACACAGCGTGCATGCCCTGGAGAGCAAGCCCTTGAGCTAACAGGGTCGGACCGCTGCCAACCCTGAAGCAGGACTCCTGCGGGGCGATGCCACTGAGGAAACAGGAGGCCCAGGGCTTGCTTTTGTTTTTATTAGTTAAATTCTTAGGACAGGAAGTTCCCTAAAAGCCCTTTGAAACAGAGTCGGGATGAGAGAGGTTTGGGGGAACTGTGGTGTATATTGCAAAGGCTTGGACAGTGATGGGCAAATACCTACATCTGTGATTAACAGGAAGCTACCTTTAACCTAAAAGTGATAGCCCACTGCAATAATCGGTCCTGTGCCATAGGGTCCACGCTGGTCTCCTGGCTACCAAGCTCACCTATAGAGTCAGAAGATACAGTCATGATTGATCGGACTCCAAATCTCTCCACATCTGTCACCATAGCTGGCACAAGGTTGGAAGTGAATGTTTGATACTAACAAACAGACGATCTATCGTTCTACTTGTGCTGGAGGAATCATATCAGAGAAAGCATTTTAGCCTGCTGAGGTTACGTCTCTTGGACAGTGTCATATAAACATGTCACCAGGCTGCTATTGCTGCTAAATGTGGAGTTGGTTGGGACAGTTTGGTACAACTCGGTCTATGCCTTTCCTAAGCCCAGAATGTTAACAGTCCTCTCAAACTCATGCTATGTTAGACTTTGCAGGAAGATGTATTTAGAAATGCTAGAAGATTCCTCTCCAAGCATCTTTACTGTCCCTTGTCAGTCTAATGTCAACATGAATATACACCAACCAGATTCTGGCTTCCTAAACTAATTACTTTGCAGACACCAAAATAACACAGTCCTTGGCGCTGATACTGGAAGACCAAAAGGGGCACCACGCATGCCACCATGTGTCCCCGGGTCACTTCCCTCCTGTGAGTGGTGTCCAGCCTTTGATCCTAGTTGCAAATGATCTGACTGGAGGTCATGAGAGTAAAAGGGAATGGGAAAGCTATGGGAAAATAAGCAACATGTAGCTAGGTCCCAGGGGGAGTTGCAGGTTGGATGCAATGGCCACAGACATTGCTATATTCTGGTTTGGAAGCCAATGTCTGGATGCCAGCCTAGGAGGCCTTTCCAGGTAGAAGATGAACAGGTGTGATTGTGTCACCCACACCTCTCAAAGACACTCCACGGGCACTGGCGGAGTAAACATGTGCAGCTGGGGTTGCTCTATCTCTGAGTTTTTCCGTTTCTCCAGTTCTTATATTTCTGGGTTTAGAATTGGATGAGAGCCAGCTCTGAAGTGAAAACAGTAAATTTTGTGATAGCTGTTTTTAGACCGAAAGGAAGAAGGGTTCAGGACCACACATGGCACGAGCTTCACACTGATGTGTGATTGTTGCCTCGGGAAATCCGCTACGCTACTGCATTTCTATGTTGTTCGCAGACCCATGTACTTCACCAAGGCTACAGAAGACCATGCTATGGAAGCTGCAAAGGGGAAAAACAAACCACATTTTGGCAATCTGTGAACGTATTTCAGGACTTTTCAATAAGTGTGTGTGTGTGTGTGTGTGTGTGTGTGTGTGTGTGTGTGTGTGTGTGATAAACAGGACACTGAGAAGGCCCTCACACCTCGGGTGACTACATGTTGCCTGGTCAAGCCACCTCTCCAGATGCGCAGAGGCTGCTGTGTTTAGCAAACAACACCCACGTCATCAAGACTCTTTGACTGGACCCCACAAAAAAGGTTCAATTGCTCCTCCATCCAGGCACTGCTAATTGACGCAGTTCTTTGTGATTCTTTTACTCCTGTCCATCTGTCGGAGATTCTCTGTAACATTAATAGTGACTTCTTTCGCAGACATTCGCTTGGTATCCCGTTTAGCCTGTTGAAAAGTAGAAAGCAGTAAGTTCAGTTCCTGGCAAATATTCAAAGTGCAATCTTACTTGCATTAACTTCTTGATATGATTATCAAAACACAAATAGGCAGGGGAATGACCTACCAGGACTCCTGCACAAGGTCCTCTTCAGAGATTTACTTAATTAAAGATTTCAATGCTCCATAAAAGCATAAAAATTGCACACATTGATGGAAGTAACATGCAATGCCTTGATACATACATGGTTATTCTCTGAGGTTTCTCTCTTGACTCTAATCGGGAGTTAGCACAGGACCTGGTATAAGATGTGCTCATATAACATGGGTGAATGAATGAATTAACTGCGATCAAAGGGTTTCAAGAACATTTTCACACTAAGCCTTAGCGGGGTGGTTAATTCTTTTGAGCTTTAGATTTTGATTCAGATGCAGGCTATGTAGCTCCGCACGGCAGGCACTTCTTACTTCACCAGTATGGAACTTCCTCATCTGTGATGTGGAGTGTAATATTATCTGCATCATATGATTTTTATAAGCATTCAATAAGATAACAAAGTACCATGCCTGGCATAGTGCCTGTTATTAAATAAAGAGAAACCTCAGAACAAAGGCATTTTAGGTGAAGATGGACAGTATTCAGGCATCTGTACTGGCCTGGCCTTGGGGTTCTGTCAGGATACGTCCTCAGCTGCAGCCACTAAGAGCACCTGTGCACATTCACTATGTTCTCTTTTAAAAGGGCTCTGCCTGCCTCCCATCCCCCCTCTTTCTTTGCCTCCCTCTTTCTGTCTGTCTGTTCCTCCCCCTCTTGTTCTTCCCCCCCCCCCCCCCGCCTCTCTTTCCTCTCCTGCTGCTCCTGTCCCAGAGGCCCATCTCCCCCTCCTCTTTCCCCCCTTTATGGTCTTTTCCCCATATAAAAACCCCTTTAATTGAACTCTGTCACATGGCATCTTTCTCATGTTCCTTTTTTTTTTTTTTTTAATTACAACACAGGCCTCCACTAAAAGTCCAGAATTAACTTTAAATATAAGAGCACTGACTAAACCGTAGGTTCTTCAGCGTGTTCCCATCCCCCCCCCACTTCTCACAAAGTGAAGA